>NC_041728.1:178611612-178914642 GCF_004115215.2 Ornithorhynchus anatinus | reverse complement strand
CAAGAGCTTAGTGCAGTGCTCTGCACACACTAAGTGCTCAATAAATACTACTGACTGACTGGTCTGGTGCCGCTCTGCCCCGGGGCAGGGGGATGGACCAGACGACCTCTCATAATCACATCCTACTCCAGCGGGGTTGGAGGGGGCAGTGAGCTCCGGGGTGGGGGAGGAGAGGCTGAGGTCTGGGGTTACAGGGGGCTAGAGTGGGGGGCTTCCGCCGGAGGTCCTCAGCCAGCCCTGCCACGGCATCCTGTCCCTTTGTCCCGGCTGGAGGGGCCTGGACTGGATGCTGCTCCTTTCCTTCAAAAACGTTCAGACCATGTCTCCTCACTCCTCAAGAAATCCAGTGCTGGCCTTCCACAACAAACAAAAGCTCTTCAAAATTGGCTTTAAAGCAATCAGCTTGCCCCTTCCTACTTCACCTCGTTACTCTCCTACTCCAATCCAGCCCGCACACTTGGCTCCTCTAACGCCAACCTTCTCACTGTCCCTCCATCTCTTCTATCTCACCGTCGATCTCTCGCCCACATCCTACCCGTGGCCTGGATCATCCTCCTTTCTCATATCAGGGAGATAATTGCTCTCTCCCATTTCAAAGTCTTATTGAAGGCCCATCTTCTCCAAGAAGCCTTCCCTGACTATGCCCTCCTCTCCTCTTCTCCCACTCCCTTCCGTGCAGCTCTTACTTCCGCCTTCATTCAGCCTCCCTCCCATCCCCAGAGTATATACGTATATATCTGTAT
This sequence comes from Ornithorhynchus anatinus, assembly GCF_004115215.2. Classification (NCBI taxonomy): domain Eukaryota; kingdom Metazoa; phylum Chordata; class Mammalia; order Monotremata; family Ornithorhynchidae; genus Ornithorhynchus; species Ornithorhynchus anatinus. Next base: position 178,913,899 of record NC_041728.1, on the reverse strand, counting down.
ATAACTGTCATCTATTTATTTATTTGTGTATCTATATTACTGTCTGTTTTCCCCTTTAGATCGTGAGCTCACTGTAGGCAGGAGTGAATCTGTTTATAGTTATATTGTACTTTCCCAAGTGCTTAGTACAGTACTTTACTCACAGTAAGTGCTCAATAAATACAAATGAATGAATGAATGAATGAGACTCCAGAATCCCTGCCTCCCAGCTCCCAGCTCCTGGGTCCCAGCTCCCTGCTCCCAGCTCTCAATTCCCATTCCAGCTCCTGGCTCTCCAGACCCTGGCTCCCGGCTCCCAGCTCCCAGTTCCCCAGTTAATAATAATGATGATGATGATATTTGTTAAGCGCTTACTATGTGCCAAGCACCGCTCTAAGCGCTGGAGGAGATACAAGGTCATCAGTTTGTCCCACGGGGGGCTCACAGTCTTAATCTCCATTTTCCAGAGGAGGTCACCGAGGCCCAGAGAAGTTAAGTGACTTACCCGAGGTCACACAGCTGACGAGTGACAGAGCCGGGATTAGGACCCGTGACCTCTGACTCGCAAGCCCGGACTCTTGTCACTAAGCCACGCTGCTTCTCAGGGCCTGGATCCCGGCTCCCATCTCCCGGCTCCCGGCTCCCGGCTCCCAGCATCCCGTTTCCAGCTGGCTTCACGTCAGACTGAGAATGGCAGCAGCAGCAGGCTGGCAGCCAGACTCGTGAGACCGGCCATCTGTCTTGGCCAGAGGAGCGGACCTGCTCCTCCCCGGCTCCCCCGCCTCCTCCCCACAGTAGCCCCAACGCCCATCCAGATGGCCCGTGGCGGGTGAGGGTCGGAGGGGGCATCAGCACCGCTCCAGCCCCCACCTGATTGACTTTTGGGGGGGATAAAAGGAAAAATGCCCAATTCCCAGCAGCGTATTCTCTCTCCCTGTGCTTAGAACAGGGCTTTGTACAGAGTAACAGCGTGGGTTAGTGGAAGGGGTACGGGCTTGGGAGTCAGAAGATGTGGGTTCTAATCCAGGCTCTGCTACTTCTTTGAATAGTATTTACTGAGCACTTACTATGTGCAGAACACTGTACTAAGCGCTTGGAATATACAATTCGGCAACAGATAGAGACAATCCCTGCCCAACGACGGGCTTACAGTCTAATCGTAATCGCGATCGTACTTGTCTGCTATGTGACCTTGGGCAGGCCGCTTAACTTCTCTGTGCCTCGGTTACCTCATCTGTAAAATGAGGATTAAGACTGTGAGCCCCTCGTGGAACAAACTGCTTAACCTGTATCTACCCCAGCGCTTAGAACAGTGCTGTGCACATAGTAAGCTCTTTATGTTGGTATTTGTTGAGCACTTGCTAGGTGCAGAGCACTGTTCTAAGCGCTGGGGTAGATACAGGGTAGATACGTGTGGGGCTCACAGTCTTTATCCCCGTTTTACAGATGAGGTAACTGAGGCACAGAGAATAATAATAATAATGTTGGTATTTGTTAAGCGCTTACTATGGGCTGAGCACTGTTCTAAGCGCTGGGGTTGACACAGGGGAATCAGGTTGTCCCACGTGGGGCTCACAGTCTTAATCCCCATTTTACAGATGAGGTAACTGAGGCACCGAGAAGTAAAGTGTCTTGCCCAAAGTCACACAGCTGACAAGTGGCCGAGCCGGGATTCGAACCCATGACCTCTGACTCCAAAGCCCGTGCTCTTTCCACTGAGCCACGCTGCTTCCCACTGAGCCACGCTGCTTCAAGTTAAGTGACTTGCCCACAGTCACACAAATACCATAATTATTATTATTATTACCTTGTATCTAACCCAGCACTTAACAAATACCACAATTATTATTAGTAGTAGCCACTTAATAATAATAAATTAACAATAAAATAAATTACAGAGAGGGAAGCCGAGAACTATACGGAGGTGGACATAAGCTCTATGTCTCTGGGAGGAGGATCAAAGTGCTTAAGGGGTTCACAACCCAGTGCACAGGCAGAGTAGCAGGGAGGGGAAATAGACTCCTAATTCTGTAGTATTGTACTCTCCCAAATGCTTAGCACAGTGCCGGGCATACAGGAAGTGCTCAGTAAACACCATCGGTTGATGGGAGGAGATGAGAGGTTAGTCAGGGAAGTCTTCCTGGAGAAGATGGGATTTTAGGGGGGCTTCGGATGATGGAGGCTGACTGCTAGTCAGGAAGAGGCAAAACTCTGACGCGCTCGTATCTCTCTGGCTCTTAGCACAGTGCTCTGCACATTCATGCATTCATTCAATCGTATTTATTGAGCGCTTTCTGTGTGCAGAGCACTGTAATAAGCACTTGGAAAATACAATTCAGCAATAGAGACAATCCCTGCCCTTATAGCCTAGAAGTGAGGAGACGGACATCAAAACAAGTGAACAGGTATCAGTGGAAATAAATAGAATCGTAGATACAAACATATATACATAAGTGCTGTGGAGCAGGGAAAAGGACGAAGAGCAAAGAGAGAGAGTGGAGGTGACACGGGAGGGAGGAGGAGCAGAAGAAAAGGGGGGCTTAGTCTGGGAAGGCCTCTTGGAGGAGGTGAGCCTTCAGTAGGGCTTTGAAGGGGGGGAAGTGTGATTGGCGGATTTGAGGAGGGAGGGCGTTCCAGGCCAGGGGTCGACAGTGGGACAGGTGAGAACGCGGCACAGTGAGGAGGTGAGCGGCACCAGAGGAGCGGAATGTGCGGCCTGGGATGGAGACGGAGGGATGGGAGGAGAGGTAGGAGGGGGCAAAGGGATGGACGGCTTTGGAGCCAAGAGTGAGGAGTCTCTGCTTTATGTGGAGGTTGATAGGCAACAACTGGAGATTTCTGAGCGGGGGGGGTGACGTACCCGGACCGTTTCTGTAGAAAGATAATCCGGGCAGCGGAGCGAAGTATAGACTGAAGCGGGGAGAGGCAGGAGGTTGGGAGGTCAGGAAGGAGGCTGATGCCGTCATCCAGGTGGGACAGGATGAGTGACTGTACTAACGTGGTAGCCGTTTGGATGGAGAGGAAAGGGCAGGTTTTGGCGATGTCGTGAAGGTGAGACCGGCAGGTTTTGGTGACGGATTGGATGTGTGGGGTGAACGAGAGAGCGGCGTCGAGGACGACACCAAGGTTGCGGGCTCGTGAGACGGAAAGGATGGTGGTGCCGTCCAAGGTGATGGGAAAGTCCGGGAGAGGATAGGGTTTGGGAGGGAAGATAAGGAGCTCTGTCTTGCTCTTGTTGAGTTTTGGGTTGCTGGAGGACATCCACGTAGGGATGTCCCAAAGGCAGGAGAAGATGCGAGCCTAGAGGGAGGAAGAGTGAACAGGGGAGGAGATAGAGATTTGGGGGTGTCTGAGTAAGCACTTCACGGATCACTTAAGTGGGCAAGTCACTTCACTTCTCTGTGCCTCAGTTACCTCATCTGTACGGGCTCTCGTTATATCCCAGCTAGACTACTGTGTCAGCCTTCTCTCTGACCTCCCTTCCTCCTCTCTCGCCCCGCTCCGGTCTATTCTTCACTCCGCTGCCCGGCTCATCTTCCTGCAGAAACGATCTGGGCATGTCACTCCCCTTCTTAAACAACTCCAGTGGTTGCCTATCGACCTCCGCTCCAAACAAAAACTCCTCACTCTAGGCTTCAAGGCTCTCCATCACCTTGCCCCTTCCTACCTCTCCTCCCTTCTCTCTTTCTACCGCCCACCCCGCACGCTCCGCTCCTCCGCCGCCCACCTCCTCGCCGTCCCTCGGTCTCGCCTATCCCGCCGTCGACCCCTGGGTCACGTCCTCCCACGGTCCCGGAACGCCCTCCCTCCTCACCTCCGCCAAACTGATTCTCTTTTCCTCTTCAAAACCTTACTTAAAAATCACCTCCTCCGAGAGGCCTTCCCAGACTGAGCTCCTCTTCCCCCTCTACTCCCTCTGCCATCCCCCCTTTACCTCTCCGCAGCTAAAGCCTCATTTTCCCCTTTTCCCTCTGCTCCTCCACCTCTCCCTTCCCATCCCCACAGCACCGTACCCGTCCGCTCAACTGTATATATTTTCGTTACCCTATTTATTTTGTTAATGAATTGTACATCGCCTTGATTCTATTTAGCTGCCATGGTTTTTATGAGATGTTCTTCCCCTTGACGCTGTTTAGTGCCATTGTTCTCGTCTGTCCGTCTCCCCCGATTAGACCGTAAGCCCGTCAAACGGCAGGGACTGTCTCTATCTGTTGCCGACTTGTTCATCCCAAGCGCTTAGTACAGTGCTCTGCACATAGTAAGCGCTCAATAAATACTATTGAATGAATGAACAAATGCCAACATTATTACAAATACCACCATTATAATAATGATGCCAAGAAGCAGCAGGGTGTAGTGGATAGAGCGAGCCTGAGAGTCAGAAGGTCATGGGTTCTAATCCTGGCTCTGCCACTTGTCTGCTAGGTGACCTTGGGTGAGTCACTTCACTTCTCTGGGCCTCGGGTACCTCATCTGTAAAATGGGGATTGAGACTGTGATCTCCATGTGGGACAGGGACTATGTCCAAATGTCCAAACCAATATATTTGTATCCACCCCAGGGCTTAGTACAGTACCTGGCACATAGTAAGCGGTTAACAAATACCGCAATTATCGTTATTATTATTCGTTAGGTGCTTATTATGTGACAGGCACTGTTTTAAGTATGTGGTGGGAGATACAAAGCAGCATGGCATAGTGAATAAGAGCCCAGGCCCAGGAGTCCAAGAACCTGAGTTCTAATCCCTGCTCTGCCACTTGTCTGCTGTGTGAGCTTGGGCAAGTCGCTTCACTTATCTGTGCCTCAGTGACCTCATCTGTAAAATGGGGATTGAGACCGTCAGCCCCACATGGGACAGGGACTGCATCCAACCCGATTTGCTTGTATACACCCAAGCTCTTAGAAGAGTGCCTGGCACATAGTAAGCGCTAAACAAATAGCACAATAATAATAATAATGTTGTTATTTGTTAAGCGCTTACTATGTGCTGAGCACTGTTCTAAGCGCTGGGGTAGACACAAGGGAATCAGGTTGTCCCACGTGGGACTCACAGTCTTAATCCCCATTTTACAGATGAGGTAACTGAGGCACCGAGAAGTTAAGTGACTTGCCCAAAGTGACACAGCTGACAAATGGCCGAGCTGGGATTTGAACCCATGACCTCTGACTCCAAAGCCCGTGCTCTTTCCACTGAGCCACGCTGCTTCTGGCAATTATTTGTCATTATTAAGCTGGACACAATCCCAGTCCCACAAGGGGCTCAGAGACTAAGTAGGAAGGAGAACGGGTGTTGGATCCCCGCTAAACAGATGAGGAAACTGAGGCCCTGAAAAGAGAGGAAGAGTGACTTGCCCGAGGTCACCCAGCAGGCAATTGGCAGAGCTGGAATTAGAACCCAGGTCCTCTGAGTCTCAGGCGCAATTTCTTTCCACTAGTTCACATTGCTTCCCTCCATCCACCTCGCTTGGCCACGTTCATTCCTCCAGACCAGGACCCCACTCTGAGGGTGTCCGTGCCATCGGGGGGATTTGCGGGGAGTAATAATAATGGCAATTATTAAGCACTTACTATGTACCAGGCAGTGAACTAAGCACTGGGGCAAACCCAAGCTGATCAGGTTGGACCCCGTCCCTGTCCCACATGGAGCTCACGATCTTAATCCCCATTTTCCAGATGAGGTAACTGAGGCACAAAGAATGAAGTAACTTGCCCATGGTCACCCAGCAGACAAGTGGGCAGAGTTGGAATTAGAACTCAGGTCCAACAGACTCCCAGGCCTGGGCTCTCTCCATTAGGTCATGCTGTTTCTCTAAGGGTTGTTCTTGGAAGATGTTGACTGTGAAAATGGTCTGGAGCCAAATCTGCCAACGGAGACGTCCCTGTCGATCAGGCGCCGACGGAAACCACACTTCACACTTCCCGAAGGAGGGTGGGCTTTATTTATTCGTTCATTCAATCACATTCATTGAGTGCTTACTGTGTGCAGAGCACTGTACTAAGCACTTGGAAAGTACAAGTCAGCAACAGACAGAGACAATCCCCACCCAACAGTGGGCTCACAGTCTAGAAACGGGGAGACAGACATCAAAACAAGTAAACAGGCATCAGTGTAATTAAATAGAATTATAGACAAAAACACTTCATTAGTAAAAAGAAGTAAAGTTATAAATATATACATCTATACACACAAATCCTTTGGGGCAGGGAAGGGGGTAGAGCAGAGGGAGGGAGTCAGGATGATGCGGAGGGGAGGAGGAGCAGAGGAAATGGGGGCTTTAGTCCAGGAAGGCCTCCAGGAAGAGGTGAGCTTTCAGTAGGGCTTTGAAGGGGGGAAATGTGTTAGTTGGGACGATTCGAGAAGGGAGGGCATTCCAGGCCAGAGAGGTGACGTGGGCCAGGGGTCGACGGCGGGACAGGCGAGAAGGAGGCCCGGTGAGAAGGTTGGCGGCGGCAGAAGAGCGGAGTGTGTGGGCTGGGATTTAGACGGTGCCGTGTACATGCCACAGGCCAGAACCATGTCCTGGAGACCTCTGGGTCAGATCAGGAGTTGGGTATTTGAACCTTTCCTGATTACGTCCTCAATTCCTCTTCTCCTTCTCCCTTCCGTGTTGTCCTTTTACTTGGATTTGCTCCTTCTACTCACTCGTCAGCCCCACAGCACTTATGCTCCTATGTATAATTCAATTATTTATATTAATGTCTGTCTCTCCCCCTAGACCATAAGCTCACTGTGGGCAAGGAACTTATCTACCAACTCTGTTATACTGTCCAAGTGCTTAGTACAGCGCTCTGCACCCAGTTAGAGCTCAATGAATAATCGATCAAAAAATCGTATCAATTGAGCGCGGTGTGCGGAGCACTGAACTAAGCGCTTGGGAGAGTACGATAGAACAATAAAGAGACACATTCCCTATCCACAGTGAGCTTGCAGACTAGAGGGGGAGACAGACAGAGACAGACATTAATATACGTAAATAAATGATGGAGATGGATGCAGATGCTGTGGGGCTGGGAGGAGGGATGAATAAAGGGAGAAAGTCAGGGTGACGCAGAGGAGAGGGAGAAGAGGAAAGCGGGGCTTGATTGGGAAAGGCCTCTTGGAGGAGATGGACCTTCAGTAAGGCTTTGAAGGAGGGGAGAGTCATCGTCCAGCAAATTTGAGGAGGGAAGGTGATTCAGGCCAGAGGCAGGATATGGGGGAGGGGTCAGTGGCAAGCCATTGATTGATTGATCGATTTGGGTCAGGGTCTTTTGGAGGGAAATTGAGTCTAGAGAGAGACGATTTCCAGCCTATCACAGTCTGTTCCGGAAAGTCCCCTGGGACCCCCGGGGCTGGGGGGAGCCCCCGTTCGCTTGGATCCAAGGGAAGGGGGGAGTCAGCCGGATGGCAGGGATCCGGGGAAAGATTTCAGAGCGGACGGACGGAAGCCCCCCCGGTCAGACCGCGAGCCCCCAAACTGTCCCGTCGGCATGACCGAGAGACGCAGCATTCCATCATGCTTGCTGCTTCGTTGCAGGCGTGTTGAATATTTCATAATCTCATTCTCCTTTCCAGAAAAGGGCCCGGGGAAGATTCAGAGTAACCAGGGGTGGGTCGGGCCGGGCGCTCGGCTCCAAACTTCCTCCCGGAGGGTTGCGGGACCCTGGGGTTCGCCTCTCCCCCTTGTGGGGTTTGAGGTCCTAAGGGCTGGGGTTTGGGTCAGGGTTAGTCTGGGCAGGGTTCGGTTCCTTTAGGGAGGCGGCCTCCGTGGAGCGAGAACTCCAGGCTGTGGATCAGGCCGGGAACCATGAGGGTCTGGGGTGATCCTACCTTCCTTTCCTGAGTCCTCTCCACAGGGGTTCAGATAACTCTTCCCTAGGTCCTGGTTGCCCAGAATCTTGTTCTGCAGCTCCTTGTTCTCTGAATTCTGGTCCTAGAGGGCTTTACTCTGAAGTCCTTCATGTTCCACGCCCTTGTTCTGGAGGTCCTTGTGCATCCATTCATTCATTCAATCGTATTTATTGAGCGCTTACTGTGTACCAAGCACTGCACTAAGCACTTTGGGGAGTACAATATCTTCTAGACTGTGAGCCCGTTGTTGGGTAGGGATTGTCTCTCTCTGTTGCCGAATTGTACTTTCCAAGTGCCTAAAATAGTGCTCTGTACATAGTAAGTGCTCAGTAAATACGACTGAATGCATGAACAACAAACAGACCTATTCCCTGCCCACAGTGAGCTCACAGTCTAGAGGGGGAGACAGACATTAATCTACAGAAATAATTAAATCGGTGACAGATCTGGACCTAAGTGGGGTTTGATGCTGGGAGGGAGGATGAGGGAAGGGAGCAAGTCAGGGCGACGTAGAGGGAGTGGGAGAAGAGGAGAGGAGGGCTTAGTCAGGGAAGGCTTCTTGGAGGAGATGGGCCTTCAATAAGCCTTCCTTCTATAGATCCTCTTTCTCTGGGTCCTGGTTCTACAGGTCCTGGTTTAAAAAAGCCTCCCCAGATTAGACTGTAAACCCGTCGGTAGTCAGGGATTGTCTCTGTTGCCGAATTGTACGTTCCAAGCGCTTAGTACAGAGCTCTGCACATAGTAAGCGCTCAATAAATACTACGACCATCCTTCCCGTCGCACAGGCCCACAACCTCGGTGTCATCCTTGACTCTGTTCTGTCATTCACCCCATACGTCCAATCTGTCACCCAGACCTGCCGGTCCCACCTTCACAACATCGCCAAGATCTGCCTCGTCTTCCTCCAGATACGCTCTGGGCCTGTCACTCCCCTCCTCAAAAACCTCCAGTGGTTGCCTATCAACCTTCACATGAAAGAAAAACTCCTCACTTTTGGCTTCAAAGCTGTCCATCCCCTTGCCCCCTCCTACCTCACCTCCCTTCTCTCCTCCTACAGCCCAGCGCTCACACTCTGCTTCTCTGCCGCTAGCCTCACGGGCCTTGTTCTCGGCTGTCCCACCGTCGACCCCGGCCCACATCCTACCACTGACCTCCCTCCTCACGTCTGCCAAACTAACTCTCCTTCCCTCTTCAAAACCCTACTGAGAGCTCACCTCCTCCAGGAGGCCTTCCCACACTGAGCCCCCCCTTTCCCTCTGCCCCTCCTCCCCTCCCCATTCCCCCTACTCCTCCCTCTGCTCTACCCTCTTCCCCTCCCCCAGCACTTGTCTATATTTGTAGGTATTATTTCTTACTATTTTTTAAATGATGTGTATATATCTTTGATTCTATTTATCTATTTTGATGGTTTTGATGACTGACTACTTGGTTTGTTTTAGTGTCTGCCTCCCCGTTTTAGACCGTGAGCCTGCTGTCGAGCAGGGATTGTCTCCCTCTGTTGCCAAATTGTACATTTCATGGGCTTAGTTCAGTGCTCGGCACACAGTAAGCGCTCAATAAATATGATTGAATGAAGGAATGCTAATAATAACAGTGGTATTGGTTAAGCATCTACTATGTGTCAAGCACTGTTCTAAGCCTTGAAGTAGATAATAACAACAGTATTTGTTAAATGCTTACAATGTGCCAAGCACCGTTTTAAGCACTGGGGTAGATACATGGTAATCAGGTTGTCCCACGTAGGACTCACAGTCTTAAACCCCATTTTGCAGATGAGGGAACTGAGACACTGAGAAGTGAAGTGACTTGCCCAAAGTCACACAGCTGATAAGTGGCGGAGCCAGGATTGGAACCCTCGACCTATGACTCCCAAGCCTGTGCTCTTTCCACTAAGCAGTCAGGTTGGACACAGTCCCTGTCCCCTGTGGGGCCCACAGTCTCAATCCTCATTTTACAGATGAGGAAACTGAGGCCCAGAGAAGTGAAGTGACTTGCCCAAGGTCACACAGCAGACAAGTGGCAAAACTGGGATTAGAACCCAGGTTCTCTAACTCCCAGGTCAGGGCTCTCTTCACTAGGCTATGCTGCTGCCCTCTTCTTTTGTGAAGGACCATGATGGCTTCTTTCCTGGAGAAGGAGCACGGCCTAGCGGAGAGAGCACAGGATTGGGAGTCAGAGGTCAGGACACTTCACTTCTCTGGGCCTCAGTTTCTTCATCTGTAAAATGGGGATTCAATCCCTGCTCTCCCTCCCTCTTAGACCGGGAGCTCCTTAAGGGACAGGGACTGTTCTGACCTGATTAACTTATACTTACCCCAGTGCTTAGTACAGCGCTTGTCACATAGTAAGTGCTTCATAGCTTATCGGTTAATCTGATTTATTGTGAGTTTTACTGTGTACACAGCACTGTCCTAAGCGCTTGGGAGAGGACAATTTAACAATAAACAGACACATTCCCTGTCTATAATGAGCTTCCAGTCTAGAAGGGGAGATAGACATTAATAGAAATAATCATAATAATAATGTTGGTGCTTGTTAAGTGCTTACTATGTGCCAAGCACTGTTCTAAGCGCTGGGGTAGTTACAGGGTATTCAGGTTGTCCCATGTGAGGCTCACAGTCTTAATCCCCATTTGACAGATGAGGTAACTGAGCCACCGAGAAGTTAAGTGACTTGCCCAAAGTCACACAGCTGACGGGTGGCGGAGCTGGGATTAGAACCCACGACCTCTGACTCCTAAGGCCGTGCTCTTTCCACTGAGCCACACTGCTTCTCATGGCCATGCTCCCTCTCTAATAAATGACAGATATAGACATAAGTGGTGTGGGGCTGGCGGGTGGGAGGCATAAAGGGAGCAAGTCAGGGTGACGCGGAAGGGAGTGGGAGATGAGGAAAAACGGGGCTTAATCTGGGAAGGCCTCTTGGAGGAGACGTGCCTTCAGTGAGGCCTTGAAGCGGGAGAGTCATTGTCCGTTGGATATGAGGAGGGAGGGCATTCCTGGCCAGAGGCAGGATGTGGGAGAGAGGTCTCTCTAGACTATAAGCTCGTTGTGGGCAGGGAATGTGTCCTTTTATTGTAACAGTGTACTCTCCCAAGCACTTAGTACAGTGCTCTGCACACAGTAAGCGCTCAATGAAAACGATTGAATGAATGAATGAGCTAGACGAGATAACCATGCCCACCGTCCTTGTGGCACCTTGTGCCTTGCCCGATTACAGTTGGGTCCCAAAGGTTTGCCCCACCTCGGTCCTTCCGTCACCTCTTGCTCTGCCCATCCCCAGTTGTCTTGGTGCCCAGTGGGGGCAGAAAAACAAAATCAGGGAAGGCCTCTGGAGGAGATGTGATTGGCTCAGTGGAAAGAGCCCGGGCTTGGGAGTCAGAGGTCATGGGTTCTAATCCCTGCTTCGCCACTTGTCAGCTGTGTGACTTTGGGCAAAGTCACTTCTCTGTGCTTCAGTGACCTCATCTGTAAAATGGGGATGAAGACTGTGAGCCCCATGTGGGACAACCTGATCGATCACCTCGTATCCTCCCCGGCACTTAGAACAGTGCTTTGCACATAGTAAGCGCTTAACAGATGCCATCATTTATCTTGATTCTATTTATCGTGATTGTCTTGTTTTTGTCTGTCTCCCCCGATTAGACTGTGAGCCCGTCATCGGGCAGGGATTGCCTCTATCTGTTGCCGAATTGTACATTCCAAGCGCTTAGTACAGTGCTCTGCACATAGTAAGCGCTCAATAAATACTATTGAATGAATGAACCTAGAATGGGGTGCTGTCGGCAGGGACAGAAGAAGGACACGGCAGAACCTTGGCCTTCATGAAGTTCATTCATTCTTTCATTCGATTGTAATTATTGAACGTTTACTGTGTGCAGAGCACTGGACCAAGCGCTTGGGAAAGCACAGTTGTCTTGTCTTGTGCTGTCGTCTCCAAGCTGTAGCAACGCCACAGACACATCTTTTCCAGCACGGCCCACTCTCCATCTACAATCGTTCTGGTCGTGGATCCAGAGAGTTTTCTTGGTCAAAATCCAGAAGCGGTTGACCATTACCTCCTTCTGTGCAGGAAACCTGAGTCTCGGCCCTCAACTCTTTCTCGTGCCGCTGTTGCCCAGCATGGGGGAGTTTTGACTTGTAGCAGATTGTCTGCCACTCGCTAGCCACCGGCCAAGCTAGGAATGGACTGGACAGGCCTCTGCTCGACTCTCCCTCCCCTAGACGAGACTGATAGAGGACTGGAAACTCTCCAGGTGCGACCCTGAGAGGGGTAACACAACAAGAAACAGACAGTCCCTTCCTATGACAAGCTTACGGTCTAGAGCTGGGGGAGACGGACGTCAATACAAATAAATGACAGATATGTATTCATTCAGTTCATTCAATAGTATTTATTGAGCGCTTACTATGTGCAGAGCACTGGACTAAGCGCTTGGAATGAACAAGTCGGCAACAGAAGTGGTGTGGGCCCGGGAGGAGGGGGAAGAACTAAGGGAGCAAGTCAGGGTGATGCAGAAGGCAGTGGGAGAAGAGGAAAAGCCCAGGGGGGGAGCTTAGTCTGGGAAGGCCTCTTGGAGGAGATGTGCCTTGATAGTGGGAAAGCAGGACCGGCTTGGACCCACAGGCAATCAATCAAAACTGCTAATTGAGCATATGCTGGGTATTTATTCATTCAATAGTATTTATTGAGCGCTTACTATGTGCAGAGCACTGTACTAAGCACTTGGAATGAACAAGTCGGCAACAGATAGAGACGGTCCCTGCCGTTTGAGGGGCTCACGGTCTAATCGGGGGAGACGGACAGACGAGAACAATGGCAATAAATGGAATCGAGGGGATGAACATCTCATTAAAACAATAGCAAATAAATAGAATCAAGGTGAGGTACATCTCATTAGTAAAATAAACAGGGTAATGAAAATATATACAGTTGAGCGGATGAGTACAGTGCTGAGGGGAGGGGAAGAGAGAGGGGGAGGAGCAGAGGGAAAGGGGGGAAAAGATGGCTTAGCTGAGGAGAGGTGAAGGGGGGTAGAGGGAGCAGAGGGAGCAGAGAGAAAGGAGCTCAGTCTGGGAAGACCTCTCAGAGGAGGTGAGCTTTAAGTAGGGTTTTGAAGAGGGGAAGAGAATGAGTTGGGCGGAGGTGAGGAGGGAGGGCGTTCCCGGACCGCGGGAGGACGTGAGCCAGGGGTCGACGGCGGGATGGGCGAGAACGGGGGATGGTGAGGAGGTGGGCGGCAGAGGAGCGGAGCGTGCGGGGTGGGCGGTAGAAAGAGAGGTAGGAGGTATATAAACTGGTATATAAACCAGTTCTCTCTATCGCCAGATCTCCCAGCCCAGAAAGCTTGCATGCATGCAGGTAAGGAAAACACATGTTACAGTAGAAGTATTCATTCATTCTTTCATTCAATCGTATTTATCAAGTGCTTACTCTGGGCAGAGCACTGTACAAAGCACTTGGAAAGTACGATACAACGATAGACAATGACATTCCCTGCTCACAACGAGCTCACAGTCTAGAGTCGGGGAAACAGACGTCAATACGGAGGAGAGGACAAATTCTGTGGGTCTGGGGAGGGGGGAAGGGCAAAGGGAGCAAATCAGGGAAACACAGAAGGGCAGGGGAGATAAGGAAAAGTGGGGCTTAGTCAGGGAAGGCCTCCTGGAGGAGACAGGCCTTCAATAAGGCTTTGAAGCCGGGGAGAGTCATTGTCTATCGGGTTTGAGGAGGGAGGGTGTTCCAGGCCAGAGTATTTATTAAGGGGTGACTGTGTATAGAGCACTGTACTGAGTGTTGGGTAAGAATACGCGGGTGGTGTCCCCCCTTTCCTGCCATGCCTGAGTCCATTTGTACATTCATGATGATTTCTTCCAACCCCCCCACAGTGTGCTAGGTCCGACTGACACCTGGACTTTCCCCAATTCTGCTGTGTCTCACCGGGTAGACTCCTTTTTTTCAGATTTGGATGGCTATACAGCGGATGGATGTCAGTCGCTCAATATTCAGCACTTACTGGGTGCAGAGCACTTTACCAAGTGTTTGGAGCAGCGTGGCTCAGTGGAAAGAGCCCGGGCTTGGGAGTTTAGAGGACATGGGTTCTAATCTCGGCTCTGCTGCTCATCTGCTGTGTGACCTGGGGCAAGAGACTTCACTTCTCTGGGCCTCAGTTCCCTCATCTTGTAAAATGGGGATGAAGACTGTGAGCCCCATGTGGGACAACCTGATCACCTTGTATCTACCCCAGCGCTCAGGACAGTGCTTGGCACACAGTAAGTGCTTAACAAATACATCATTATTTTATTATTATTATTATTATTGTTCTACGAGCTGGGGAAGGTACAAGGTCATCAGATCAGATCCGGTCCCTGTCCCACACAGGACTCACAATCTAAGTAGGAAGGAGAACAGGTATCGAAGCCTCATTTTGTAGATGAGGTAACTGAGGCATAGAGAAATGAAGTGACTTGCCCAAGGTCACACAGCTGGCACATGCCAGAGCTTCGACTAGAACTCAGGTCCTCTGACTCCCAAGCCCATGCTCTTTCCACTAGGCTATGGTGCTCCTCAGCAATTATTATTGATTCAATCATATTTATTCATTCATTCATTCAATCACATTTATTGAGCGCTTACGGTGTGTAGAGCACTGTACTAGGTGCTTGTAAAGTACAATTCAGCAACAAAGAGGGACAATCCCTGCCCACAACAGGCTCAGAGTCTAAAAGGGGGAAGGCAGACATCAATACAAGTAAACAGGCACCAGTAGCATCAATATAAATAAGTAGAATTATAGATATATGCACATCAAAATACCGAGCGCTTATTGTGTGCAGAGCATTCTTTCATTCATTCATTCGATTGTATTTATTAAGCACTTACAGTGTGCAGAGCACTGAACTAAGCGCTTGAGTAAGTCCAATACATCAATAAACAGTGACATTCCCGGCCCACAACGAGCTCACAGTCTGGAGGGGGAGACAGACATCAATATAAATAAATAAAATGGCAGATCTATACGTAAGTGCTGTGGGGCTGGGGCGGGGGGAGGGGACAGAGAAAAGGGAGCAAGTCAGGGTGATGCAGGTGGGAGTGGGAGATGAGGAAAATGGGGCTTAGTCTGGGAAGGCTTCTTGGAGGAGGTGGGCCTTCGATAAACCTTTGAAGGAGGGGAAGAGTCATCGTCTGGCGGATTTGAGGAGGGAGGGTGTCCAGGCCAGAGGCAGGACTTGGGCGAGGGGTCGGCGGCGGGACAGGTGAGATGGAGGCCCAGCGAGGAGGTTAGCGGCAGCAGAGGAGCGGAGTGTGCCGGCTGCGATGGAGGAGGAGAGGAGGGAGGTGAGGTAGGAGGGGGCCAGGGGATGAATGGCTTCGAAGCCAAGAGTGAGGAGTTTTTGTTTGATACGGAAGCGGATGGGCAACCACTGGAGATTTTTGAGGAGGGGGGTGACATGGTGAACATTGCTAAGCGGTGGAGAGAGTAGAATAGAACAATAAACCGACACATTCCCTGCCCACAACGAGCTATTATATTAATTGCTCCAGCCATGATGCAGGGGTGCCTGGGATGGAGTCTTACCAAGCGCTCATTAATAATAATAATGTTGGTATTTGTTTAGCGCTTACTATGTGCAGAGCACTGTTCTAAGCGCTGGGGGAGATACAGGGTCATCAGCTTGTCCCACGTGAGGCTCACAGTCTTCATCCCCATTTGACAGATGAGGGAACTGAGGCAGAGAGAAGTGAAGTGACTTGCCCACGGTCACACAGCTGACAAGTGGCAGAGCCGGAATTCGAACCCATGACCTCCGACTCCCAAGCCCTGACTCTTTCCACTGAGCCACGCTCCTTCAGCGCTCTGCACCCAGATGTTGCTTAATAAATTCCACTGATGGATTGTCCACTGGGATGAAAGATACAGGAGAACCTACTTTGCGGACCTGGAAGTTCAAAGGACAGCTAAGAGAAGCGGCATGGTCTAATGGCCAGAGCCCGGGCTTGGGAGTCAGAGGTCATGGATTCTAATCCCGACTCCATCACTTGTCTGCTGAGTGACTTGGGGCAAATCACTTAACTTCTCTGTGCCTCAGTTACCTCATCTGTAAAAGGGGGATTGAGACTGTTTGCCTCATACGGGACAACCTGATCACCTTGCATCTACTCCAGCGCTTAGAAAAGTGCTTGGCACATAGTAAGCGCTTAAAAAATACCATTATTATTACTATTATTATCATCAATCAGTCAATCAATCGACGGCATTTACCGAGCAACTGCTGTGTGCAGAGCACTCTATTAAGCGCTTGGGAGAGGACAATAGAACCGAGTTGGTAGACACATTCCCTGCCCTCGGCGAGTTTACAGTCTAAACGATGGCTTGATATTTGTCCAGCCCACTCCCTACTATCCAGCTCCACCTGCCCCTCCTCCAACTTCTCCGAGGCCATTTATTTTCCTGCTTACTACATTCCCATCGTGGACGGGGCAGAGGACGGGAAGGGGAGACGATATCAGCAAACGAATTTGGACTCCTCTCTGTTCAGACGTGAGCTTGAGTTTCTCTCTCCTTCTGTTTTCCTCCACCTCCCCCAGGGTTGACATACCTCAGAATTTAAATTTCCCTCACCCTAGTCCACCGTATGCAGCCCACAAAGCCCCTGACAACACACCAGGAGAGAGAGGCCGGCGGGGAGGGATGGAGGAAACCGGGCTTCCCCCAACCCCAAGGCATCGAACAGATCCTTAGTACCTTTGCACGACATAACAGCTTTTTAATCAAGTGGCCTAGTGGATAGAGCCCGGGCTTGGGATTCAGGGGACCTGGGTTCTCCACCCGGCTCCACCACTTGTCTGCTGGGTGACCTCGGGCAAGTCACTTCATTTCACCCGTGAAATGGGGATCGATGCCTGTTCTCCCTCCTACTTGGATGGTGAGGATTAAATGGGGATTAAAAATATCTGTTCTGCCTCCGCCTTAGACTGTGTGCCTCGTGTAGGACAGGGAATGTGTCTGACCTGATTATCCTGTATCTGTAAGCCCATCACTGGGCAGGGATTGTCTCTATCTGTTGCCGAACTGTACATTCCAAGCGCTTAGTACACTGTTCTGCACATAGTAAGCGCTCGATAAATACTATCGAATGAATGAATGTAGCTACCCCAGTGTTTAGCACAGGCCTCGGCCCACAGCGGGTGCTTCATAAATACCACGGTTATCATTATTATCCTCTCCCAAGCACTCAGTACAGTGCTCTGCACACACTAAGCACTCAGTAAATGTGATCGAGTAATGAATATCATCAATGTCATTATTATCATTCTAGTATCATTTCAGGAAACCCGTTCCCGAACATCACACAGCGCCATAGTAATATCCCTTCTCTAACATCCACACTCTTGAGGGGGACGAGGGGCCCCCCGATAACGTAGTACAGTGCCTGGCACGTAGTAAGCGCTTAACTGATACCGTAATAATAATAATAATTGAAATCCACCAATTATCCCCAAAACTCATTCGAGTCTGCCGATCCGTCCTCTTTCCACCGAGATTCGGCCCCTAGAGCTTCTCCTCTACGGTTGTTTCTGCAGAGGGGTCTCCAACAGCAATAGCAACACCCGCCCCTCTCTCTCTTACTCTCTGCCTCTCTCCGCCTCTTTGTCTTCTTCTCTGTATTCTCCACTTTCTCCGGCTCTCGGACTGTCCCTGCCGATTCGTATTCATTTACGATTCTGAATTTTCATCCCCCTTTCTCCTGTTCCGGAGTGACACCCCCCCCCCCCCCCACACACACACTTTCCCACTATCTCTCTCCGTTCATCTCTCCTTCTTTCCCCCACTCCATCATCCTGCCTCTCCTCCTCTCCCTCTTCCCCTTTCCCTTTCCCTTTCTACTGCTTTCCCCCTCCCACTTCTCCCTCTCCATTTTCTCTCTCCGCTCTCTCTTCCCCGCCCCTCCCCCCCGCCCCCAGTTTCTTTCCCTTATTTGAGGATTCCTGTCTCCGTGTCTCCGTTCGTCTCCGTCTCTCCCTCCCACGGCCTCTCTGGCTCCCTGCCGCCCCCTCTCCCCCGACCCCCACCCATCCCCCTTCCCTTCCTCCATCCATCCCTTCCTCCCTTCCATCCCTCCATCCCTCCATCCCTCCATCCATCCTTTTCTCCCTCCCTCCCTTTCCTCCCTCCCTCCCTCTCATCCCTCCATCCCTCCCTCCATCCCTCTCATCCCTCCCTCTCATCCCTCCCACCTAAGGACCTGGGCTGCCGGGGAGCTGTTCTCCAGCTCGGGGTTCTGAAAGCAGAGTCGTCGACAGCGGCGATAAATAAGCGCGCCATCGCGACGTGTCCGCCCCCCCCCCCCCCCCCGGCACGTCGCCTCCCCCGCCCCACCGCTGGACCCCGGACTCAACGGACAAGCGCCGGGACCTGCCAGCCTTTTCCTCTTCGCTTGCCTTTTTCTCTGCGCTATGGAGCTAGAGATCTCTCTCTTTTTGGGGGGGTGGGCGAGTTAAAGGGGGAGAGGGGAGACCCCCCCCAGCCCCCTCCTCCCGCCCCCTCCCCCTCCCCTGTCCTTTCCCCGCCCCCTCCCCTCCCCCTCCCCAGCCTGCACCAGACGCAGGCCCTGCCCGGTTGCATCGGTGGCGAGCGGAGCCGGCCCGGGGGCTGCTGGAGGGGCCGGAGGGGGGCGAGGGTCCGAGCGGCGACCACCGCCCCCGAAGGATGCTCTCTTCCTTTTTCTTTTGACCCCCCCCCCCCCAGCCGCCTCCGGCCCCCGGCTGCGGCCGCCCCCCACCCCTTCCCCACCCTTCCTCCATCCTCCTCCATCCTCCATCCTCCATCCCCCTCCGTCCTCCGTCCTCCGTCCTCCGTCCTCCGTCCTCCATCCTCCTCCATCCCGCTGAGCGGTCCGGGCCCGGCCCCGGCCTCGGGGGTCCCGGGGGTCCCGGGGGTCCCGGGGGTCCGGGGGGTCCGGGGGGTCCCGGCTGCATGGCGCGGCGGGCCTGGGGACGGGGCTCGGGGCTGGGCCCCCGAGGAGGAGGAGGAGGAGGAGGAGGAAGGAGAGGAGGAGGAAGGAGAGGAGGAGGAGGAGGAGGTGGTGGTGGAGGAGGAGGAGGAGGAGGAGGAAGAGGACGAGGTGGAGGGGGGACATGAAGGAAGACCCCGCGGCCGCGCCGAGCGGCGGACACCACCACCACCGACACCACCACCGACACCACCACCAGCAGCAGCAGGAAGAGGAGGAGGAAGAGGAGGAGGAAAAGGAGGAGGAGGAGGAAGAGGACCGGCACCATCATTCGGACCGACCCCCGCCCGGGACAGAGCCGGACCTGGACCCAAACCCGGACCCGAACCCACGGCCGCACAGGCCCAGGCCCAGGACGGAGGAGGAGGAGGAGGAGAAGGAGGAGGAGGAGGAGGAGGAGGGGGAAGGGGAGGAAGGGGAAGAGGAGGAGGGGGAGCAGGAGGAGGAAGGGGAAGAGAAGTGGGAAAAGAAGGAAAAGGAGGAGGAGGAGGAGGACGAGAAGGAGGAGGAGGAAAAGGAAGAGGGAAAGGAGGAGTAGGAGGAAGAAAAGGAGGAGGAGGGAAAGGAGGAGGAGGGAAAAGAGAAGGAGGAGGAGGAAGAGAGGAGGAGGAGGAGGAGGAAGAGAAGGAGGAGGAGGAGGAAGAAGGGGAGAGCCCTCCACCCCCCCCCCCCCCCCGCCCCCAGCTGGCTCTGGCCCAGCCCCTCCTCCGGCCGGAGGTTCTGAGAGAGCCAAGGGGGCAGGATTTCTAGGGGGCGCCGGGGCGGGAAGGGGTCCCACACCATGTGACCACCCTGCCCCTGCCCCCTGCCCCTTGCCCCGTGACCCCTGACCCCACACACCCCTCTGCTCTGCCCTCCCTCCCGCCCCGGATTCCGGGTCCAGGACGGAGCCAGGAGCTGAGGGATTAAACGTGCTTTTCCCCCCACCCTTCATCTAAGTACAAAAACCTCCTTGATTCTCCGGATCCTTTTTTTTCCATGATTTTTCTGCGTGTCCCGACGCCCCTGCCAAGCAGAAGCGCGAGGCCCAGCTCCCTCTTCCCGCGCTCCCGGGGGCTTTTCCCTGTCCCTCCTCCCTCTGGCTGCAAACTTCCCCCAGCCCCCTCCCCCCCTACACCCCGTTTTTTTGGAGGGGGGACCCCCTCCGAGAAAAGGGGGGGGAGGACTTTCCTGCAGTTCAGCTCCAATTCCGTCCTTGCCTGTCCCCACCCCGGCATCCTCCAAGAGGGAGAGAAAGAGAGCCAGAGAGGCCCACAGGCCACCCCCACCTCCCCCCGCCCCCGGCAGAGGGGCGCCCCCTCCTCACTGTCCCCCCGCCTTGCACCGAGGGCAGCTTTGGGGGAAAAGGAGGCAGGAGAGGCTTCGTAGGGGCGCAGGGTGGTGGTCTCCGGGGGCGACCCGAGGCCCGGACAGTGCAGGAGGGAGGGTCCGGGGGTGGGAGAGGAGCAGGAGGAGAAGGGAAGCCCAGAGGACCCCCCCCGACCTCCAGCGGGGTCCATGCTAAGACCCCCCCCCCCATCCTCACCCACCCACCCAACCCCATCCCGGTTGGATGACCTGAAGGCCTTCGTGCTGCGCCGCCCATGACCGGTGACCCCCAGCCCCCCGGCTTGGCGGCCGACCCCGGGGCCGTCCCCACGCCCCCGGGTCCTCCCGACCCCCCGACCTCCCTGGCGAGCAGCAGCCCCGGCTCGGACGACTGGGGCAAGGGGCGGGCCGGGGACGGCGGCTCGCTGGGCAGCCCGCTGGACAGTGGCATGAGGACGCCTCTCTGCAGGATCTGCTTCCAGGGGCCCGAGCAGGTCAGTCCCCCCCGACTCCCCGCAGCCTTGCAGATAGGTCCCGGCGGTCCTCGCCCGCCCTGGCCCCGGCCCTCGAGCGAGCGGGAAGGAGGAGAGGGGTCGCCACCCTGCCGGAAAGAGCGCACGACCTCCTCCGCCTCAGAGGCCTTCCCCGACTGAGCCCTCCTTTCCTCTTCTCGGTCATTCGATCCTGGGTGTCGAGCGCTCACTGTGTGCAGAGCACTGGACTGAGCGCTTGGGCAGTCCAATTCGGCAACAGATAGTGACGGACCCTACTGGACGAGGGGCTCTTCTTCCCCCGCTCCCTTCCACGCCGCCCCGACTCGCTCCCTTTGTTCATCCTCCCCTGTACCCAGCCCCGCACCGCCGAGGTCCACATCTGTCAGTCATTTCTCCTTATGAATGTCTGTCTACGCCCCTCTGGACTTTTAAGCCCGCGGTGGGCAGGGGAGGTGCCTTTTTAAGGCTCTGTTGTAAGAAGAATAAGAATAACAATTGCAGTATTCGGTTAGCGCTTACTATGTGCCGGGCACCATTGTGAGCGCCGGGGCAGATACGAAGTAGTAATCGGGTTGGACCCAGTTCCCGTCCCTGTGTGCCAGACACTAATAATAATGATGGTATTTGTTAAGCGCTTACTATCTGCCAAGCACCGTTCTAAGCGCTGGGGTAGATACAAGGTCATCAGGTTGTCCCACTTGGGGCTCACGGTCTTCATCCCCATTTACAGATGAAGTCACCTGAGGGTACCGAGAAGTGAAGTGACTTGCCCCAAGTCACCCAGCTGACAAGTGGCGGAGCCGGGATTAGGACCCAAGACCTCTGACTCCCAAGCCCGGGACTCTTTCCACTGAGCCACGCTGCTTCTCGTATACTAACACCGGCTGGACACGAGCAAATCGGCGTCGGACACGGTCCTTTGTCCCACACGGGGCTCACAGTCTCCATCCCCGTTTCCAGACGAAGTAACTGAGGCCCCGAGAAGTGAAGTGCCTTGCCCAAGGTCACCCAGCAGGCACGTGGCAGAGCCGGGATTAGAAACCCACGTCCTCCGACTCCCAGGCCCATGTTCTTTTCTGCTAGCCCACGCTACTCTCCAAGCGCTGTACACACAAAAAGCTCTCCAATAAACACCATCGAATGACTGAATGAGAGTTGGGAGGCCTCTGACCTGCAGGGTGACCTTGACAACGTCC
The DNA here is from genome assembly GCF_004115215.2 of Ornithorhynchus anatinus. NCBI lineage: Eukaryota > Metazoa > Chordata > Mammalia > Monotremata > Ornithorhynchidae > Ornithorhynchus > Ornithorhynchus anatinus. The sequence continues at coordinate 178,892,076 of NC_041728.1, read as the reverse complement.
CCCTAAGGCCCCTTTCCCCTCCGGTCGCTCGATCTTCCCACCTGTGGAATAGGGGAGATTCAGCTCAGCTCGGGAAGCAGCGGTGCCCTAATGGCTAGGAGCCCGGGTCTGGGAGTCAGAAGGGCCTGGGTTTTCATCCCGGCTCCGCTGTTTGTCTGCTGGGTGACCTTGGGCAAGTCACTTCACTTCTCGGGGCCTCAGGTTACTTCAGCTGCTAAAATTGGGGATGGAGACTGTGAGCCCATGCGGACGAAGGATTGTGGTCCGACCCGATTTGCTTGTGTCCCACCCCAAGCGCTCAGGTAGATTGTCTGGCACACAATAAGCACTTAAAAAAATCCTCCAGTTTCTCGATTATTATGTTTCTTCTGCCCACCACCCAGGAAGAAGCAGCCACAGAAAGTTGCCGGTGGGTGGAGTCGGTTGGTCTCCACTGTGGCTGCTTCGTTCAACAGCTCTAGACCGTCAGCTCGTTGTGGGGAGTGAATATGATCTGTTTACTGTGTGGTTGTCCTCTCCCAAGCGCTTAGTGCAGTGCTCTGCACACGGTAAGCGCTTAATAAATACAACCGCGTGAATGAATGAAGCCCACCTCTTCAGGGGAATAGGCCGCTTACTCGTGCTCATTCTTGGCCTCGACTTCTCCGCCGTCCAGATCTCGGCCAGATCTGCGGGGAGGGGGTTCCCAGGCAGTCCCTCCCGCTCCCTCCCCCGGGCTCTTGCTCTCCGCTTCTAGTTGGGCTGGGGTTATTTCATGCCACCTGGTCACGGGGCCCGGCGGCAGCCTCTCCGGTGACCGTCCGTTCACAGGCCGAGGAGGATCCCGAGGTCCCAGCCGGAGGGCCGGGGAGGCACCCTCGGGCGGGGAGATGGATGGCCCCAGTCGGAGGAAGAGGAATGACCTCCAGGGGTGGGGAGGGCTGATGGCCCCAATCGGAGGCAGGGGCATGGACCCTCGGGGGCAGGGAGGGAGGGCAGCCACGCTAGGGGCAGGGGCGGGGGTGGGATAGTTTAAGATGAGCAGGGGGCAGGTAAGAGTCCAGAAACAGGTGCAGGTGTCAGTGAGTGGCAGGAAGGAAGGCCGCCCACCCGCCAGCCCGGGTTGACTTGGGCCTCCACCCCGCCGGCGCTGCCCTCCCCTAAACCCTCGGGGAGGGGCACAAGCCAATCGGCAGGTCCACCGGCCCGGGCCGGGCGCTGGGCCGGACCTGGCTGGGGACCAAATGAGGCCTACCTGAGGGTCAAGATCTCAGGACAGGCCAAGGGCTTCTTGGATGGTCGTTGCATCTCATCGCAGAGAGGGCAGGCAGGCAGGCTGCCTGGTGGCAGCGGAGGGAACCGTGCCAAATCTGCTATCTAGATGCCACCCCACTTCCCCACTCCCCTCACCCCTGGCCCGTCCCTCAGGGCTGGTTTGAGTTGCAATTCATGGCTCTCTCCTCTAAGTCCTGGATGGGGTAAAAGTCCAGGACTGTGTGTGGTGCTTTTATATGCTCTGTCTGTATAGCGTTTTAGGGGGAGACATGTCCTGGGTGTGTGTCTGTGTGTTTGTGTGGTGTGTGTGTCCGGGTGTGTCTGTGAATGTGTATGTGTGAGATGTGTCGGTATAGTGTGGTGGGGGGTGTGGTGTGTGTGTCCGGGGGGTGGGGTATGTGTGTGCTTGTGTGGTACACATATGGAAGGTGTGTCTGTGGGCGTGGTGTATATGGTGCGTATGTTTGCGTGAGATGTGTACGCTGTGTCGGTGTAGTGTGTGATGTGGTGTGTGCGTGTTCGGGTGGTGGGGTATGCGCGCTCGTGTGTTATACCTGGGGGGGGGTGACTGTGTGTTTGTGTGGTGTATATGGTACGTGTCTGTGGGAGATGTGCCTGCTGTGTCAGTGTAGTGGGGGGGGGGGGTTGGGGGGCGTGCGTGTGGGGGTGTCTGGGTGGTGGGGCATATGTGTGTTTGTGTGATCCATATGTGGGGGGCGTGTCTGTGTATTTTGGTAGTGAATATGCCGTGTCTGTCTAGGTGGAGGGGCGTGGATGTGGGGGGGATGTGAATGGTGTTTCTGTGCCGTGTGGTGTAGTGTGTGTGTGTGTGTGTGTGTGGTATGTGTGGCATGTATAATTGCGTGGGGAATGTGGCATGTGTGTCTCTGTGGGGAGTGTAGATGGGGGGGGGATGCGAATGGTGTTTCTGTTTGGTGTAGAGTGTGTGTGTGGTGTGCGGTATGTGTGGTTGTGCGGGGGGGGGTGTGTGTGTGTGTGTGTGTGCGCACATGCGTGCAAGGGAGGGAGCCTGGTTGGCCCCTGTGGTGGCGGTGGTGGAGGATGGGGGAGTCTGTGGTGGATGGATCCGTTCAGGGGCCCGGAGGGAAATCATCCATCTCCCGGGAAGCGGGCCAGGCCGGGCCCCGCCGCACCGGACCGGGCAGCAGCGGCAGGGAGCGAGGGAGGAAGGAGGAAGGGAGGGAGGAAGGGGAGCTTCCGACTCCCAAGCAGGAGCCCCGTTGGATGGAGGCCTCTCCTGCCCACCTTCCTCTTCCCCCTCCCCCCTTCACCCCCCACCTCCCCGCGCCCCAGAGCCCCCGGGGGGGGAGGGCTGGGAGGCAGTAACCCTAACAACAACCCCCGCCGCCCCGCCATGGGCAGGGTTGGTGGCGGAGGGCGGAGGCTGTGGGGGCTTCTTGTCAGGGGGTGACAGGGGACTAGGCCCGTGGCCTTCGCGAGAGGGAGAACAGGTATCCCATTTTGCAGAGGAAGACGCCGAGGCAGCACGGCGTAGTGGATAGAGAGAGGGCCTGGGAGTCGGAAGGTCAGGGGTTCTGATCCCGGCTCCGCCCCTTGTCTGCTGTGTGACCTTGGGCCAGTCACTTCGCTTCTGTGGACCTCAGTTCTCTCCACCGGAAAATGGGGATTGAGATCGTGAGCCCCATATGGGGCAGGGACTGCGTCCGACTCGATATGCTTGTATCCATCCCGGCCCTTGGTTCGGTGCCTGGCACATAGTAAGTGCTTAATAAATACCATTATTATTATCATTATTATGAAGGCAAGTCACTCGCTCAAGGCCATATGGCAGGCAAGCGGCCAAGAAAGCCCCCTACAAATAGCCTGGCCCGATTTATATTTCCCGTTTTCACCTCCCTTTACACACAATACAGAAATCAAACTGCAGGAACCCACAGTGACTTGTATCAACCTCCTTCAGCCCACTCTGGGCAAGCTTCCAGGAGGAGCCCGGGCCTGGGAGTCCGGGGACCTGGGTTCTAATCCCGTCTCCGCCGCTTGTCAATCGATCGATCGTATTTATTGAGTGCTTGCTGCGTGCAGAGCTTGTCTGCTGGTGACCTTGGGCGAGTCACTTCACTGCTCTGGGCTTCCGTTTCCTCATCTGTAAAATGGCGGTTCGATACTTACCAGACCGTAAACTTCCTGAAAGCGGAGATTGTGTCTACTAGACTCTCCCAAACGCTTGGCCCAGTGCTCTGCTCACAGTAAGCACTCAAAAAATGCCATGTTGATTGATTGACTAATTGATTGATACCTGTTCTCCCTCCCCATTAGACTGTGAGCCCCAGGTACTGATGTGATGACGCTTAGGTGCTTAGTACAGTGCTTTGCACACAGTGGAGAAGCAGCGTGGCTCAGTGGAAAGAGCCTGGGCTTGGGAGTCAGAGGTCACGGGTTTGAATCCCGCCTCTGCCTCTTGTCAGCTGTGTGACTGTGGGCAAGTCACTTAACTTCTCTGGGCCTCAGTTACCTCATCTGTAAAATGGGGATTAACTGTGAGCCTCACGTGGGACAACCTGATTACCCTGTATCTACTCCAGCGCTTAGAACAGTGCTCTGCACATAGTAAGCGCTTAATAAACGCCAACATTATTATTATTATTATCATTATTACAGTGAGTGCTCAATAAGTACGACTGAATGAATGATGTGACTATCTTGTATCTACTCCAGCACTTGGTACAGCGCTTGACTCAAAGAAAACGTTTCATAAATAGTATTATTATTCTTAATATAGAGTAAGCTGGCTGTGGGCAGGGAACATGTCTAGCAACTGTTACATCGTACTCTCCCAAGCACTTAGTGGAGTGCCCTGCATAGTAAGCACTCGGTAAAGATGATCGATCAATCGATCGATTGAGAGGTAGTTGGAAGAAAGGGGGCAGACACTTACCCCAGCATTAGCTCCTTTCGGGCAGGGAACATGCAAGTCGTCTTCATCCACTGTCTCCACTTCCTCTCCTCCAGTTCTCTCCTTGACCCTCTCCAATCTGACTTCCGGCCCCTTCACTCCACTGAAACCGCCATCGCAGAAGTCACCAGTGACCTCCTTCTTGCCAAATCCCACGGCCTCTACTCCATCCTAATCCTCCTCAACCTCTCAACTCTCTTCGACACTGTCGACCGCCCCCTTCTCCTGGAAACGTTATCCAACCTCGGCTTCTGTGACTCTGTCTTTCCCTGGTTCTCCTCTTGTCTCTCTGGATGCTCATTCTCCATCTTTTAATAATAATAATAACAGTGGTATTTGTTAAGCGCTTACTATGTGCAGAGCACTGTTCTAAGAGCTGGGGTAGATCCAGGGTAATCAGGTTGTCCCACGTCAGGCTCCCCATTTTCCAGATGAAGTCACTGAGGCCCAGAGAAGTGAAGTGACTTGCCCACAGTCACACAGCTGACAAGGGGCAGAGCCGGGATTCGAACCCATGACCTCTGACTCCCAAACCCGGGCTCTTTCCACTGAGCCACGCTGGGCTCCTCCTCTGCTTCCCACCTCCTAACTGTGCGGGTCCCTCAGGGTTCAGTTCTCAGACCCTTCTAGTCTCCCTCTCCCTTGGAAGCAGCGTTCCCTTGTGGCTAGAGTCTGGGCCTTGAGTAAGAAGGATCTGGGTTCTAATCCTGGATCTGCCACTTGTCTGCAGTGTGACCTTGGACAAGTCACTTCACTTCTCTGGGCCTCATTTACCTCATCTATAGCATGGGGATTAAGACTGTGGGGGACAGGGACTGTACTCAACCTTATATCCACCCCAGCGCTTAGTACAGTGCCTGGCACATAGTAAGCACTTAACTAATACTATAATTATTATTATTATCATCGTTATCATTCGCCCACATGGCTTCAATTACCACCTCTATGCAGACGGTTCCCAGATCTGCATCTCCAGCCCCGATCTCTCTCCCTCTGTGCAGTCTCACGTGTCCTCCTGCCTTCGAGACATCTCTACTTGGATGTCCTGCTGTCACCTCAAACTCAGCATGCCAAAAACAGAATTCCTTATCTTCCCACTCATACCCCCCCCTTTCCTGTCACTGTAGACGGCACCACCATCCTTCCCGTCTAACAAATCCGTAACCTTGGCATTATCCTCGACGCTCCTCTCTCATTCAACCCAAATATTCAATCCGTCATTAAGCGTGGCTCGGTGGAAAGAGCCCGGACTTGGGAGTCCGAGGTCATGGGTTCGAATCCAGGCTCTGCCACTTGTCAGCTGTGTGACTGGGCAAGTCGCTTCACTTCTCTGGGCCTCAGTTACCTCATCTGTAAAATGAGGATTCACTGTGAGCCTCACGTGGGACAACCTGATTACCCTGTATCTCCCCCCAGCGCTTAGAACAGTGCTCTGCACATAGTAAGCACTTAACAAATACCGACATTATTAAATCCTGTCAGTTCAACCTTCACGACATCGTTAAAATCCACCCTCTCCCTCCAGCCAAATCGCTTACCACGTTAATCCAAGCATTTATCCTCTCCCGTCTTGATTACCGCATCGACCTCCTTGCTGAGCTCCCAGTCTCCCGTCTCTTCCCACTCCGGTCCATACTCCACTCTGCTGCCCAGGCCATTTTTCAACAAAAAAGTTCAGTCCGTGCCTCCCCACTCCTTAAGAACCTCCGGTGGTTGTCCGTCCACCTCCCCATCAAACAGAAACTCCTCACCGTGGGCTTTAAAGCCCTCAAATCAGCTCGACCCCTCCTCCCTCACCTCATTTATCTCCTACAACAACCCAGTTTGCACACTTGGCTTCCCTAACACCGACCTACTCACTGCACCTCAATCTCCTCTCTCGCCGCCGACCCCTTTCCCATGTTCTCCTTCTAGCCTGGTACTCCCTCCCCCTTCATATCCTGTCTACTTGTTCTGTTTTGTCATCTGTCTCCCCCTTTTAGACTGTGAGCTCCATGTTGGGCAGGGATTGTACATTCCAAGCGCTTAGTACAGTGCTCTGCACACAGTAAGCGCTCACTAAATATGATTGAATGAATGAATAAATATCTGACGAATAATCGCTCTCCCTACTTTCAAAACCTTCCTAATACCACATCCCTTCCAAGAGGCCTTCCCCGACCTAATATCACATCCCTTTCACTTCATTCCCTCTGAGTCCCTGACCTCTACAGAGATATCTGTAGCATCCGAAGCCGCGTGGCTTAGTGGAAAGAGCCCAGGCTCTGGAGTCATGGGTTCAAATCCCAGCTCCGCCGCTTGTCCGCTGTGTGACTTTGGGCAAATCACTTCACTTCTCTGTGCCGCAGTGACCTCGTCTGTAAAATGGGGATTAAGACTGTGAGCCCTATGTGGGACAGCGTGATTACCTTTATCTACCCCAGCACCTAGAACGGTGCTCGGCACATAGTAAGCGCGTAACAAATACCAACATTATTAGAGAAGCAGCGTAGCTCTGTGGAAAGAGCATGGGCTTGGGAGTGCTAGGGGGACATACATTAAAATAAAATTGCAGATAGGGGAAATGACAGACTGAAAGGATTGGTTTGTAAGTGTGCTGTGGGGTTGAGGATGGGGTGAATGTCGTGCATTTAAGAAGTAGAGATATAATAATGATAATATTGATGGCATTTGTTAAGTGCTTACTATGTGCAAAACACTGTTCTAAGTGCTGAGGAGGATACAAGGTGATCAGGTTTTTCCACGTGAGGTTCACAGTTAATCCCCATTTTACAGATGAGGTAACTGAGGCACAGAGAAGTAAAGTGACTTGCCCACAGTCACACAGCTGACAAGTGGCAGAGCTGGGATTCAAACCCATGACCTCTGACTCCCAAGCCCAGGCTCTTTCCACTGAGCCACGCTATATGTCTGCTGTGTGATTTTGGGCAAGTCACTTCACTTTTCTGTGCCTCAGTTATCTGGGAATGGGAATTAAGAGTGTGAGCCCCGTGGGACAGAGACTGTGTCAACCTGATCACTTGTATCTACCTCAGTCCTTAGAACAGTGCTTGCCACAAAGTAATTGCTTAACAAGTATCGTTATTATTATTAGTAGTAGTAGATAGATGGGTATGAATGTGGGTGTGGAGTATTTTGATTCAGGTTGTGGTTAGTTCTTCAACTGTCCATGAGACAGAACTAGACAAGATCATTTTACCTAGAAGGAAAAAAAAAATGGTCAAAGAAGAATAATTTTGCTTTAGTCCCAGTTGCTCCACTTGCCTGCTGGGTGACCTCGGGCAATTTATTTAGCCTATTTTTGCCTCAGTTTCCTCATCTGTAAAAACTCTACTTGGATTGTGAGTCCATTGTCAAATAGGGACTCCGCCTGATTTGATTTACCAATCAATGGTATTTATTGAGCGCTTACTGTGTGCAGAGCACTGTAGTAAGTGTTTGGGAGAGTACAATAGGTCTGTCTTGTATCTACTAGTTACTTGATTCCCCCCAACCCCCACCCAACTATCCGTCAGACAATTACTGTCCACCGCACAAAGCAGCACAATTCAACACTGTAACAGACACATTCCCTGCCCACAAAGCGCTTACAGTCTAAAGGGGGAGAGAGACATCAGTATATATAAACGGCTAATATGGACATAAGTGCTGAGGGGCTGGGAGGGGGGGATGAATAAAGCGAACAAGTCAGGGTGACGCAGAAGGGAGTGAAAGAAGAGGAAATGAGGGCTGAGTCAGGGAAGGCCTTTTGGAGGACCTGGGCTTTAGGAGGATTTTTAAAGTGGAGAGAGCTGTGGTCGGGTCGATCCGGGGAGGAGGGAGGAACTTCCAGGAGAAGGAAGTTGAGTGAGGAGAAGGAGGTGGCAAAATCAAGAGGGGAAGTGCAGTTACCAGGGGAGGTTGGGAGGCGTGAAGCCTGCAAACTACCATTGATTTGACAGGCAGCTCGGTGTGTTTCTCTTCTTCTATTGCCATCGAGTCATTTCTAAGTCAGGGACACGTTCTCTCCAGAATGTCATAGCCCACGGTGTGTTTAGGGGAACACAAACAGAGAAATAGCGTGACTTAGTGGAAGTAATAATGTTAAGCACTTACTATGTGCAACACACTATTCTAAGCGCTGGAGAGGATACAAGGTGATCAGGTTGTCCCACGTGGGGCCCATAATCTTAATCCCCATTTCATAGATGAGGTAACTGAGGCACAGAGAAGTGAAGTGACTTGCCCACGGTCACACAGCTGACAAGCGGCAGAGCCGGGATCTGAACCCATGACCTCTGACTCCCAAGCCCGGGCTCTTTCCAGGGAGCCACGCTGCTTCTCATACAATGAGCTTCCAGTCTAGAGGGGGAGACAGGCATTAATAGAAATCAATAAATGAGGGATGGGGACATAAGTGGGGTGGGGGCCTGGGAGAGGGGATGAAGAAAGGGAGTGAGTCAGGGTGACGCAGAAGGGAGCGGAAGAAAAGGAAAAGAGGGCTCGGTCAGGGAAGGCCTCCTGGAGGAGTAGGGGGAAGCAGATGTGGGTGCCCCTGGATATACGAGTCTGTACGTGGATGTGTCTACGTGCAAGGTGAGGGGGTGGGCCTCGATTGGTTTGGGCATGTACCCCTCATCGTGTGCACTTGGGCCATTGATTCAATCGTATTTATTGAGCGCTTACTATGTGCAGAGCACTTGGGCTGGAGCTTCTGGGCACGAGAAGAGGCTGGCACACACACACATCTACCCCAGCACGTCATATAGTGCCTGGCACAGACTAAGCACTTAACAAATACCACAACAGAGAAGCAGCGTGGCCTAGTGGATAGAGCATGGTCTGGGAGTCAAAAGAACCCTTATAATAATGATAAATTAATAATAATGGTATTTATTAAGCACTTACTATGTGGCAGGCACTGCACTAAGCGCTGGGGTGGATACATGCAAATCAAGTTGGACAGAACAATAAACAGACACATTCCCTGCCCACAACGAGCTTACAGTACAGGGGAGGCAGACATAAATGGAAATAAATAATGTAAATATAATATAAATAAATTAGATATCTGGATGTAAGTTCTTCTGCTGCTGATATTACTACTATGGTTACTAATACTGCTGATATTATTACCATGACAGCTACTACTATTAATAATTGCAGTATTTGTTCTGAAATTCCTACCCCTGACCCATTTGTCCTTGAGGCATGCCACTTCACTTCTCTGGGCCTCAGGTACCTCATCTCTAAATTGGGAATTAAGACTGTGAGCCCTATGTGGAACAGAGACTGTGTCCAACTCGATTATCTCGTACCTACCCCAGCACTTAATACGGTGTCTGGCACATAGTAAGCGTTTAACAAAACACACAATTATTATTATTACCTAGAACTCCCCATCCACTCCACCCTTATTAATAATAATAATGATGGTATTCATTCATCCTATTTATTGAGCGCTTAACTGGTGTGGAGAGCACCGTAATAAGCACTTGGAATGACAATTCGGCAACAGACAGAGAGTTTTCCGTGCCAGCAACGGGCTCACATCTGTTAAGCGCTTACCCTCACTCTGCTGCCTGGATCATTTTTCTACAAAAAGTCTGTCCATGTCTCCCCGCTCCTCAAGAACCTGCAGTGGGTTGCCCATCCACCTCCACATCAAACAGAAATTTCTGTCAATCAATGATATTTACTGAGCGCTTACTATGTGCAGAGCACTTGTACTAAGCGCTTGGGAGAGTACAATCCAACAGAATTAGCAGACACACTCCCTGCCAAAATTACAGTCTAGAGGGGGAGACAGACAATAAAGGACTAAATCGGTAATTTATAATATATAATTTTAAGATATGCACACGAAGTGCGGTGAGGTGGAGAGAATATCCAAATATCCATAAGTCACAGATACAAATGCATAGATGATGTAGAAGGGAGATTGAGTCGGGGAAAAGAGGATTTAATCCAGGAAAGCTTCTTGAAGGAGATGGGAATTTAATAATGGTCTGAAGGTGGAGAGAGTGGTTTTTTGGTGGGTACGGAGGGTGAGGGAGCTCCAGGTTAGGGGGAGGACGTGGGAAAGGGGTCATCCATTCATTCAATGGTATTTATTGAGCACTCTCTGTGTGCGGAGCACTGTACTAAGTGCTTAATAAAGGTATTTGTTAAGTGCTTACTATGTGCCAGGCACTGTACTAAGCACTGGGATGGGTACAGCAAAATCAGGTTGGACACAGTCCCTGTCCCATACGGGGCTCACAGTCTCGATCCCCATTTGACAGATGAAGTAACTGCAGCACAGAGACGTGAAGTGACTTGTCCAAGGTCACACAGCAGACAAGTGGAGGAGCCGGGATTAGAACCCATGACCTTCTGACTCCTAGGCCCGTGCTCTAGCCACTAGGCCATGCTGCTTCTATGAGGCGAGATAGGTGAGATCGGGGTATAACTCCTATAACTCCTTAGCATAAGCTTTAAAGCCCTCAATCAGCGCTCTCCCTCCCCGCTCACCTCGCTGAAGTCCTTCTACAGCCCAGCCCACACACACTCTCCTCCGAGAGGCCTTCCCTGATTGAGCCCTCCTTTCCTCTTCTCCCCCTCCCTTCTGCGTCGCCCTGACTCGCTCCCTTTATTCATCCCCCTCTCCCAGCCCCACACCTCTTATGTCCAACTCTGTCATTTATTTAATAATAATAATGTCTGACTCTCCCTCTAGGCTCAATGTGGGCAGGGAATGCCTCTCTTTATTGTCGAATTGTCCTCTCCCAAGCGCTCAGTACAGTGCTCTGCACAAAGTAAGCTTTCAATAAATGCAATTGCCTGACTCACTGGCACTGCTCCTCTAAAGCCAAACTACTTATTGTCTACCCTTTTCGTCTAAGAGACCCCTCTCTGCTCATGCCCTCCCTCCAGCCTGAAACTCCCTCCCACCTCATATCTGGAAAACCACTGTTCTCGACATATTTAAGGACCTTTTACAATCCCATCTCCTCAAAGAAGCCTTCCCTGATTAATCTCTCATTTTCCCACCCTATTTTTTTATGGTATTTGTTAAATGCTTACTATGTGCCAGGCACTGTAATATGTTCTGGGTGGTTTTTTTTTATTAATCGCCGATGAGTCCTTTCTGATTCACAGCGACTCCAAGAATATGCTTTCTCCAGAACGTTCCATACTCTGCCGTAATCCGCAACCTTTCTAACAGTTCTTCTATTATCTTTGTTATGGTCTCTATCCGTTTAGACTGTGAGCCCGTCATTGGGCAGGGATTGTCCCTTTCTGTTGCCGAATTGTACATTCCAAGCGCTTAGTACAGTGCTCTGCACCTAGTAAGCCCTCAATAAATACTATTAAATGAATGAACGAATTAATAAATCTAGCTGCCCGTCTGCCTCTTCCATGTTTTCCCTGGACTTTTCCTAGCATTAGTATCTTCTCCAGAGAATCAATCCTCCTGATTATGTGTCCAAAATATGCTAATCTAAGTCGAGTCATTTGGCCTTCCAAAGACACTTCGGTTTAATTTCCTCCGAAATCCATTTGTTTGTCTTTCGGGCAGTCCGTGGTATTCGCCAAAGCCTTCTCCAACACCACGTTTCAAAAGAATCGATGCTCTTTCTATCCTGTTTTTTTCCCTGTCCAGCTTTCTGATCCATACATCGTCACTGGAAACACCACAGAGTTGACAATTTGTATTTTTGTGGCAATTGTTACATCGGCACGTTTCATGACTATTTCCAGGCTCTTCATAGCAAGTCTCCCTAACATTAATCTTCGGCGTATTTCTTGGCTACTGGTTCCTTTATTGTTGATTACCGATCCCGGAGAGAAAAACTGTCAACTATTTCAATCTTCTCTCCATCCACTACAAATGTGTTAAAACTTCCAGTTGTCATATTCTTTGGGGTTTTTTTTGACATTCAAATGTAGGCCCATCTTTTTGCTCTGTTCCTTAACTTTTAATAATAAGCCCTTCAAATCTTCCTCACTTTCTGCTAGTAGGGTTATATCATCAGCATAACGAAGGTTGTTGATATTCCTTTCTCCAATCTTTCCTACCCATTCGTCTTCATCCAATCCGACTTCTCTCATTAGCTATTTGGGGTAAAGGATGAACAGATAAGGCGATAAGACACATCCTTGCCTTGGGGTAGATAAGAGCTAATCAGGTTGGACACGGTCTATATCCCATCTGGGGCTCACAGTCTTAACGCCCATTGTACAGACGAGGTAACTGAGGCACGGAGAAGTGAGGTGACTTGCCCAACAGACAAGTGGCAGAGCTGGAATTAGTAGCCAGGTCCTTTTGACTCCCAGGCCTGTGCTCTATCCACTAGGCAACACTGCTTCTCACGCCGCTTATTTCCCCTTCAATTGTCATTTCAGCATGTCCATGTCACCTAAATCCCTGGGTCCTCACACCTATCCAGTGCAATATCTCTTCATATTCTATTTGTTCCCCCGACCCGTAGTTTACATTAACGTCTGTCTCCCCAACTAGGTGCGAGAAGCAGCATGGCCAAGTGGATAGAGTCAGAAGATCGTGGGTTCTAATGCCGGCTCTGCCACCTGTCTGAGTGACGTCACTTCACTTCTCTGTGCCTCAGTGACCTCATCTGTAAAATGGGGATTGAGACTGGGATCCCCATATGGGACAGGGACCGTGTTCAGCCCGATTTGCTTGTATCCACTCCAGCGCTTAGTATAGTGCTTGGCACAAAGTAAGCATTGAACAAATACCACCATTATGATGATGATTATTATTATTACTAGTACTACAGTGACATCGCCCTTGGAGCTCCGACTGACCCAGAATCGTAGAAACCGGGGGGTGGTGTTGAGGAGGGGTTGCTTCTTCTGCCCTGTCAGAGCGGTTGCCAGAAGCTCCAGGGGCCTCCATCCCAACGGAGACGCTTCAAAATGGTCTCTGAGGAAAAGGAGGCCGGCGTCTTCTGAACATCAGCATCAAAGGCAGGAGAGAGGGAAGACTAGAGAGGTGCAGCAAGCAGGCCAGCCAGGTTCGGGGGGTTCCGCGTTCCCGACCCTCCCTCCCCACCACCCCGTCTGGATCGCGCTGAGCGGCTCCGATGAAAGAGCAGGAAGAAATGGAAGACGTCCTTAATAATAACTAATTACGGTGTTCGTTAAGCGTTTACCATATGCCAAACACAATTCTAAGCGCTGGGGTAGACACTAAGGTAATCAGGTTGGATACGGGTCCCCGTCTACGTGGGGCTCGGGCTCTTAGCCCCATTATAACAGATGAGGGACTGAGGCCCAGAGAAGTGAAGTGACCTGGCCCAAGGTCACGCAGCAGCAGGCACGTGGTGGAGCCGGGATAGAACCCAGGTCCTTCTGACTCCCAAAGCCCGGTCTCTATTCACTAGGCCTCGCTGCTTCTCAGTAGAGAGATGGAGGGGGGCGGTGAGGTGCGGAGATGGTTTCTCCTCAACCTTGTGACCTAGCCTGACAGATCTGAGCGCACAGATCTGGAAATATACATATTTTTTTAGACGGTATTTGTTAAGCACTTAGTACAAAGTAAGATACAAGTTAACCAGGAAGGACACAGTCCCTGTCCTACATGGGGCTCACAGTCCTGATCCCTGTTTTGCAGCTGAGGACACTAGGGTCCGGAGAAATGAAGTGACCTGCCCAAGGCCACACAGCTTTATCCACTAGGTCATGCTGCTTCTCAGTCAGCAGAAAATCTCAAACCTCGCAAGAGCTTCATTCATTCATCCAATCGTATTTATTGAGCGCTTACTGCGTGCAGAGCGCTGAACTAAGCGCTTGGAAAGTACAATTCGGCAACATAGAGACAGCCCTAACCAACAACGGGCTCACGGTCTAGAAGGGGGGAGACAGGCAACAAAACAAAAAGGTTCCCCCTCCTCATCCTCTCTGCCCTTTCTCCTGCTTCTTAGCGAAGCCACGAGGCAGAGCAGAAGAAGCTCAGGACAGGGAGTCAGGTGGCCTTTGGGATCTAATCAATCAATTAATCACTGGTATTTATTGAGCGCTTACTTTGTGCAAAGCACTGAACTGAGCATTTGGGAGAGGACAAAGGAATTGAGATAGCAGATATCCCTAGACCGTGAGCACATTATAGATAGAGAATGTGACTGCCAATTCTGTTGTACTCTCCCTAGCGCTCAGAACAGTGCTCTGCATATAGTAAGTGTTCAGTAAATATCACTGATTGATCTAAAAACAATAATAATAATTATGGTGCTCGGGAAGGGTTTCTAATAATAGTAACTGTGACATCTGTTAAGCACTTACTACGTGCCAGACTCTGTGCTAAACACTGGGTGTAGATCCAAGCTAATCAGGTTGCAGGCAGTCCCTGTTCCACATGGGGCTCACAGTTTTAACCCCAGTTTTCCAGATGAGGGAATTGAGGCCCAGAGAAGTGAAGTGACTTACCCAAGGACACAAAGCAGACAAGTGGCCAAGCTGGGATTAGAACCCAGGTCCTTCTGCCTCAAGACAGTAAGATCATTCATTCATTCAATTCTTCCAATCGTATTTATTGAGCGCTTACTGTGTGCACAGCACTCTACTGAGAGCTTGGGAAAGTCCAATACAACAATAAACAGTGACATTCCCTGCCCACAATGAGCTCACAGTCTAGAGGGAGGGAGACAGACATCTATTCAAGTAAACAGACATTGGTAGAAATAAAAAAATTTACAGATACATACATAAATGGTGTGGGGCAAGGATGGGGGAAGAGCAAAGGGAGCAAGTCAGGGTGACGTGGAAGGGAGTGGAAGATGAGGAAAAGTGGGGCCTAGTCTGGGAAGGCTTCTTGGAGGAGATGGGCCTTCAGTAAGGCTTTGAAGGCGGGGAGAGTCATTGTCTGGTGGCTGTGAGGAGGGAGGGCGTTCCAGGCCAGGGGCGGGACGTGGGCGAGAGGTCGACGGCGGAACAGGAGAGAACGAGGGACCGTGAGGAGGTTAGCGGCCGCAGAGGAGCGGAGTGTGCGGGCTGCGATGGAGAAGGAGAGAAGGAGGTGAGGTAGGAGGGGATGGGGGGCTTTGAAGCCAAGAGCGAGGAGGTTTTGTTTCATGCGAAGGTTGACAGGCAACCACTGGAGGTTTTTGAGGAGGAGAGTGACAGGCCCAGAGCGTTTCTGCGGGAAGATAATCCGGGCAGCCGAGTGAAGAAGAGACCGAAGCGGGGAGAGACGGGAGGTTGGGCGATCAGAGAGGAGGCTGATGTAGATCATTATGGGTAGGGAATGGGTCTGTTTTTGTTTTACTGTACTCTACAGTGCTATGAACACAATAAGTGCTCAATAAATATAAATCGCTGACTCCCAGTCCCGGGAGCACCTAGTACAGTGCTCAGCACACAATAGGCCCCACTGCATCTCTGCTTCACTGAGCTCAGTGGTGGGGTAGATACAAGATAAACAGGTCAGGTCCTTGTTCCACATGGGTGTTATGGTTTAATGGGAAGGGAGAAGAGGTACTGAATCCCCATTTTACAGATGAGGAAACAGGTTAGGTGACTTGTCCAAGGTCACCCAGCAGGCAAGTGGTGGTGGCGGGATTCGAACCCAGGTCCTCCCTCCCCTCAAACTCTTCTTCAGGGCAAGGAATCTCAGGCCTCACCAGTCTGGTCTGCAGATTGAGGCTTGGCATCCTCCATTCGGGGTAGGGAGGGGAGGGGAGGGGCGTCATTTCAATTCAATTTTGGCGAAGGTTTAGTGCCTTCCTTCTAGTTGTAGTCGAGGACATTTCAAAGCAGTTAGAGGTGAATCGGTACATTTGGCTTCTTGGGGAGAACAGCTCCCGTGGAGAAAATGATTATTGTGAAAATGAAAATGGGTTTTGGGTGTCGGTGTGTGCGTGTTATAGTACTGTTAAGTGAAGCAGCGTGGCTTTTAGACTGTGAGCCCGTTGTTGGGCAGGGATTGTCTCTATCTGTTGCCGAATTGTACTTTCCAAGCGCTTACAACAGTGCTCTGCACACAGTAAGCGCTCATTAAATATGATTGAATGAATGAATGAAAGTGGCTTGTGGATAGAGCCCAGGCCCAGCAGTCAGAAGGTCATGGGCTCTAAGCCCGGCTCCGCCACTTGTCTGTTGCGTGGCCTTGGGCCAGTCACTTCACTTTTCTGGGCCTCAGTTACCTCATCTGTAAAATGGGGGTGAAGACCGTGAGTTCTATGCGGGCCAGGGACTGTGTCCAACCCAATTTGCTTGGATCCACCCCAGCGTTTAGAACAACGCCTGGCATGCAGTAAGTGCTTAACAAATCCTTAGAAAGGGAGCCCAACATGGGACAGGGACCGTGTCCAACCTGCTCAAACTTTGTTCTCCCCCATGCTTAGAACGGTGCTCGGCACAAGCGCTTAATAAATACTATGAAAAAAAGGCACTTAGAGCCTAACTTGGGAGACGGACTTTTATTCATTCATTCGATCATATTTATTGAGAGCTTACTGCGTGCACAGCACTGTACTATGTGTTTGAGAAGTACAGTCTTCTAGACTGGATGCTCACTGCGGGCAGGGAATGTGTCTACCCACTCTGTTGTTTTGCACTCTCCCAAGCACTTAATACGGTGCTCTGTACTCAGTAGGTGCTCAATAAATACCACTGATTGATTATAGGGAGTGGGGTGGGTTAGTGTATAAAGAATGAACACGAAATGCTTAGATGCTGGGGAAGTGCTGAAGTGAAGTGGAGTAGGGGTGGGTAAAGGGTGAGAAGGTGAGGGATGAATCAGGGAGGACTTTCTGGAGGAGATGGAATTTCAGAAGGGTATTGAAGAGCAGTGACTATCAGCTCGTCGGGAGCAGGGAATGTGTCTCTCTATGATTCTAGCGTACTCAAACACTTAATATAGTGATCTGCACGCAGTAAGCCCTCAATAAATACGATCGAATGGAACGAAAGAATGTGAAGAGTGAGGGTGTGAGCCGGGGCGGGGGGGACGGTGGCGAGGGTGACAGGTTGGCTTGAGAGAAGCGAAGGGTGCGAGCTGGGGTGTCATGGGAGAGGGGCGAGGGGAAATAGGGAGGAGAGTGGATTTCAAGAATTGTTCAGGAGGCTGGCCTGCCCCTCTCCCAGAGTTTCACCCCTCACCCTGAGCAGACTGCAGGCTCTTTGCGGGGGCCAATTCTCTCACGTGGACCCCGACCTCTGGGAGCTGGGGCTTGAGACTAGGCTGGATGACCGACAGACCCCCTCTATCTCCAAGCCCCCCCGGCCCACTCCGCCCTCCTCCTGGACCCTGGGCTATATTTATACTTATATCGATGTCTGTTTCTTTGTATTGCTGTCTGTCTCCCCCGCTTCTAGACTGTGAGCCCATTGTGGGCAGGGATTGTCTCTCTTTATTGCTCTATTGTACTTTTCTAAGCACTTAGTACAGTGCTCTGCACACGGTATTCATTCTTTCTATCATATCTATTGAGCACTTACTGTGCGCAGAGCACTGTACTACGCGCTCAGAAAGTACAATTCAGCAACAGAGACAATCCCTGCCCACAATGGGCTCACAGTCTAGAAGGCGGGAGGCAGATATCAAAACAAGTAAAGAGGCATCAATAGCATCAATAGCATCAAAAAACCCGCTCTTGACCCCACTTCCCCCTCCAGTTATCGTCCTATCTCCCTACTACCCTTCCTTTCCAAAATCTTAGAACGAGTCGTCTACAATCGATGCCTAGAATTCCTTAACTCCCATTCTCTCCTAGACCCCCTCCGATCTGGCTTCCGTCCCCTCCACTCTACCGAGACTGCTCTCTCTAAGGTCACCCGTGACCTCCTTCTTGCCAAATCCGATGGCTCCTACTCCATTCTGATCCTCCTTGACCTCTCTGCTGCCTTTGACACTGTCGACCGTCCCCTCCTCCTCCATACCTTATCTCACCTTGGCTTCACGGACTCTGTCCTCTCCCGGTTCTCCTCTTACCTCTCTGGCCGGTCATTCTCGGTCTCCTTCTCTGGAGCCTCCTCCCCCTCCCATCCTTTAACCGTTGGAGTTCCTCAAGGGTCGGTTCTTGGCCCTCTTCTGTTCTCCATTTACACTCACTCCCTCGGTGAACTCATCCGCTCTCACGGCTTTGACTACCATCTCTACGCAGATGACACGCAGATCTACATCTCCGCCCCTGTCCTCTCCCCCTCCCTTCGGGGCTCGCATCTCCTCCCGCCTCCGGGACGTCTCCACCTGGATGTCGGCCCGCCACCTAAAACTCAACATGAGCGAGACTGAGCTCCTCATCTTCCCTCCCAAGCCCGGTCCGCTCCCAGACTTCTCCATCACCGTGGATGGCACGACCATCCTTCCCGTCCCGCAGGCCCGCGATCTCGGTGTCATCCTTGACTCGTCCCTCTCGTTCACCCCACGCATCCTATCCGTTACCGAGACCTGCCGGTTTCACCTCTACGATATCGCCAAGATCCGCCCTCTCCTCTCCACCCAAACGGCTACCTTACTATTACGGGCTCTCGTTATATCCCGGCTAGACTACCGTGTCAGCCTTCTCTCTGACCTCCCTTCCTCCTCTCTCGCCCCGCTCCGGTCTATTCTTCACTCCGCTGCCCGGCTCATCTTCCTGCAGAAACGATCTGGGCCTGTCACTCCCCTTCTTAAACAACTCCGGTGGTTGCCTATCGACCTCCGCTCCAAACAAAAACTCCTCACTCTAGGCTTCGAGGCTCTCCATCACCTTGCCCCTTCCTACCTCTCCTCCCTTCTCTCTTTCTACCGCCCACCCCGCACACTCCGCTCCTCCGCCGCCCACCTCCTCGCCGTCCCTCGGTCTCGCCTATCCCGCCGTCGACCCCTGGGTCACGTCCTCCCGCGGTCCCGGAACGCCCTCCCTCCTCACCTCCGCCAAACTGATTCTCTTTCCCTCTTCAAACCTTACTTAAAAATCACCTCCTCCAAGAGGCCTTCCCAGACCGAGCTCCTCTTCCCCCTCTACTCCCTCTGCCATCCCCCCTTTACCTGTCCGCAGCTAAAGCCTCATTTTCCTCTTTTCCCTCTGCTCCTCCACCTCTCCCTTCCCATCCCCACAGCACTGTACTCGTCCGCTCAACTGTATATATTTTCGTTACCCTATTTATTTTGTTAATGAATTGTACATCGCCTTGATTCTATTTATTTGCCATCGGTTTTTACGAGATGTTCTTCCCCTCGACGCTGTTTAGTGCCATCGTTCTCGTCTGTCCGTCTCCCCCGATTAGACCGTAAGCCCGTCAAACGGCAGGGACTGTCTCTATCTGTTGCCGACTTGTTCATCCCAAGCGCTTAGTACAGTGCTCTGCACATAGTAAGCGCTCAATAAATACTATTGAATGAATGAATCAATATAAGTAAATAGAATTATAGATAGATACACATCATTAATAAAATCAATAGAATTATAAATATGTACATATATACACACACAAGTGCCATGGGGTGGGGAGGAGGGTAGAGCAGAGGGAGGGAGTCGGGGGGATGGGGAGGGGAGGGAGAACAGAGGAAAAGGGGGGATTAGTCTGGGAAGGCCTCCTGGAGGAGGTGAGCTCTCAGTAGGGCTTTGAAGAGGAAGAGAGTTAGTTTGGCGGAGGTGAGGAGGGAGGGCGTTCCGGGACGACGGGAGGACGTGGGCTAGGGGTCGACGGCGGGATAGGCGAGAACGGGGGCCGGTGAGGAGGTGGGCGGCAGAGGAGCGGAGCGTGCGGGGTGGGCGGTGGAAAGAGAGAAGGGAGGAGAGGTAGGAGGGGGCAAGGAGATGGACCAGCTTAATAAATACCATTGAATGAATGAATGAAAGTCTGACTCTGCCTCTAGCCAGCAGGGTGACTTTGGCCAAGATGCTTCATGGCTCTGTGCCTCAATTTCCCCATCTGCAAAGTGGAGATTAAATACCCGTTTCCCTCTCTTTTTGATGGTGAGCCCTGTGTGAGATGGGGACTTTGTCCAATTGGATAATATTCATTCATTCATTCAATCGTATTTATTGAGCGCTTATTGTGTGCAGAGCACTGTACTAAGCGTTTGGGAAGTACAATTTGGGAACAGATAGAGAGACAATCCCTACCCAACAACAGGCTCACAATCTAGAAGATGAGCTCACAGACTAGAATATTGTATCTACCCCAACGCTTATCACAGTCGTGGCTCGTAGCAGGCGCTTA
This sequence comes from Ornithorhynchus anatinus, assembly GCF_004115215.2. Classification (NCBI taxonomy): domain Eukaryota; kingdom Metazoa; phylum Chordata; class Mammalia; order Monotremata; family Ornithorhynchidae; genus Ornithorhynchus; species Ornithorhynchus anatinus. The sequence continues at coordinate 178,871,753 of NC_041728.1, read as the reverse complement.
ACACAATGATTATTGTTATCATTGCTGTCGTGGTCTGGTAGTCTAGAAGCAGCATGGCCTGTGGATAGAGCACGGGTCTGGGAGTCGGAAGGATCTGGGTTCTAGTCCTGCCTCTGCCACTTGTCTGCTGTATGAACTTGGGCAAGTCGCATCACTTCTCTGGGCCTCCGTTACCTCATCTGGAAAATGGGGATTAGGACTGTGAGCCCCACGGGGGAAAGGGACTGTGTCCTACCTGATTACTTTGTCTCAAACCATCGCGTAACACAGTGCCTGGCACATAGTAAGCGCTTAACAAATACCACAGTCATTATTATCATTATTGTCGTTCCTTTAATTGTTTGACCAACGGGCCCATGTGTTGGTCTGTCGGCAGAGGGAGAGGCTGAGCCGGGACACTGCAATGGCTCGGTCCAGTGCATGCACCAGCCGGACCTAATAAAAAATTATCATTATTATTATTATTATTCATTCATTCAATCATATTTACCGAGCACTCACTGTGTGCAGAGCACTCCACTGAGCATTTGGGAAAGTACAATACAACAATAAAAGGTGACATTCCCTGAGTCAGAGGTCATGGGTTCTGCCCCCGGCTCCGCCGTTGTCAGCTGGGTGATTTGGAGCAAGTCACTTCACGTCTCTGCGCCTCAGTTACCTCATTAGTCAAATGAAGATTAAGACTGTGAGCTCCATGTGGGATGACCTGATTACCTTGTACCTACCCCAGCGCTTAGAACAGTGCTTGGCACATAGTAAGCGCTTAACAAATACCGTGATTATTATTTCAGTCTAATACTACTATGATTATTGCTGTTCCTGTAATTGGTTTGCGCATGTGATTGCTGTGATGGCTTGGTCAGGTATATTCACCAGCCCTGCCTAATCAAACACAATAATAATACTAATCATTTCTGTTATTATCATTGATATTACTATTATTCTATTATCGTTGTTTCACCCGAGTGGCCGTGTGTCCGTTTGCGGTCGGAGGAGCTGGTGAGCCCGGGGCCGCCAAGACGGCTCGGTCAGGTTCATCCGGTCATTCGTTCATTCGTTTATTCATTCATTCTCTCACTCATTTATTCGATCGTATTTATTGCTCTGTGTGCAGAGCATTTGGAATGTACAATTCATCAACAGATAGAGACAATCCCTGCCCAAACAGTGGGCTCACAGTCTAAAAGTATAATAATGATGGTATTTAAGCGCCTACTATTTGCCAAGCACTGTTCTAAGCATTGGGATAGATACAAGGTAATCAGATTGTCCCACGTGGGGTTCACAGTAACCCCCATCCCCACTTTACAGACGAGGTAACTGAGGTACAGAGAAGTGAAGTGACTTGCCCAAAGTCACACAGCTGACAAGTGGCGGAGCGGGGATTCTTGAGTGCTTACTATGTGCAGAGCACTGTACTAAGCCCCCCTTTTCCTCTGCTTCTCTCCAACTCCCTCCCTCTGCCCCACCCCACTCCCAGCCCCACAGCACTTGAGTATATAATAATACTAATGATAATAATGATGGTTTTTATGAAGCACTTACTATGTGCCACGCACCATTCTAATAATAATGATGGTATTTGTTAAGCGCTTACTATGTACCAAGCACTGTTCTAAGCTCTGGGGTAGTTACAAGGTGATCAGGTTGTCCCACGTGGGGCTCACAGTCTCAATCCTCATTGTACAGATGAGGTAACTGAAGCATAGAGAAGTGAAGTGACTTGCCCAAAGTCCCACAGCTAAGTGGCAGAGTGGGATTAGAACCCATGACCTTCTGACTCCCAAACCCGTGCTCTTTCCACTAAGCCACGCTGCTTCGGTAATAATAATGATAGTATTTGGAAAGCACTTACTGTGTACCAAGCACTGTTCTAAGCACTGGGGTGGTTACAGGGTGATCAGATTGTCCCACATAGGGCTCACAGTCTTCATCCCCATTTTGCAGATGAGGAAACTGAGTTCCAGAGAAGGTAAGTGACTTGCCCAAAGTCACACAGCTGACAAGTGATAGAGTTGGAATTAGAACCCACGACCTCTGACTCCGAAGCCCAGGCTCTTGCCACTAAGCCACACTGATTCTCAAATGTACATATATACATATTTATTATTCTATTTATTTTACTAATGATGTGTATATATCTCTAATTCTATTTATTTATACTGATGCTATGGATGCCTGTCTACTCGTTTTGTTTTGTTGTCTGTCTCCCCCTTCTAGACTGTGAGCCCGTTGTCGGGCAGGGATTGTCTCTATCTGTTGCCAAATCGTGCTTTCCAAACGCTCAGTCCAGCAGAGAAGCAGCGTGGCTTGGGAGTCAGAGGTCATGGGTTCAAATGCCGGCTCTGCCACTTGTCAGCTGAGTGACTGTGGGCGAGTCACTTCACTTCTCTGTGCCTCAGTGACCTCATCTGTAAAATGGGGATGAAGATTGTGAGCCTCACGTGGGACAACCTGATTACCCTGTATGTCCCCCAGCGCTTAGAACAGTGCTCTGCACATAGTAAGCGCTTAACAAATACCAACATTATTATTACTCTGCATACAGTAAGCACTCAATAAATACAACTGGATGAATGAATGACTGTACTAAGTGCTTGGAAAGTAAATAGAGCAATAAAGAGAGCCGATCCCTGCCCACAACGGGCTTAGAGTCTAGAGGGAGGGAGAGGCAATTCGAGGAACAACAATAAGAGCAATAATAATCATAATGTTTGATTAGGCACGGCTGGATGTCTGTTTCCCCCTCTAGACTCTGAGTCCTTGGGAGGGGAATGTGTCTGTTGTTGTATTCTCCCAAGCGCTTGGTACAGTGCTTTGCACACTGTTAGCACTCAATAAATACGATAGAATGAATGAATGAACATCACTTATGATATTTAAGCGCTAACTATGTGCCAGGCACTGTACTAAGCGCTGGGGTGGATACAAGCAAATCGGATTGGATACAGGCCCTGTTCCACGTGGGGCTCACAGTCTTCATCCCCATTTTACAGATGAGGGAACTGAGGCCCAAAGAAGTGAAGGGACTTGACTGAGGTCACACAGCAGATAACTGGCGGAGGCGGGACAAGACTTTTCTGACTCCCAGGCCTGGGCTCTATACACTATGCTATGCTGCTACTCGAATGAATGAATGAATGAATGAATGAATGAATGAATGAATGAATGAATGAATGAATGAACCTGCCCTAGCAGTTATAGCAATGGCAATAATAATGTTTGATTAGGCACCACTGGATGTCTGTCTCCCTGTCTAGGCTGTGACCTTGTTGTAGTCGAGGAATATGTATGTTAATGTTGGTATTTGTTAAGCGCTTACTACATGCAGAGCGCTGTTCTAAGCGCTGGGGTAGGCACAGGGGAATCAGGTTGTCCCACGTGGGGCTCACAGTCTTAATCCCCATTTTACAGACGAGGTCACTGAGGCCCAGAGAAGTGAAGTGACTTGCCCACAGTCACCCAGCTGGCAAGTGGCAGAGCTGGGATTCGAACTCATGACCCCTGACTCCAAAGCCCGTGCTCTTTCCACTGTCGCCCAAGCGCTTACTCCAGTGCTTTGCACACAGTAAGCGCTCAATAAATATGATTGAATGAAGAAATAATAATTACGATATTTGTTAAGCGCTTACTACGTGCCAGGCATTGTACTAAGCGCTGGGGTGGATAATGGGGTTGGACACAGTCCCCATCTCAGGAGGGGCTCACGGTCTCAATCCCCCATTTTCCAGATGACATCACTGAGGCCCAGAGAAGTGAAATGAGTTGCTCAAGGTCACACTGCAGGCGGGGGGGGGGGGGGGGGGGGGGGAGTAGGGATTTGAGCCCATGACCTTCTGACTCCCAGTCCCGAGCTCTGTGTCCACGTGCTAGGCTGGTGAGTGAGTGGAGTTGAGTGGAGTGGAGTGGAATGGAGTGGAGTGGAGTGTGTGAGAAGCAGTGTGGCTCAGTGGAAAGAGCCCGGGCTTGGGAGTCAGAGGTCGCGGGTTCTAATCCCGGCACTGCCACTTAGCTGTGTGACTTTGGGCAAGTCGCTTCACTTCTCTGGGCCTCAGTGACCTCATCTGGAAAATGGGGATGAAGACTGTGAGCCCCACGTGGGACAACCTGATGACCTGGATCCATCCACCCCAGTGCTTAGAACATTACCTGGCGCATAGTAAGCGCTTAACAAATACCATCATTATTCTTATTACTATTAAATACGACAAAATGACTGAATGAGTAAAGGAGTGAAGGAATGAAGTGCCTCGCCGACGTGCACCTGTATAGGTCTGCCGGCAGGGGCGCTCCTGAGCCCGCGCCGCGGCGACGGGTCAATCCCCGGCTCACCGCCATTACTGCTGCGGCCGGCAGGGGGCGCCGCGACGCCGGGTCGGTCCGGGGCTCGCTGCCATTACTGCTGTTGTCGGCAGGGGGCGGTCTTGTTTCGTTTTGCTGTCTGTCTCTCCCTTTTAATAATAATAATAATAATGATAATGTTGGTATTTGTTAAGCGCTTACTATGTGCAGAGCACTGTTCTAAGCGCTGGGGGAGATACAGGGTCATCAGGTTGTCCCACGTGAGGTTCACAGTCAATCCCCATTTTAAAGATGAGATAACTGTGGCACAGAGAAGTTAATAATAATAATAATGTTGGTATTTGTTAAGCTCTTACTATGTGCAGAGCACTTGTTCTAAGCGCTGGGGTAGATATAAGGTAATCCGGTTGTCCCACGTGGGGCTCCCAGTCTTCATCCCCATTTTCCAGATGAGGTCACTGAGGCCCAGAGAAGTGAAGTGACTTGCCCACAGTCACAAAGCTACGAAGTGGCAGAGCCGGGATCATTCAGTCATTCAATAGTATTTATTGAGCGCTTACTATATGCAGAGCACTGTACTAAAGCTTGGAATGGACAGATCGGTAACAGATAGAGACAGTCCCTGCCCTTTGACGGGCTTACGGTCTAATCGAGGGAGACGGACAGACAAGAACAATAGCAATAAATAGAATCAAGGGAGATTAGATCGTGAGCCCGTTGTTGGACAGGGATGGTGTCTATCTGTTGCCCAATTGTCCACTCCAAGCGTTTAGTGAAGTGCTCTGCACACAGTAAGCGCTCATTAAGCACGAATGAACGAACGAACGAACGAACGAACGAACGAACGAACGAACGAACGAACGAACGAACGAATGAATGAATGAATGAATGAATAAACGAAGGAACGAACGGTTGCCCGCACGCTGAGGCCCAGGCCGGCTGCGGTCGGCAGGGGGCGCCGCAGCGCCGGGCGGGGTGGGTTGGGTCCGGCGCTGAGGGCCTTTTCCGCCGTGGCCGGCAGGGGGAGCTGCTGAGCCCGTGCCGCTGCGACGGGTCGGTCCGGTGCACGCACCAGCCCTGCCTCATCAAGTGGATCAGCGAGCGCGGCTGCTGGAGCTGCGAGCTCTGCTACTACAAGTACCACGTCATCGCCATCAGCACCAAGAACCCGCTCCAGGTATCCCACGCCACCTCGTCCCGACGGGGCCCCGCTCCGCCCCTCGCAGCCCCTCGGGAGCCCCGTCCCCGGCCGTCAATCCATCCATCCATCCATCCATCCACCCATCCATCCACCCATCCATCCATCCATCCACCCACCCATCCATCCATCCATGCACCCATCCATCCACCCACCCATCCATCCATCCATGCACCCATCCATCCATCCATCCATGCACCCATCCATCCATCCATGATGTGCGCCCCGGCCAGCCCCGTCCCCCGCGGTGGGCCCGCCCTGTCGGCCCCATGGGCCGCAGCCTCGCGGGGGCCTCTGGGAAAGGACCGGACGGGCCAGCGGGCAGCGGGCGGGGGGAAGCGGGCAGGGGACGGGGGGTCGCCCAACGAGAGGAGGGTGTCAGGAGGGGCAGGGGGCGGCCTGCTGGGCGAGGCCCCGACGGGGCGAGGGGCGGCCCGGCGGGCGAAGAGGAGATGGAGGAGGGGGCGGCCCGTGGGCGAGGAGGAGATGGGCATGGGGTGACCCGACGGGCGGGGAGGTGATGGGGCAGGGGACGACCAAGCGGGAGAGAACCCGATGGGGAAGGGGGCGACCAAGCGGGAGAGAACCCGACGGGGCAAGGGGCGGCCCGTGGGCTAAGAGGAGATGGGCAGGGGGTGACCCGACGGGCGAGGAGGAGATGGGGCAGGGGGCGACCAAGCGGGCGAGAACCCGACGGTGCAGAGGGCGACCTGGCGGTCGAAGCCCCGACGGGGCGAGGGGCGGCCCGTGGGCGAGGAGGAGATGGGCGGGGCCGGCTAAAGCCCGGGCAGGCCCTGAGGTGCGGCGGTGTCCCGGGCAGTGGCAGGCCATCTCCCTGACCGTCATTGAGAAGGTGCAGATCGCGGCGGCCATCCTGGGCTCCCTCTTCCTCATCGCCAGCATCTCCTGGCTCATCTGGTCGACCTTCAGCCCCTCCGCCAAGTGGCAGCGCCAGGACCTCCTCTTCCAGATCTGCTACGGGATGTACGGCTTCATGGACATGGTGTGCGTAGGTGGGTGACGGCGGGGACACCGAGCCACGCGGCTCCGTGGACACGGGGCGTGCGGGGGGACGGGGGACGGACGGAGAATCGCCATCACCGTCACTAGCGGGATTATCGTCGTGACTCTGTCCCCCTCACCGGGTGCGGGGCGCCGGACTAGGCGGTTGGGAAAGTGCGGTACGACCGAGTTGCGATCCCGGCCCGCAAGGACCTTCCAGTCTAGAGGGGGAGACGAACGTTAAAATACATTCATTCGGTAGTATTTCTTGAGCGCTTACTACGTGCAGAGCCACACGGTAAGCGCTTGACAAATACCACGATTATTATTATGACCCGCTGCCACAGCACAGCCCCGCCAGAGGCTACGTGTGAGCCTCTCAGCAGATAAACGAATCAGGCGTCCTCTGCTTCGGTGCGTCCAATTATTACGATTTAACGAGAGCAAATGAATTCACCGCTTCAGAAAAACCACCCCCCCCCCCCCGGAGGCAGACAAGAGACCAAATGATGATTTTTTTCCTCATTTTCCGTGATCCCCAGAGGGACGTTTCCCCTTTGGCCCCCAAGTCGCCGGCCCAGAGAATCACCATCAACGAACCCTGCTCTCCTAGGGCTGTCAGGGGCTTCCACAGCTCCATCTAGTCCAGTCCTCTGCCTCCGGAAAGTTGTGCGGTTAGACCATCCAGGCCTGACGGGGGACGTCTTTTTAAAAACCTATCTTTTTAAAAACTTTTAAAAACATAAAAACAGAAGGACCTGGGTACTAATCCCGGCTCCACCACTTCTCTGCTGTGTGACCTGGAAGTCGCTTTACTTCTCCGAGCCTCAGGTCCCTCAGTTGTTGAGTTTTCACTGTGGAGAGCACTGGACTAGTACTGGAAAGTACAGTTCAGCAGTAAAGAGAGACAATCCCTGTCTGCAGTGGACAGTGCCGGGTCGACAGTAAGTAAGTGCTTAACAAATGTCTTAAGGAAAAAAAATGTGTTCTTTCATTCGATTCATTCAATCGTATTTATTGAGTGCTTACTGTGCGAAGAGCGCTGGACTAAGGGCTTGGAAAGTACAATTTGGCAACAGGGCTCTGTTCTGTTTGTACAGAGAACAGAACAAGTAGACAGGCATCAATAGCGTCAATATAAATAAGTAGAATTAGAGATATATATACACACTATTAATAAATAGAATGATAGATGTGTACAAATATATACAAGTGTTGTGGGGAGGGGGAGGGGGAAGAGCCGAGGGCTGGAGAAGGGTCGATGGGGAGGAGGGGGGGGGGCAGAGGGAAAGGGAGGGCTCAGTCTGGGAAGGCCTCCTGGAGGAGGTGAGCTCTCAGTAGGGCTTTGAAGAGGGGAAGAGAGTGAGTTTGGCGGAGGTGAGGAGGGAGGGCGTTCCGGGACGGCGGGAGGACGGCCAGGGGTCGACGGCGGGATGGGCGGGAACGGGGGAGGGTGAGGAAGTGAGCGGCAGAGGAGTGGAGCCTATGGGGTGGGCAGTAGAAAGAGAGAAGGGAGGTGAGGTAGGATGGGGCAAGGGGATGGACCAGCTTTGAAGCCAAAGGTGAGGAGTTTTAGCTCGATAAAAGTGGGATTGAGAGTGGGATGAACTGTACATTCCAAGCGCTTAGTCCGGTGCTCCGCACCCAGTAAGTGCTCAATAAATACGATTGGATGAATGAAATACCAGTGGTTGATTGTGAGGCAGGAAAGGCCCCCGGGGCCCCAACGGAGACGCCCCCCCTCCCCCCCCCCCCCGGCCCCGTCCTCTGACTGGCCCCGCCCCCAGGTCCTCCCTCTCCCCGGGTCCCGACCCAGGCCCCGACCCCGGCCCTGACGGCCCCCGCCGCTCTGGTCGGTCCCGCAGGGCTGATCATCCACGAGGGCCCGTCGGTCTACCGGATCTTCAAGCGCTGGCAGGCCGTCAACCAGCAGTGGAAAGTGCTGAACTACGACAAGGCCAAGGACCTGGAGGACCAGAAGTCGGGCGGCAGGACGCACCCCCGGGCCTCCTCGTCCGCCCGGCCCAACCCCTCGGCCCCCGCCGCCGCGACGGCCGCCGAGGGGGCCCCGGCCCCGGCCTCCGGGGCGACCCGGGCCCCCGGCCCCGCCTCGGGCCCCCTGGCCGACCACCACTGTGCTTACACCATCCTGCACATCCTGAGCCACCTGCGGACGCACGAGCAGCGCGGCCCTCCGGGCGGCCGCCGCGAGCTCGTCATGAGGGTGACCACCGTGTGACGGGCGGGGCCGCCGCCGGAGCCGAACCCGCCGGAGCCGGAGCCCGGCCCCGGCCGGACCCGCCCGAGCCCCGGCCGGGGCCTCCCGAGTCGGAGCCGGAGCCTCACGCAGGCGGGGCACGTGCCGCGCACGCGGTGCGCAGCCGTCACGCCCTTCCACCTGCCGTCCGGCCGGTAAATACGGCAGAACCACAACCATGACAAAATGCAATATCGACTAAAGCGCGCTCGTCGGCCCGCACGCGGGCGCGCGCGCGCGCGCGCCCCCCGTCCTGACAAGGCAGGCAAGAGGAATTGGGGACCGCGCTGGCCTGGCCGGCTGTTGGGTCGCCGTGGCAGCGGCCCTCAGCGCAGAAACACACAGGCACACACATACCTCTCGTCCTGACAAGGCAGGCATGAGGAATTGGGGATCACACGGTCCTGGCCGGCTGTTGTGCCACCGTGGCAGTGGCCCACAGCACAAACGCACACGCACCCCCGCGTACACCCACGCAACCCGTCCCGACGAGGCAGGCAAGAGAAAATAGGGACCGCACTGGCCTGGCCGGCTGTGACGCCGTGGCAGTGGCCCTCAGCGCAAACACACACACGGGCACCCGACACACACCTCATCCTGGCAAGGCAGGCGAGAGGAAATGGGGACCGCGCTGACCCGGCCGGCCGTTGTGTCGCCGCGGCAGTGGCCCTCGGCACAAACGCACACACACGAGCACATACACACACTCGTCCTGACAAGGCAGGCGAGAGGAAATGGGGACCACACCGGCCCGGCCAGCTGTTATTTCACCGTGGCACTGGCCCTCGGCACAAACACACACACACCGCATCCTGACAAGGCAGCCAAGAGGAACGGGGGACCACACTGGCCTGGCCGGCTGTTGTGTCACCGAGGCAGTGGCCCTCAACGCAAACCCACACACACACACAAACAGACACACACGAAGATCCACATGTGAAGGTGATTTGAATGACGCAAAGTATTCGTAGCCTTGTTTTGTTTTTAACTTTTCTTTCCCCAGACCGTGTTGAGGCGGGGCAGTGGGAGGGCCGAGAGGAAGGTTTGGGGGGAGGGTGGGTAGGGTGAGGGAGGGGAGTGCGGGGGGCTGCAAGCCAGCCCTCCCGCCTGGGCCCGGGCAAGGGTCATCGACAAGGGGTTGGGTGGGGGGCGAGGGGTGGGCACTGGGGCTGGGGTCAGAGATAGGGTATCTCCTCCCCCCACAGGCGTTTACCAAAGCTCCCCGTTCCCCCACACGGCCCCTGGGGAGTTTGGGGGAGGGGGCAGGAGCCCTCCGGGGACCCCCGCCGGCGTTTTTAGATGACCCGGCTGACGGCATCTCGGATTCCCGGTGGGCCTCTCGAGCACAGTCCCGACGCAGTCCCCGACGGTGGCACCAGCGACCGGGACCCCGATCTCCGGGAGAGGGGCCGCCGGGGACCCCCTCCCGGCCTGTTCCCCCGTCCCCGGCACCGACGGAGAGGCACAAACCCAGCCCCGTACCGTCCCCTCGAAAAGTATCCGTCTGGCCCGGGAGGCAGGACGGGAGGTCAAGAAGGGAAGATCGGGGAGGGAATTCTACAAACCTAACAGGCCTGCACCTTGTCCTCTCCCCGACCCCCCGACCCCACCGGATCACCCCGTTAGCCAGGGCTCGGAGCGTAAGGTGGGAGGGGGCGTCCCCCCCAAAAGTCCAGTTCTCTGGACCCGCCACCCCAGGACGCGAGCCCGTTGGTGCCGAGAGGAGTTTCCTGTTGGATGCACAAAAGCCGAGTCCCGGGTGGGTAATCAGGGGACACTGTCAACTACTTTTTTAAATAGTTTTTAGGGTTTTTTTAACTCTCCGTTGTTTGTAATATTCTCTTAAAAGCTTGAAAATAAAATTTCTTTCCCTACTGTCAGTATCCTGTTCCATTGGGAAAGCACACACGTGCTCCTCTTCATCCCTGACGATCCCCCCACTCAGCCCCACCAGCCCACCAGGCAGGAATATTCAATTCATTCATTCTTTCATTCATTCGATTGTATTTACTGAGCACTTACTGTGTGCAGAGTATTGTTCTAAGCGCTTGGAAAGTACAATTCAGCGAAGCAGCTCGGCTCAGTGGAAAGAGCCCGGGCTTGGGAGTCAGAGGTCATGGGTTCCAATCTCGGCTTTGCCACTTGTCAGCTGTCTGACTTTGAGCAAGTCACTTCACTTCTCTGTTCCTCAGTGACCTAATCTGTAAAATGGGGATGAAGACTGTGAGCTCCAGGTGGGACAACCTGATTACCTTGTAGCTCCCCTAGAGCTTAGAACAGTGCTTGGCAGATGGTAAGCGCTTAAGCCACACCATCATCATAAAGAGAGACAGTCCGTGGAGTTTGGGGAGTCTGTGTGGGGCTCAAACAGCTAAACCGGGACCTGGAGTTTGGCCTGTTGGATCTGAGACAGCGTGGCCTAGTGGTTAGATGCCGGGCCTGGGAGTCAAAAGGGCCTGGGTTCTAATTCTGGTTCCACCATTTGCCGTGCAACCTTGGGCAGATCGCTTCACTTTTCCATGCCTCAGTTCCCTCACCTGTAAAATGAGGATTCTGCTATGTGATAGGGACTGGGTCCCACCTGATTATATTGAATCTTCCCCAATGCTCATTTCTGGGCCTGGCTCATAGTAAGCCCTTAACATATACAATAAAAAAATTGAGCACTTACCATGTGCAGAACTTTGTACTAAGGACTTTGGAAGGTACAATGGAACAGAATTGGTAGACATGTTCTCTAGGGTCAAAGGTCAAACCTGGGTTGACGTTACCACATTCATTTATTCGATCGTATTTATTGAGCACTTAGTGTGTGCAAAGCACTGTACTAAGCGCTTGGGAGACTACCATGCAACAACCAGCAAGCACATTCCCCGCAACGAGCTCACAATTTAGAGGGGAAGGCAGAAATTAATATATATAAGTAAATGAAAGATCTATACATTAGCGCTGTGGGGTCAGGATGAATGAAGGGAGCAAGTCAGGGGGATGCAGAAGGGAGTGGGAAGAAAGGGGAGGAGGGAGGGATGGGCCTTCAATAAGGCTTTGAAGTGGGGGAGAGTCATTGTCCACCTATTATGAGGAGGGAGGGTGTTCCAGGCCAGAGGCAGGACATGGGCAAGAGGTCGGGGGCGAGATCGGCAAGATTGAGGTACAGTGAGGAGGTGAGCATTAGAGGAGCAACATGTGCGGGCAGGGTTGGAGTAGGAGAACTGAGAGGTGCGGTAGGAGGAGGCAAGGGGATTGAGTACTTTAAAGCCAAAGGTGAGGAGTTTCTGTTTGAGGCAAAGTGGATGGGCAACCGCTGGAGTTTCTTGAGGAGTGAGGAGACATGGTCTGAACGTTTTTGAAGGAAAATGATTTGGGCAGCAGAATGGACTATGGACTGGAGTGGGGAGAGACAGGAGGCAGGGAGGGCAGCAAGGAGGCTGATGCAGTCATCAAGGCAAGATAGGATAAGTGCTTGCATTAATGTGGTAGCCATTTGGATGGAGAGGAAGGGGTGGCTTTTAGCAACGTTGTGAAGGTAGAACTGACAGGATTTTGTGGTGGCTTATTAATATCTGTCTCCTCCTCTAGACTGTGAGCTCGTTGTGGGCAGGAATGTGTCTGTTTATTGTTATAATGTACTCTCCCAAATGTTAGAACAGTGCTTTGCACACAGTAAGCGCTCAATCAATACTATTGAATGAATGAATGAATGAATGGATGGATGGATGGAATATGTGGGTTGAATGAGAGAGGAGTAAAGGACAATGCCAAGGTTATAGGCTTGCGAAACAGGGAAGATGATGGTGCTGTCAACAGTGACGGGAAGGTACGATGGAGGACAGGGTGGGAAGATAAATTCAGTCTTAACCATATTAAGTTTGAGGTGACGGGAGGACATCCAAGTACAGATGTCTTGAAAGCGGGAGGAAATGCAAGACTGCAGAGAGGGGGAGAGAACAGGGATGGAGATGGAGATTTGATGTACCACATCACACAGCTGGAAACTCTGGGTTAAAAGTTAGCTGGGGGGCGGGGGGGGGGCGGGGGAAGTGGCCATTTTGTTGGGCCTAGAGGTTCAGGGTGTCGAGGAGGTGGTGGAACAGGAAGGGCAGGAAGAGGAGGAAAAGGAAAGGGAGGGCAGGAAGAGGAGGAAAAGGAAAGGGAGGGCAGGAAGAGGAAGAAAAGGAAAGGAAGGGGAAGAGAAGGAGGAAGGGGAAAGAAAAGGGAAGAGGAGGATGGGGAAAGGGGAAGAGAAGGAGGAGGGAGGGAAAGGGAGGAGGAAGGGGAAAGAAAGGTGAAGAGAAGGAGGAAAAAGGGAAGAGGAAGGGAAAGAGAGGGAGGAGGAGGGGGAAAGGAAGGGGAAGAGGAGGAAAAAAAGGAAAGGAAGGAGGAGGACAGGGAAGGAAGAAGAGAAGGAGGAGGAGGAGGAAAGGGAAAGGAAGGAGAAGCCGAGGAGGAGGAGGAAGGGTAAACCCCCCTGCCTGTTGGCCCCTGGCAACACCTGCCCCACCTCCTCTTTGTGACTCAGGGTACTGAAGAGGGAGGGACACTTCAGCTAGATTGTCCCCTCCTATACAGAAGCATTGTGGCTTAGTGGCTAGAGCACAGATTTGGAAGTTAAAAGGACCTGGGTTCTAATCCCAGCTCCTCCACTTGTCTGCTGTGTGACCTTGGGCAAGTAACTTCACTTTACTGGGCCTCAATTACCTCATCTGTAAAATGGGAATTAAGAGTGTGAGCCCCATGTGGGATAGGGACTGTGTCCAAGCTGATTAATTTGTATCTACTCCAGTGCTTGGAACAGTGCTTGACACATAGTAAGCACTTAAGAATCATCATTATTATTATTAGAGTTATCACAGCAGCTGGTAAGAAGCAGCCCAGTGTCTGGTGGCATCTACTCCATGGCGACAAGGATCTGCCTCCTCCCCAACCCCCTCTCCCCCAAGCAGTCCACCAATATCCAGTCTCTCCTACCTCCGTCCCCCTCCATCCAGTCAGCCAGAGAATGACCTCCTCTCTCCCTCTTCTTCTCATCTGACGGCCGAATTCCGAGTCTTCTGAGTGCCGGGAAACCACAAACCTTTCCTGAGACCAGAGCAGGAATGGTGGAGGTGGGGTTTATATTGTCTGTATGCCCCTCTAGACTGGGACCTTGCTGTGGGTAAGGAATGTGTCTACTACCTCTGTCCTATCGTACTCCTCCAAGTGCTTAGTACAGTGCTCTGTACACAGTAAGCAATAAATAAATGATTGAATGAGTCCACCAGGCCTACGAGTGGCAGAGAGACAGGGACTATGACAGAGGCGGGAAGGAAACGAAGAGTGAGCATATCACAGAGAAAGGTAGCGTGAGACAGAGACACAATGGACACACTGGGACAGAGAGGGAAAGAATGAGAGACAGTGAGATGGAGAGGGAAAGAGAATGAGAGTGAGCAAGAGATAGTGAGACAGAGAGGGAAAGAGACAGAGAGAAAGAGACAATGAGACAGTGAGGGAAAGAGAGAATGATGGAGAGCAAGAGAGTGAGGCAGAGAGGGAAACAGCATGATAGTGAGCAAGAGACAGTGAGACAGAGTGAAAGAGAAAGATCAGGAGATAGTGAGATGGAGAGGGAAAGAGAGTATGATGGAGAGCAGAGATGGCGAGACAGAGGGAAAGAGAGGAAGAGAGAGAGGGGGTAGAAAGATGAAAAAGGGTGAACAAGGCAAGGGGAGACAGTGAGACAGATATGAGACAGTGAGAGAGAGAGAGAGAGAGTAAGAGAGTGTGAGTGTGTATGTGTAGGTCCCTTTGGCCAATTGACCCATGAGCCAACAATGATCTTTCAAAACTTTTCTCCAAGAAACCAAGCTCCAAACCAGAAATTCCACGAGATTTATTCTTTCAGGAGAATGGATACTAACACCCCATTCTCCCATCGTCCTGAGGTGCTCAGATGCACTTCCGGAGAAACCTTCCGCCTCCCTCTTCCTACCTCTGCCCCCCCGAACCGCTCAGATGGGGGCGAAACTCCGTCCTTTCAACTCCGAAGACGATCGATCAAGAGTTTCTAGAAACCGCTCGTTTGTCAGATCATCTTGAAGGATTTTGTCCTCCCCCAAGCATTTAGTGCGGTGCTCTGCACATAGTAAGCACTCAATAAATACTATTGATTGGTTGATTGACTGATAGCGCTTACTTAGCATGTCATACCCCAAAATATGGCAGTCTGTCATGGAACCGACCACACTTCTGCCTCCCCTCTCCTTCTGGAAACCATAATATCAAATCTGATTTTTTCCCTCTTTTTTTTAAGAAAAACAAACACAACTTTTTTTCGGTCAGAATATTTCTTTTCTTTGGTCTATCTCGAGAAGCGGCGTGGATTAATGGAAAGCGCCCAGGGCTGGGAGTCGAAAGCACCTGGGTTCGAATCCCAGCTCCACCACTTGCCTGCTCCGTGAATTTAGGCAAGTCGCTTCACTTCTCTACACCTTGGTTTCCTCCTCTGTAAAATGGGTATTCATTCGATGCCTGTCCCTCCCCATCTCTGTGCAGCAGGGATGGCATAACGTCTCTGATCCCTTCAAAATGACCTCTTGAGACATTCAAGACGGCGCCCACCTCAAGAGGACCCTAGGTATGAGCAATCTCACCCTCCTCTCCCTCTGCGTGCACTTGGCCGACATCTCGAGCTTCATTTTTACCGAGATCCTCTGCTTCCCCACCCTCCAAAACGAAGGAATCTTTGACTAGCTCCACTTATTTAAACTTGGGGAGCTTTTGTCCTCCCTCTCTCTGCCTGCCCCGCCCTTCTCCTTCCTCAGACCCCAAGGGCAGCGGGGAACTGCCCGGACCCCCCTCTTCGTCAGGGGACGCGGGGAGAGGGTCCGGAGGGGTGGTCGGGTGCCGCAGCACGGCGTAGTGGATAGAACACAGGACAGGTTAAGTCAGAGACTCGTGGGTTCTAATCTCGACTCCGTCACTTGTCCGCTGTGTGACCGCGGACAAGTCCCTTCACTGCTCTGGGTCTCAGTGACCTCATCGGTCAAATGGGGATTGCGACTGGGAGCCCCGCGTGGGACCGGGACTGTGTCCAACCTGTTTTGTTTGTATCCATCCCAGTGTTTAGTTAGAGAAACAGCGTGGCTCAGTGGAAAGAGCCCGGGCTTGGGAGTCAGAGATCATGGGTTCGAATCCCGGCTCTGCCACTTGTCAGCTGTGACTGTGAACAAGTCACTTAACTTCTCTGTGCCTCAGTTACCTCATCTGTAAAATGGGGATTAAGATTGTGAGCCTCACATGGGACAACCTGATTACCCTGTATATACCCTAGCGCTTAGAACAGTGCTCTGCACATAGTAAGCGCTTAACAGATAACTTTGTTATTACTACAGTGCCTGGCATATATGGTGTAGTGGATAGAGCCTGGGCCTAGGAGTCAGACGGTCCTGAGTTCTAATCCCAGCTAAGCCACTTGTCTGTTGTGTGCGTGACCTTGGGCAAGTCACTTCACTTCTCTGGGCCTCAGATTCCTCATCTGGAAAATGGGGATGGAGACTGTAAGCCCTACGTGGGGCAGGGACTGTGTCCAACCCGGTTTGTTTATATCCACCCCAGCGCTTGGTACAGTGCCTGCCACACAGTAAGCGCTTAACAAATACCGAAATTATTATTCAGCACTTAGACCAGTGCTTGGCACACAGTAAGCGCTTAACAAATACCAGAATTCATTCAATCGTATTTATTGAGTGCTTACTGGGTGCAGAGCACTGTACTAAGCTCTTGGAATGTACAATAAGGCAACAGTAACAATAAGGCCTCCCTCTGGGATCGAGACCCCCAGAATGAGACCCCCCGGGATGGGCACTCTAGGATGAGGCCCTAGGTGGAGAGCAGCGTGCCGGAGGCGGTGGCGAGGGCCCGCCGGGGACGAGGGGACAAGGCCCGGGGACCGGCTCACGACAGACTGAGCCGGGATCATCACCTGCTCACCAGACCGAAGAGGGGTTTGGCGTCGGGGCATGGGGTGGGTGGAAACTCGCTGTGGCTAGGGAACGGGAATGTGTCTGTTATTAATAATAATAATTGTGGCATTTGTTAAGCATTTACTACGTGGCAGGTACTGTACTAAGTGCTGGGGTGGATACAAGCAAATCGGGTAGGACACAGAGCCAGTCCCACTGGGGGTTCACAGTTTCCATCCCCATTTTACAGATGAGGTAACTGAGGGACAGAGAAGTAAAGTGACTTGCCCAAAGTCACACAGCGGACAAGTGGCAGAATCGGGATTAAAACCCATGATCTTCTGACTCCCAAGCCCATGATTCATTCACTATACCAGCTGTACTCTCTCAAGGACTTAGTACAGTGCTCTGCCCACGGTAAGCGCTCAATAAATACGACTGAACAGTGTGGGGAGGGTGCGTGGGGGGGACTCTGCGGCCCAGGGCAGGAGATGGGATAGGGTTGGGGTTAGGGTTAAAGGTGTTGACTTGAATCTGAAAAACCCCAATTCATCCCACAGAGTGATGTTCGTTTATTCAGTGGTATTTATTGAGCGCTTACTGTGGGCAGAACACTGAACTAAGCACTTGAGAGAGTTCAACAGAACAATAAACGGACCCGTTCTCTGCCTGCAACGAGTGACGTCACACGGGTGCCGCATGACATCATCTGGCCGTCTCCCATCGTGGCCTGACACATCCCGGCTCCCGTGAGGGGTGTGGGCCTCGGATCTCCCCTTCCGCAGAGTACCTGGCCGGCTAGACACCCCCTGGGAAGTTCTGAGGCTGGGCCGGAGTTTATTATAATAATAATAATTATTATTATGGTACTTGTTAAGCACGTACTATGTGCCACGCACTGTTCTAAGCTCTGGGGTAGATTTAAATTAGTCAGGTTGTCCCTGTCTCACACAGGGCTCACACTCTTAATCCCCATTTTACAGAAGAGGTAACCGAGGCCCAGAGAAGTGACCTGTCCACTATGGAGTGGATCGACACGATTCCTGCCTTGAAGGAGGTTTCACGCAGGGCGGGCGTGGGTTGTGCCAGGAGAGCGTGGGCAGAGGGGGATGGCGGTGCTGGCCTGGCAGCTTCTCCTCCACGGCACGGGTCCCGAGAGGCCCGTCCCTCTCCCCGTCAGCCCGAGGAGTCCGCGGCCAGCGGGAGGACGCCACTGAGTGATCGGTTTCCGGGCCCCGCCGCGGTCAGGTCCGGTTTTAATTAATCCCGGCGGCAGCAGATGGTGGGTCTGTCGGCGGTCCAGCCCGGGGATAGTCGACTCATTTTTTATCCGGCTCCCGGGGCTGGCTGCGGGCCAGGTCTGGAGAGGAGTCTGCTGGCCGCCGAGCCCCTCCCGGCCACCAGCCCCCCCATCTGGGGACTGACCGGAAAGTGGTGGGGAGAGCCTCTACACTGTAAGCTCCTCGTGAGCAGTCGGTTGTATTTATGGAGCTCTTACTGCGTGTAGAGCCCTGCGCTAAACGCTTGGGAGCCTACGATGTAAAAATATGACAGATGCATTCACTGCCCACAACGAGCTTACGGTCTAGAGAAGCAGCGTGGCTCAGTGGAAAGGGCACGGGCTCTGGAGTCAGAGATCATGGGTTCGAATCCCGGCTCGGCCACTTGTCAGCTGTGTGACTTTGGGCGAGTCACTTCACTTCTCGGTGCCTCGGTTACCTCATCTGTAAAATGGGGATCAAGACTGTGAGCCCCACGTGGGACAACCTGATTCCCCTGTGTCTACCCCAGCGTTTAGAACAGTGCTCGGCACATAGTAAGCGCTTAACAAATACCAACATTATTCTTATTATTATTATTTGAAGGGGAGATGGACATTCATAGAGTCAGACGACGACTCTATCCCCTTTCTCAAAGCCCTACTGAAGGCCCATCTCCTCCAAGAGGCCTTCCCGACTAAGCCCCGCTTTTCCTCATCTCCCCCTCCCTTCTGCGTCACCCCGACTCGCTCCCTTTGCTCTTTCCCGCGCCACGCCACTTATGTACATATCTGTCATTTTATCGATTTATATCGATGCCTGTTTACTTGTAACAATGTCTGTCTCCCCCCATCTAGACTGAGCAAACTGTGGGCAGCGATTGTCTCTTCTGCTGAATTGTACTCTCCAAGCGCTTAGTACAGTGCTCTGCACACAGTAAATGACGGAATAAATGAATAAAGAGAGCAAGTCAGGGCGACGCAGACGGGAGTGGGAGAAGAGGAAAAGAGGGGTTGTTCACGTGTCCGTTATATTGTTAGAGATCGGTGAAGCTGGGCCCGGTTCCAGAGAAGCCGGGTCCATCCCCAAGCAGAGCCCCTCCTCTGTGACCAGGCAGAGCCCCCGCCCCGGAGAAGCCGGGCCCACCCCGAGGCAGAGCCCCCCCACCCCGTCCCCAGGGAAGCTGGGCCTGGCCCCAGGCAGAGCCCTCGCCCCCATCCCCAGGCAAAGGCGCCGCCCCAGAGAAGTCGGGCCCACCCCCAGGCGGGCAGAGCCCCCGGGATGGGGAGGCATCAGCCAGGCTGTCGCGCCCCCTCCTCCCCGCCCCAGGCCCGCCTCCCGGCTCCCCGACACCCAACCGTGGGCACGGGGGACTGCGGCATCCCGGGGAACGGAGCTGGCCGGACAGGCGGATCAGAACCGAGAGGCCCCCTGAGCCCCAGCCGGGACCCCCCCGGGGATGCCCCTGGGAGGTGGTTGGTCCCGGGTGGGCGGGACCGAGGTTGGGGGACATTCGCCGTCATGGGGTCCGCATCCGTGGGAAGACCATCCCACCCGGCACCCAGTTGGGCCACGGGTGTAAGCCTGTCGCGGGCAGGGACTGTCTCTCTCTATTGCTGTATTGTACTTGCCAAGCGCTTACTACAGTGCTCTGCACACAGTAAGCCCTCAATATATATACAATTGAATGGATGAATGACCGTTCTCCCCACCTTTAGACCGTGAGCTCGTTGTGAGCAGGGAATTTCACCGTTTACTGTTGTACTTTCCCAAACGCTTAGTACAGCGCTCTGCACAACAAGCACTCAATAAATACAACTGACTGATTGGCTCCCGCCACCCTGGAGACCTCTGCCCGTGTCCCAGGGGACCCCCGAGCCCCTCGCCCCCACCCCTCGGGCCACCCCGGAGGCCCTCTGCCCTGGTTCTGGGGGAGCCACAGCCTCCCGGTCCTCCCCCTTCCCCAGCTCAGGGGCAAGAGCCCGGGCTTGGGAGTCAGAGGTCATGGGTTCGAATTCCGGCTCTGCCACTTGTCAGCTGGGTGACTGTGGGCAAGTCACTTCACTTCTCTGGGCCTCAGTCACCTCATCTGTAAAATGGGGATTAACTGTGAGCCTCACGTGGGACGACCCGATCACCCTGTATCTACCCCAGCGCTTACAACAGTGCTCTGCACATAGTAAGCGCTTAACAAATACCAACATTATTATTAGCATCTCTCTCTGGCCGGGATCCAGGACAATAGAACAATCCGACTGACCCATTCGCTGCCTACGGTGAGTTTACACAATCTAGCGCCAGCCCCTCCGAGGTCCAGGAAGCGGGAGAGTGGTGGCGAGGGAGGGTGGCCCTGGGGCTGGGGGGTGGACGGGAGCGAGGGTGGGCTCGGGAACCCCCACGGAGAGCTCGGGCCGCCGCTGTCGTGGGGATCCCCCGCTCCCCCTCCCCCAGCTCCATCGGAGCCCGGGTTCCGCCCCCGTTTTCCTCACCTCCCTACACATTCTGGAGTTGAGCGGCGGGGCACCTCCTTCCCCTCCCACCGTCCTGAGTTCAGATCCGCGGTGGAGGGAGCCGCTCCGTTCCCTCTGCAGTCCGGCCCTCCCCAGCGCTCTCCCCCACTCTGGAGGGACCCGGGGTCCACCCCCTGTGCTCTGCAGTCCAACGGGGGTCCCGCCCCTCTCCGGCACCTCCTTCCCCTCCCCCTCTCCAGCTCTCAGCCGCGTGGCGGGGGGAACCCCGGGCTCCAATCCGACACCTCACCTCAGCCCGGCACTCGCTTAGTGGCAAAAGCCCGGGCTTGAGAGGCGGAGGTGGTGGGTTCCAATCCCGGCTCCGCCACTTGTCAGCTGTGTGACTTCACTTTTCTGTGCCTCAGTGACCTCACCTGTAAAACGGGGATTAAGACTATGAGGCCCAGATGGGACAACCTGATTAGCTTGTTTCTCCCCTAGAGCTTAGAACAGTGCTTGGCACATAGTAAGAGCTTAACAGATACCATCATTAAATTAATTCATTAATTGAGGGCCCAGACAACAGCCAAGCGATGGCACCGGACCCAAGAGGGAGGGTCCTGGCCTGCCCCGCCAGTGAGATTGGACTCTGGTGGCGGTGACCACTGACCGGATGAAGAAGCGGATTGGTGGCCCGGCAATCAGGGGCTTTGCGCCCACGCGAGACTCTCTGAGGGCGGGGACGTGTCAACGGCCAAAGTCCAGCCCGGCGGGCGGCACGTGCTCGGAGAGGGAGTTGCCGGGACCTCCCGGAAGGGCGCGGGGAGACGGGCCCCGGGAAACGGCACCGGCCTCGGTGGAGGGAGGCTGGATGCGCAGAAGGCATCCGGTACCCTTTCCTTTGGGGCAGAGGGCGGGGGCGGGGCAAACGCAATTTCAGACTGGAGCTGGGGGCGGGCGACGGCAGACAGCCCAGCTAAGATCCGGGCCGTCCAGAGTGACGCCGGCCCCGCCGGGAGGTCTCGTGCCCTCTCCGTCCGCCGGCCGAGGCGAAGATGTCGCCCGAGTCACCGGGAAGGACTCGAACGGCGGAAAGGCTAATGACCGAGGCACCAAAGTGACGTTGCTTCTTTCTCTCTCTTTATGTGCGTGGGTGGATCCACGTCCGCTCCACGATCAGGGTGGGGCGTGGGTGGGGACGGAGCGGGGGGGGGGGACGGGGCGGCCCGTCTGTTTCATTCTTCAGACGGCGGCCCCTTCGGAAGCCACTGCTCGGTGTCCTGACCCCGGATGGGTTCTGGGAGGCCGGTGAGGGGAGAAGGTCTCCCCTGCCGCTTGCCTCCCCTCCCCCCGACCCACAGCCGCCCCCCCCAACTCCAAGCAGGCCTCGGGGCATCCCTCGGGCCGCCGGGACTCCAGCCGGGAGCCTTCACATCATGTCCAGCTGCAAGAGAGAAGAGGGAGTAGTCAGGGACAGTTCTCGACCAGAAGCTCCTTGTGGGCAGGGAATGTGCCTACCACAGAGGAGCAGCGTGGCTTAATGGAAAGAGCCCGGGCTTGGGAGTCAGAGGTCGTGGGTTCTAATCCCGGCTCCGCCACTTTCAAACGTGTGACCTTGGGCAACACGCTTCACTTCTCTGGGCCTCAGTTGCCTCATCTGGAAAACGGGGATTTTTACTGGGAGCCCCACGTGGGACAACCTGATTACCTGGTATCTCCCCCAGCGCTTGGAACAGTGCTTGGCATATAGTAAGCGCTAACAAATATCATCATTATTATTACCAACTGTGTTCTAATGACTTTCCTGAGCACTTAGTAAAAGGCTCTGCACACAGAAAGTGCTCAATCCCCGATTAGACCGTAAGCCCGTCAAACGGCAGGGACCGTCTCTATCTGTTGCCGACTTGTTCATCCCAAGCGCTTAGTACAGTGCTCTGCACATAGTAAGCGCTCAATAAATACTATTGAATGAATACAAACCAGTGATTGAGGAGCTCTCCCCGCTTTCATAAATCCTGACCGCTGCTCCCCTGGGACCCCAGGAGCAGTGCCGGCTGCATTGAGCGCTCCCATCGCCTTTCTAATAATAATAATGATAATTGTGGCACTTGTTAAGAGCTTACTACATGCCAGGCACCGTACTAAGCACTGGGGTGGATACAAAGCAAATCTGGTTGGACGCAGTCCCTGTCTCACATGGGGCTCACGGTCTTAATTCCCGTTTTCCACATGAGGAAAGTGAGGCCCAGAGAAGTGAAATGACTTGCCCAAGGTCATACAGCAGAGAAGTGGTAAAGCCAGGATCGGAACCCAGGTCCTTCTGATCCCAGGCCCGGGCTCTATCACCTAAGCCGCGCTGCTTCTCCACTTCCTGTGACCTCTTAGGAGCTGTGTGCTGGCGGGGGTGAGGGTAAGCTTGTTGTGGGCAGGGAATGTGGCTTTCTCTATCGTTCTCTTGTAATAATAATGTTGGTATCTGTTAAGCGCTTACTATGAACCGAGCACTGTTCTAAGCGCTGGGGTAGATACAGGGTAATCAGGTTGTCCCACGTGGGGCTCACAGTCTTCATCCCCATTTTACAGATGAGGGAACTGAAGCAGAGAGAAGTTCTCCATAGTGCTTAATACAGTGCTTTGCACACGGTAAGCGTTCAATAAATACGACTGAATGAACGAATGGAGCGTGTGCCCGCGTGCCTGGGTGTCGGAGCGCTAGCGTGCCGGGGACTGCCGGCTGGTGGGGTGGAGTGGGGTGGGATGACGACTCCGTGGCCGGCCTTCCCTCCCTCCCTCCCTCCCTCCGGGCCGTCGGCGGGGGCTCCCGCCGGTCACCAGATCGTCCACGTCTCCGCCGTCCTCGCCCACGGCCGCCTCCGCCACCGCCGCCTTCTCTTTCGGGGCCAGAAACTGCAACGCAACGAGACGGAGCCAGCCGCAGTCAACAACGGGTCCTTCCGCCTCCTTGGCCGGAAAAAGCCTCCGCTTCCTACGGGCCTAAGATCGCTCCCTACCTACCTCCTCCCAAACGAGACCCTCCTCCCAAACGAGACCCTCCCCGGCCGGGCGGATTCCCCCGCCGCCACCTCCCCACCAGGGCAGCGCGGCGAAGGATCCCGGGGCCCGAGCAGGGGCCCACAAGGCCAGAGACGAGAGCTCCACTGAATTTTGAAGCCAGGCACCGAGGCTCAGGCGAGACCCCAGGACCCCGGGTTCTGATTCTTTTTATCTCTTTTTTAAGGAATTGAAGTGCTTAGTATGTATCAGGCACTGTTCAAAGCTCGAGTTGGGCACAGTACCTGTCTCGCTTCGGGGGCTCAATATAATAATAATGTTGGTATTTGTTAAGCGCTTACTATGTGCAGAGCACTGTTCTAAGCGCTGGGGGGAGATACAGGGTCATCAGGTTGTCCCACGTGAGGCTCACGGTTAATCCCCATTTTACAGATGAGGTAACTGAGGCCCAGAGAAGTGAGGTGACTTGCCCACAGTCACACTGCTGACAAGTGGCAGAGCCGAGAGTCGAACCCAGGACCTCTGACTCCGAAGCCCAGGCTCTTTCCACTTAATCGACTATCTTTAAATTCAGTAAATAGGGGTGGTCTGTGGACCAATCCTGGCAATTTAAGCTGCTTGGAAAATTGTGCTAATAACAGAAGGTCAGCCCGTGATGGAATGAAAGTCTGGATCACGGCTGCTTTTTTAACAAACGGTACCATCTCAACGGAGTGAAGGAAGGCTGTAATCCTGCACCAATGCTTATTATTATTATTAATAACAATAATAACTGTGGGTTTTGGTAAGCACTTACCATTTTCCAGGCACTGTTCTAAGCACTGGGGTGGATATAAATCCCTGTCCTACATGAGGCTCACAGTCTTCATCCCCATTTTACAGATAAGGTAACTAAGGAAGTTAAGCGATTTGCCCAAGGCTAGCAGACAAGTGGTGGAGACAGGATTAGAACCCAGGTTCATCTGACTCCCGGGCCTGGGCTCTATGCACTGGGCCACGCTAATTCTCCCTCAAGCAACAGACGAGCCAGGGAGCTGCCCCACCCCAAAGTCAGGAATATCTTTCTTTCCTTTCTTTTTTTCCTTTCTTTTCTTCCTTCCTTCCTTTCTTCCTCTCTCTCTCACACACACGCACACACACACACACCCTCCCCCATCTCAACATCACTGAGCTGCAACTTCAGCTCTGGGAAACCATAAAGGCTTTCTAGATTCACAAGTCCTACTAAAAAGCCCCATCTCCTCCAGGAGGCCTTCCCTGATTTACCCCTCACCTCACCACCCTCCCTCCACCCCGACCCCAACCACACCTTAGAGCCTGGGAGCTGGAAGGGACCAGGGAGAGCGATGGCATTTGTTAAGCCCTTACTATGCACCAGGCACTGTACTAAGCGCTGGGATGGATACAAAGTAATCAGGCTGGACACAGTCCCTGACCCACGTGGGGCTCACAGTCTTAATCCGCCTTTTGCAGATAACTGAAGCACAGAGAAGCGAAGTGACTTGCCCAGGGTCACACAGGAGACACGTGGGGGAGCCAGCATTAGAACCCAGGTCCTCTGACTCCCAGATCGGGGCACTTCCCGTTGCTTCCCCTGCCTCTTTCTCTGGGAGGATGAGCTGGCAAATGGTGGCAAATATCCCGTCAGCCCGTCTGCCAAATGAACCCCCGAGCACATACCTAGTGCTAATGAGATGCTAAACAATAACAACGGGAGGTGAGCAAAATCAATCCGGTTGCTCGGATTTACTGAGGGCCCAGAAGAAGCCTAGCATAACAAAGGGAGAAAATCAAAGGGAGCCAGGATTCAAATGGGACATCCAAGTCAAGATGTTCTGAAGCCAGGAGGAAATGTGAGACTGCAGAGGGAGAGATGGAGATTTGGGAATCTTCAATCAATCAACTGCACTTATTAAGTGCTTACTATATGCAGAGCACTGTACTAAGCGCTTGGGAGAGGACAATACAATAGAATTAGCAGACACGTTCCCTGCCCGTAATGAGCTTACAAGTCTTCAGGGGGAGACAGGCGTTAATACGATTAAATAATTTATAATATGCAATTTAAAGATATGTGCGTAAACGCTGTGGGGATGGGGATGGGGCGAATAGCAGATGTCCAGGGGTCGCAGATCGAGGTGCACAGACGACGGAGAATGGAGAGTGAGCCCGGAAAAAGAGGGCTTCATCGGGGAAGGCCTCTTGGAGGAGATGTGACCTTAGTCATGCTTTGAAGGTGGAGAGACAGTAGGGGTCTGGCCTATATTAGGGAAGCAGCGTGGCTTAGTGGAAAGAGCCCGGGCTTGGAGTCAGAGGTCGTGGATTCTAATCACGGCTCCGCCACTTGTCAGCTGTGTGACTTTGGGCAAGTTACTTAACTCTCTGTGCCTCAGTTACCTCATCTGTAAAATGGGGATCAAGACTGTGAGCCCCACGGAGGACAACCTGATTACCTTGTATCAACTCCAGTGCTTAGAACAGCGCTTTGCACATAGTAAGCGCTTAACAAATACCATAATTTTTTATTTTACATGGGGCGGGAAGGAGTTCCAGGCTAAGGGAGAGGATGTGGGAAAGGGGTTGGCGGTGAGATAGATGAGACTGGGATAGAGTGAGAGAGCTGGTGCTAGAGAAGAGTGTGCGGGATGGGCCGGAGGAGGAGATTAGTGAGGTGGGGTAGGCGGGGGCGAGTTTATTGAGTCTTTTAAAGCCGATGGGGAGGAGTTTCTGTTTGATGTGGAGGTTGGAGGTTCTTGAGAAGTGGGGAGACATGAACCGAACAATTCTGTTGACAAATGATTTGTGCAGCAGAGTGAAGTATGGATTGGAGTGAGGAGAGACAGGAGGCCGGGAGGTCAGAGAGGAGGCAGACGCGTTAGAAAAAGTGGGATAGGACAAGTGCTCTTATCAGCTTGGTAGCAGTTTGGATGGAGAGGAAAGGGTGGATTTAAGCAATGTTGGGAAGGTAGAAGTGACAGGATTTGGTGACATTGATTACGTGGGTGGAATGAGTGAGATAAGTGGAGGACCATGCCAAGGTTATGGGCATGTGAGATAGGATAGTGGTGCTGTCTACAGTGATGCGAAAGACGGGGGGAACAGGGTTTGGGTGGGAAGATAAGGAGTTCAGTTTTGGACATGTTTAATTTGTGGAGTCAGCGGGACATCCGAGTAGAGAGGTCTTGAAAGCAGGAGGAAGCGCAAGACTGCAGAGAGGAGAGAGATCAGGACTGGAGATGGAGATTTGGGAATCAACTGCACAGAGGTGGGAGTCGAAGCTGTAGAGGCGAATGAGTTCTCTGAGAAAGTGGGTTTTGAGGGAGAAGAGAAGGGGACCCAGAACTGAGCTCGGAGGGAGCCCCAATGTCAGAGGGTGGGAGGAGGAGAAGAAGCCCGCCAAAGAAACTGAGAAGGAGTGGGCAGGGAGATAGGAGGAGAACCAAGAGAGGAAAGGGTCAGTGAAGCCAAGGTTGGATAGAGTTTCGAGAAGGGGGTGGGGTCCACAGTATCAAAAGCAACTGAGAGGTCCAGGAGGATGAGGATGGAGTAGAAGCTGTCAGATTTGGCGAGAAGAAGGCCACTGGGTACCTTAGAGATAGTTGTCGTTGTGGAGTGAAGGGGGCACAAATCAGATTTGACGGGATGTAGGAGCGAACTGGAGGAGAGGAAGTGGAGACAGAGGGGTTAAAAACTCTCTCAAGAAGTTTGGAGAGAAACGGTAGGAGGGAGATGGGGTGACAGCTGGAGGGAGCCGTGGGATCGAGGGAGGGTTTTTTTTCGGGTAGGAGAGACATGAGCGCGTTTGAAAGCGGCGGGGAAGAAGCCGTTAGAAGGCAAACGGTTGAAGAGGGCGGTCAAGACGGAAGGGGGCGAGTTTTAAAACAGTATGAGGGGATGGGGGTCAGAAGCACAGGCGGACGGGTAGGTTTAGAGAGGAGGAGGGAGATTCCACCTTGAGTTACCGCAGGGAACGTAGGGAGAGCCGAAGACGGTGGAAGAGGAGGGTGAATTGGAGAGGCGCAGGGGAGATTTTAGGGAGATGACGCCTGATGCTGTCAATTTTGCTGATGAAGTATGTAGCCAGATCATTAGAGGAAAGAGATAATAATAATAGTGATGATGATAGTATTTGTTAAGCGCTTTCTATGTGCAAAGCACTGTTCTAAGCGCAAGGGGGATACAAGGTGAGCAGGTTGTCCCACGTGGGGCTCACGGTCTTAAGCCCCATTTTAAAGATGAATTAACTGAGGCATAGAGATGGTGAGGGTGGGGGGACAGGAGGTTTGAGAACAGAGTTAAACTTCTGGAACAGCTAGCGGGGGCAGTGGGTTTGGGAGTGAATGAGGAAAGAGAAATATTGTTGTCGGGCAGCTGAGAGGGCCTGAGTGAAGCAGAGAAGAATGAATTTCAGGTGAACAAGGTCAGAGAGATGTGTGGATTTCCTCCAACAGCATTCCACAGCTCGGGCACAGGAGAGGATGCAGGGCTGTGGGTTAGTGGTAAGAGACCTGTGGAGGGGCAGGGAGGAAAGCAGTGACTTAGTGGAAAGAGCACAGGCTTGGGAGTCAGAGCACGTGGGTTCTAATCCTGCCTCCGCCACCCGTCTGCTGTGTCACGTAGGGCAAGTCACTTAACTTCCCTGGGCCTCAGTTACCTCATCTGTAAAAAGGGGATTAAAAGTGTGAACCTCATGTGGGACAACCTGATTACCCGGTATCTACCCCAGCGCTTAGAACAGTGCTTGGCACATAGTAAGGGCTTAACAAATACCCGCATTATTATTATTCAGTGGAGAGGGTGGTGTTGAATGTGTCGATCTGTGCCTGAGGAGAAGGTAGTTTGAGTATAGAGACCAAATGGGGAAGGATGGTTGTCGAATACTGGAGAGGGTTGAAAGAACGGAGGCCTCCGTGGGCAAAAATATTGGGGGAAATGGGTGTTTGGGGGGTGGGTGTACGGGAAAGTGAACAGGTGAGGAGGCTGTGGTCAGATAGAGGAATTTCAGACTTGGTGAGGGTAAGAGACTGAACAATTCCTGGAGATGACGAGATCATGTGAGTGCCCAAATTGGTGAGCGTGTGAGGTGGGATGGAGCAGGAGGTCACTAGAATAAACGAGTGAGAAGAGGTGGACAGTGGAAAGATCATCGGGATCATCCGCATAGCTCCTGAAGTCCCCAAGGATCGACGTAGGGATGGAGAAGGAGGGAAGGAATGTGAGAAAGGCATCAAAATGGTTCAGAAGGTTGGAGGTGGGAGCTGGGACTGGTAGATGACCGGGACTAGTAATCGGAGTGGGTAGTAGAGGCGGATGAGTTGGGCTTGGAAGGAAGGGAAAGAGAGGGATGGGGGAGGCGGGATGGTGCGAAAGCCATCGATGAGGTAGTCAGAGAAGCACCGTTGGTCTAGTGGAAAGAGCATGGGCTCGGGAGTCAGAGGTTGGGGGTTCAGCGTGGCTCAGTGGAAAGAACCCAGAAGGAAGGGGGATCGAGAAGGAAGCCACCTTCTCCCCCTTTTTCCAGTGAGTCCCCCTCCGGAGAGAGCGGCAGGGGAGACTCCGTCGTCTGGGGAGAGCCCGGTTTCGGCGATGGCGAGGAGGAGGAGGGACTGAGACGGGAACAGGTCAAGGATGAAGGGGAGCTTCCCCGTGACGGAGCAGGGGATCCACAGGCCGCGCCTGGCTGAGGCTGTGGGGAGGGGGCCGTGGGTGGGGACAATAAGAGTGGGAGAAAAGGACTGGAGTGAGGTGGTGGGAGCCAGTAGAGGGGGAGGGGGCTGAGGGGTGGCGCTGGGACAGGATTCATTCATTCAATCATATTTATTAAGTGCTTACTGTGTGCAGAGCACTGTACTAAGCGCTTGGGAAAGTATGACAGGGCAGGGGAGAGGGGGTGGGGGGAGTGAAGGAGTGGGGAGGGGTCGGATGGGAATGCACTGAGGAGGGCCGGCCCGTGGGGAGGGGGATGAGGAAGCGCTCTGGGCGTGGGGGGCAGGGGGGATCATCCGTCCAGGCCCATCTCCTCCAAGAAGGCTTCCCTGACTAAAACCTCCTCTCCTCTTCTCCCACTCCCTTCTGTGCCACTCTGACTTCCTCCTTCATTCATCCTCCCTCCCATTCCCACAGCACCTATGTATAATCTATAATGTATTTATCTATTTACATATATTAATATCTGTCTCCCCTTCTAGACTGTGAGCTCACTGTGGGCAGGAATGTGTCTGTCTGTTGTTATAGTGTACTCTCCCAAGTGCTCGGTACAGTGCTTTGCACCCAGCGCTCAATAAATTCGATGGAATGAATAGTTGAAGCCACGTGTGCGAATGAGTTCTCTGAGGGAGTGGGTGTAGATGGAGAAGAGAAGGGGGCCCAGAACCGAGCCATGAGGGACCCCCACAGTGCGAGGGTGGGAGGCACAGGAGGAGCCCACGAAGGAGACTGAGAAGGAGCGGCCCGAGATAAGAGAAGAACAGTCCGTCCCGGGACAGGACAGAATCGGGGAAGCCGAGGTTGGATAACGTTTCCAGGAGAAGGGGGTGGGCCACGGTGTCGGAGGCAGCTGAGAGGCGGAGGAGGATTAGGATGGAGTAGGGGCCGTTGGGTCTGGCAAGAAGATCAGGTGGGACAGAGATTCTGTCTCATCTGATTATCTTGTATCTGTCCCAGGGATCAGCACAGTACACGGCATCATACTAAGGACTTAATGAAGACCATCATTATTTTTACTAAGTCAACTGGTCGATAGTACCCACTGAGGACTTGGTGCCTGGGAGAGGACAATGAGGTGGTTAGAGAAGCACCGTGGTTTAGTGGAAAGAGCCCGGGCTTGGGAGTCAGAGGTCGTGGGTTCAGCGTGGCTCGGTGGAAAGAGCCCGGGCTTGGGAGTCAGAGGTCGGGGGTTCTAATCCCCGCTCCGCCACTCGTCAGCTGGGTGACTTTGGGCAAATCACTTAACTGTGCCTCAGTTCCCTCATCTGTAAAATGGGAATTAAGACTGTGAGCCCCACATGGGACCACCTTGTATCCCCCCCCAACGCAGAGAACAGTGCTTCACACATAATAAGCACTTAAATACCATCATTATTATTATATTACCCCAGCACTTAGAACAGTGTTTGGCACATAGTAAGAGCTTAACAAATACCATGATCGTTATTATTAGACAGACATGACCTCGCCCTCAAAGAGTTTACAGTCTACTGTGCACTATACTGAGCACTTGGACGAGGACAATGGAGTTAGTACACACAATCCCTGCCCTAAAGGAGCTTATAGCTCTGTGGGTGCAGAGCACATGGCCTAGTGGCTAAAGCCCGGGCCTGGGACTCAGAAGGTCATGGGTTCTAATCCTGGCTCCATCACTTGTCCGCTGCGTGACCTTGGGCAGGTCACTTCAGTTCTTTGGACCTCAGTTAATCTCATCTGGAAAATGGGGATTGAGACCGTGAGCCCCACGTGGGACAGGGACTGTGTCCAACCTGATCTGCTTGTATCCACCCCAGCGCTTAGTACAGTGTCTGGCGGATAGTAAGCACTTAACAAATACCACTATTATTACTATTATAATCACTCATCCTATCTGGCCTGGATTACTGCATCAGCCTCCTTGCTGACCTCCCAGCCTCCTGCCTCTCCCAACACCAGTCCATACTTCACTCTGCTGCCCATCATTTTCCTACAAAATGTTCAGGATGTGCCACCCCAATCCTCAAAAAAATTCCAGTGGTTGGCCATCCACCTCTGCATCAGAGAAAAACTCCTCGCCACCAGCTTTGAAGCCGTTCATCCCCTCGCCCCCTCCTACTTCACCTCGCTCCTCTCCTATCCCAACCCTGTCCGCACGCTTTGCTTCTCTAATACTAACCTTCTCATTGTGTCTCAAATCCCGCCTATCTCACCGCCCGGAACACTGAAGTCCCCGAAGATCCATGTGAATGTTCCAGACATTCTGGAATGTTCCATCCTCTGCCTCGTAATAATAATAACAATAATGAAGCTGATGGTATTTGTTAATCGCTATGTGCTAAGCACTGTTCTAAGCGCTGGGGTAGATACAAGGTCATCAGGTGGACCCACAGGGGGCTCCCAGTCTCAATCCCCATTATTACAGATGAGGTAACTGAGGCTCAGAGAAGTTAAGTGACTCGCTCAAGGTCACACAGGTAGCGGAGCCGGGATTAGAACCCAGGTACTTCTGACTCCCAGACCCGTGCGTTCACTCTGTACTGGGCACTGTACTGAGCACTTGGGAGAGTACGGGTTCGAGGAGCTTACAGTTTACTGTGTACAGAGCACTCTATTAAGCGATTGGAATCAATCAATGGTATTTATTGAGTGCTTCCAATGTGCACAGCACTCTGCTAAACACTCGGGACTGCAGAGGCCAGTAGGAGTGTGTTGGATGTGAAGGAGAAGAGAGTTCTAGGCAGGAGGGAGGGCGTGAGAGAGTACGTTGGCGTGAGAGGAGTGGTGTGTGTGAGCTGGCCCAGCACTCAGAACGGTGCTTTGCACATAGTAAGCGCTTATAGAGAAGCAGCGTGGCTCAGTGGCAAGAGCCCGGGCTTGGGAGTCAGAGGTCATGGGTTCGAATCCTGGCTCTGTCACTTGTCAGCTGTGTGACTGAGGGCAAGTCACTTCTCTGTGTCTCAGTTCCCTCATCTGGAAAATGGGGATGAAGACTGTGAGCCTCACGTGGGACAACCTGATTACCCTGTATCTACCCCAGCGCTTAGAACAGTGCTCGGCACATAGTAAGCGCTTAACAAAATACCAACTTTTTTAAATAAATGCCATCATTACTATTATTATTGTAGTAGGAGATCAGCAAGGTAAGGTAGGAGGGAGAGCGTGACTGAGTGCCCTAAAGCCAACGGTGAGGAGTTTCTGTTTGACGTGCAGGTGGATGGACAACCACTGGAGGTTCCTGAGGAGGGCGGAAACACGGCCTTAAGTCTTTTTAGGAAAGATGATCCACGGAGCAGAGTCAAGTGTGGATTGGAGAGAGGCTAAGGCGAGGAAGCAGGGAGGCCGGCGAGCAGCTGGATGCAGTAGTTGAGGAAAACGTGACGAGTCCCTGGAGGCTTCTGGAGCTATTGGGATGATAGAACTGACAGGATTTGGCCATCGAATAGGCTGACTGAATGGGAGAGATGAGTTGGAGGTAATGCCAAGCTCGTGGGCTTGTGAGACAGAGGATGGAACATTCCAGAATTCCCGGAACATTCACATGGATCTTCGGGGACTTCAGTGTCCCTGACGACCTTTCTGCTGCCGCTTCCCCGCACTCCTCAACTCCACTGACCACTGGTTCCACCTCACCCACTCGCCAGCTTGGACACAAGCGCCATCTCATCTTATCCAATCACCGCCCAATCTCCACCCTCACCAACTCGGAGATCCCTGTATCCGACCACGACCCCCTCACCTGCCTTCTCCCCCGACCTCCAAAACCCATCCTATTTCCCCAAAGAGACATCCGATCCCTCAACCTCTTCCCATTTTCCAAAGCCGTCACGTCCCACCCCTATACCTCCTTCTCTTATCGCACAAACCCACACTCTCAACTCCATCCTCGCCACTGAACTCGCTCCCCTGTCCCTCCGTCGATCTCATACCACCTAACCCACAGCCCTGGATCCCCTCCACAGCCTGCTTCCTCCGCTCTCGTGCTCGAGCTGCAGGGCGCTGCTGGAGGAAACCCAGAAAACCGACCTCTTCCATCTCACCTTCATCCCTCTTGCTTTAACTCTGCCCCTCGCTTGTCAGCAACAGGACTTCTCCATCCTTCTTGACTCCCACGCCCACTGCCCACGCCGGATGTTCTAGACGTTTAAATCCCTCGAATCTCCCGTCTCCGCTCCCGCCTCCATCCTCCCCCACTCAGCCCTGCCGATCTCTTGCCCCTGATGACCGGGCCTCCTAGTTCACTGATAAACTGAAACCAACAGGCGTGATCTCCCTAAAATCACCTCTGCTCCTTTTCAGTTCCTCCCTCTTCCCACCCCTTTTTTTGACTCCCCCATCTTTCCCAGCAGGATCTCAAAGGAGATCGCCTTCGAATGGAAAGAGCCCGGGCTTAGGAGTCAGAGGTCGTGGGTTCTAATCCCGGCTCTGCCACCTGTCGGCAGCGTGACTTTGGACAAGTCGCTTTACTTCTCGGTGCCTCAGTTCCCTCATCTGTAAAATGGGGATGAAGACTGTGAACCCCACGTGGGACAACCTGATGACGTATCTACTCTAGTGCTTAGAACAGTGCTTGGCACAGAGTAAGCGCTTAACAAATGCCAACATTATTATTATCGCCTGCCTCCCCTCAAAATCCATCCCTCTCCACCTCTGCCTCCGACTCCATCCCTTCTCGTTTCAAAACGTTTGCCCCCCTCGCCGTCCTCTCCCTGACTGCCATCTTCAAGCATTCACTTCTTCCATACTTTCAAACATGTTCTTGCATCGGCTAGCCTAAAAAACCCTCCCTTGACCCGACGGCTCCCTCCTACCATTCCCCTCCAAACTCCTTCAGCCAGTTGTCTACCCCGGCCGCCTCCACTTCCTCTCCTCCGATTCTCACCCTGAACCCCTCTCGTCGGGCTTCTGCCCCCTTCACGTCATGGAAATGACCCTCTGCGAGGTCACCGATGCGAGGTCACCGATGACCTCCCCTTGCCCCGCCTGGGGCTCTGAGGGGGAGGGAGAACAGGTATTGAATTCCCACTTTATAGATGAGGAAACTGAAGGGAAGAGAAGTTACGGGACCTGCCCAAGGTCACCCAGTAGGCAAGAGGCAAGAGCCAGGATTAGCATCCAGGGCCTCCAACTCCGAGTCACGTCGGTAGGTCAGTCGTAGTTACTGAGCGCTTACCGTGTGCAGAGCCCTGTACGAAGTGCTGGGGAGACCCAATCCCTGCCCACAATGAGTTTACAGTCTGGAGGAGGAGACAGACACCAATATAAACAAATTCGAGCTACGGGCCGGGAGCGGGGGATGAAGCCATGCTGATTTCCTCTCTGACTGACCCCTCTCTGTCACGGATCCAGCCTGTCCCCCTCCTCCTCCTCCTCCCTCGTCCTCTCCCTCTCCCCTCGGGCCAGTGGGGAGTGATAACCACTGATCTGCATTACACACCACCCGCCGGGCTTGAGGGGGAGACCAGATAGAAACTTGCTCGGGGTGACTACCTTTAATCACCCCAAGTGGGCCATCACAAATGCAAATTCTTTTACCTCACTCTTGGGAGAAAGGAGAACGGGCCAACAGATGTTGGCAGGGTTGGAAATTACTTTCGAGGCTGCGGAGGAGAGGTCGGGGGTGGAGGGGGTCTAGCCGCGCGTTCCTCCCCCAGCCACCCTCGCCTCTGCATTGTCAACCGTGCACTTCTTCAGCACTCTGATTCTCACCCCAGCATCACAACACTTCATTAATATCCTTACCCTCTCTTATGTCCCCTCTCCCTAATCAACCAATCAATCACTCCTATTTATTGAGCACAGTGTGCAGAGCACTTGGGAGAGTACATATCGAAGCAGTATGGTGTAGTGGACAGAGCCCGGGCCTGGGAGTCAGAAGGTCATGGGTTCTAATCCCACTCCACCACCTGTCTATGTGGCCTTGGGCAGGTCACTTCTCTGGGCCTCAGTTACCTCATTTGTAAAATGGGGATTGAGACTGTGACTGTGTTCAACCCCCTTTGCTTGTATGTGCCCCAGCGCTTAGTGTAGTTCCTGGTACATAGTAAGAGCTTAATAAATACCATAGTTATTATTATTACAACATACCAGACATTCCCCACCCAAAATGAGCCTCTCCCTAACCTACTTTAATGTCCGTCCCCACCCAGCAGACGGTAAGCTCCTTGTGGGCAGGGGACGTGTCTGTCGGCTCTGTTGTTTTGTAGTTTCCCAAGCGCTGAGGACAGTGCTCTGCATGCAGAAAGCGCCCCGGAAAAATAACGCTGACTGATTGACCGATTGGCCTCCCTCGCCTCTGTGTCCGCTCCCTCCGGCCGAAACGGACTGTTCCGGGCCCCGGACTGGAAAACACAGAGAGGGCCGTCCTGGGCCGCTCTGGGGTTTTTGGAGGTTGGGCTGGGGGTGCGGAGGGAGGGAAAAGGGAAGGCGGGGATCGGGGGATGCTCCCCAGTTCGAGCCCCCCAGGGTTCGCTGAGGGCTCTGCAGTCTGAGACTATTCAGGAAATCCTTGGGGAGTCTATGCTGACTTCCTGTGGCTGTCGGAGGCTGTGGCCCCCACACCAACCCCAGATTGGAAGCTTGTTTTGGGCCGGGAATGTGTCTGTTTATTGTTCTATCGAACTCTCCCAAGCACTTAGTACAATATTCTACACACGGTGGGCGATCAATAAATACGACTGAATGAATAATGAGGGGAGTTGGGCAGGGACCGTCTCTTTCTGTTGCCGAATTGTACATTCCAAGCACTTAGTATAGTGCTCTGCACCTAGTAGGCGCTCAATAAATACCACTGAATGAATGAATGAATGAATGAATGAGTCGAATCAACAAGGCCTTAGGGGAAGGATCCTCTCAAAGAGGAATGAATTCCACTTTGCTGCCAAAACAGCCAGCTGGGTCAGAAGTGAATCAATCCACCCATCATAGTTATTGATCCCCTTTTAGACTGTGAGCCCACTGTTGGGCAGGGATTGTCTCTATCTGTTGCCGAATTGTACATTCCAAGCGCTCAGTACAGTGCTCTGCACACAGTAAGCGCTCAATAAATACAAATGAATGAAAGAATGAATTGAGGAGCACTGTACGAAGGATTTGGGAGAGTACGATTCAACATAGTTGGTAGACTGGTTCCCTGCCCACAAGGAGCTTACAGTCCATTCATTCATTCAATAGGATTTCTTGAGCGCTTACTATGTGCAGAGCACCGTACTAAGTGCTTGGAATGTACAATTCGGCAACAGATAGAGGGAAAGGGGAGAAAGGGGGCTTAGATGAGGGGAGGTGAAGGGGGGAAGAGAGACGGCAGAGGGAAAAGGGGAAGCTCAGTCTGGGAAGGCCTCCTGGAGGAGGTGAGCTCTCAGTAGGGCTTTGAAGAGGGGAAGAGATTTAGTTTGGTGGAGGTGAGGAGGGAAGGCATTCTAGGA
Source organism: Ornithorhynchus anatinus (assembly GCF_004115215.2). Lineage (NCBI taxonomy): Eukaryota > Metazoa > Chordata > Mammalia > Monotremata > Ornithorhynchidae > Ornithorhynchus > Ornithorhynchus anatinus. The sequence goes on along the minus strand of NC_041728.1, from coordinate 178,835,224 downwards.
CCGCGGGAGCACGTGGCCCGGGGGTCGACGGCGGGATAGGCGAGAACGGGGGACGGCGAGGAGGTGGGCGGCGGAGGAGCGGAGCGGGCGGGGTGGGCGGTGGAAAGAGAGAAGGGAGGAGAGGTAGGAGGGGGCAAGGGGATGGAGAGCCTCGAAGCCCAGAGTGAGAAGTTTTTGTTTCGTGCGGAGGTCGATGGGCAACCGCTGGAGGTTTTTAAGGAGGGGAGTGACAGGCCCAGAGCGTTTCTGCGGGAAGATGATCCGGGCAGCAGAATGAAGAATAGACCGGAGCAGGGGGAGAAGGGAGGAAGGGAGATCAGAGAGGAGGCTGACACAGTAATCCAGCCGGGATATTATGAGAGCTTGTACCGGGAATGTAGCCGTTTGGGTGGAGAGGAAAGGGGGGATCTTGGCGATACTGTAAAGGTGAGACCGGCAGGTGTCGGTGACGGATTGGACGTGTGGGGTGAACGAGAGAGCCGAGTCAAGGATGACACCGAGGTGGCGGGCCTGAGAGACGGGAAGGATGGTCGTACCGTCCACAGTGATGGGGAAGTCAGGAAGAGGACAGGGAGTCTAGAGATTCTAGAGAGGGAGCCAGAGATGTAACACGGCATAGTGGATCGAGCACGGGCCTGGGAATCAGAAGGTCACGGCTTCTAACCCTGCCTCGGCCATTTGTCAACTGTGTGCCCTCGGGTGAGTCACTTCACTTCTCTGGGCCTCAGTTACCGCATCTGTAAAATGGGGATTGAGACCGTGAGCCCCTGGTGGGACAGGGGCTGTGTCCGACCCCATTCGCTTGCATCCACCGCAGCGTTTAGTACAGTCCCTGGCACATAATAAATGTATTACCGTTAGGGACCTAAGTGCTGTGGGGATAAGGGAGGGGTGAATAAAGGTTGCAAATCCAAGGGCGAGGGTGATGCGGAAGGGAGTGGAGGAGAGGAAATGAGGGCTTAGTCGGGGAAGGCCTCTTGGAGGAGGTGGGCGTTCAGTAAGGCTTTGAAGGCGGGGAGAGTCATCGTCCGGTGGATGTGAAGGGGGAGGACGTTCCGGGCCAGAGGCGGGAGGTGGGCGAGAGGTCGGGCGGCGAGGTAGACGAGATGGAGGGACAGTGAGGAGGTTGGCATCAGAGGAGTGAAGCGAGCTGGGTTGTAGCAGGAAAACAGGGAGGTGAGGTAGGAGGGGGCCAAGCTTTAAAGCCGAGGGTAAGGAATTGAAGAAGTCACTAAAATGCCGGGGAGGCGGTATGGCCTAGTGGAAAGAGCACAAGAGCCCAGGTCCGGTCCCGGCTCGGCCGCTGGCCCGCTGCGTGACCTCGGGCGAGTCACTTCGCCTCTCCAAGCCTCGACTGTCTGTCCTCTCTCGCCCTCGTAGACTGTGAGTCCGTGTGGGACAGAGACTGTGGCCGATCTAGTTATGTGCTCTCCACCCCAGCGCTTAGCGCAGAGTCGGCGCTTAATACACCCCATCGTTATTGTTTTTCTCATGATAATAAGAAGAATCATAAATACCTCTTGGGCTTCCTCAGTGGTGACTGAGCTTCCCGGAGCTTCGTCTTTGGTGATCAGAGTAATCCCGTCTGAAAAGAAAATCACCTGGTAAAACAACATTCCAGGTCCAAGCCCCCCCCCGCCAACCCCCTCCAGCCTAGTGGAAAGATCCCGGGCTTGGGAGTCAGAGGTGGTGGGTTCTAATCCCGGCTCCGCCACTTGTCTGCTGTGTGACCTTGGGCCAGTCATTTCTCTTCTCTGTGCCTCAGTTCCTTCATCTGTAAAAGGGGGATGGAGACTGGGAGCCCCACCTGGGACAACCTGATTACCTTGTATCTAACCCAGTGCTTAGAACAGTGCTTGGCACATAGTATGCGCTAAGCAAACACCAACGTTATTATTATTACTTAATTTCTCTGGACCTCAGTTCCCTCATCTGTAAAATGGGGATTGAGACTGTGAGCCCCATGTGGGGCAGGGACCGTGCCCTACCCGATGAGCCTGTCTCTCCTCCAGTGCTTAGTAAACTGCCTGGCACATAATGAGCACTTCACAAATACCATAGGAAAAAAACAAAGATAATAATACTTACCTTGCCCAACCTCCCAGGGATGTAATGAGGGATAAAATAATAATTATTATATTTGCTAAGGGCTGGCTACGTGCCAGGCACTGTACTAAGCGCTGGGGTGGATATAAGCAAATCGGATTGGACACAATCCCTGTCCCACAAGAGTCTCATGCATGGTCTTGATCCTTGTCAGCTGTGTGACTGTGGGCAAGTCACTTCACTTCTCTGTGCCTCAGTTCCCTCATCTGGAAAATGGGGATGAAGACTGTGAGCCTCGCGTGGGACAACCTCATTCCCCTCTATCTATCCCAGCGCTTAGAACAGTGCTCTGCACGTAGTAAGCGCTTGACAAATACCAACATTATTAGTAGTAGTAGCAGTGATCCCCATTTGACAGATGAGGTAACACAGGCCCAGAGAAGTGGAGTGACTTGCCCAAGGTCCCAGAGCAGACAAGTGGCGGAGCCAGGATTAGAATCCATGACCTTCTGACTCTCAGGCCTGTGCTCTCTCCACTGCGTCTTGCTGCTTCATACTATGCCATGCTGCTGAGTGTGCTTAGTACAGTGCTTGGCACTTAGTAAGTACTTAACAAATACCATTTAAAAATCAATCAATAAAAAGAAGTTTCCTCGATTCCCAAACCTGGGTTCTTTCCACTGGGCTCTGCGGCTCCTTCTCCCCGTCCTCCCCGCCTCCCCCCCGCAGCGTTCACCTCTTCTACAAGTGTTTTTGGGGTGTTTCCACTTCAAAAGGGGAACTAGAGAGTCAGTGGCCCCCTTACCTTACCTTCAGTGACGCTTTCCCAGAAGTCATTTAACTTCCTTTCTTCCACTTGATCTCGCAGGGCCCGGAGGAAATCATTAAAGTGCTGCTCTCCTGATAACTTTAAAGGAAAAAATGAGCGGTCGGAGAGACAGAGAGAACAGAAAAATCCAACCGGCGTAACCCCAAAGCCTGGCGATACCCACACCAAAGCTCCCTCTACATGGGTGAACTGGAAACCCGAGAAGCAGCCTAGCGGAAAGAGCCCGGGCCTGCGAGTCGTGGGATCGGAGTTCTAATCCTGACGTCGCCACCGGCCTGCTGGGTGACCCTGGGCAAGGCACTTCACTTCTCTGTAGAAGCAGCACGACGTACTGATGCCTGTTTACTGGGATGGACGTCTGTCTCCCCCCGGGTCTGGACTGTGAGACCGCTGTGGGCGGGGATTGTCTCTCTATTGCTGTACTGTCCTCCCCCAAGCGCTCAGTACAGTGTTCTGCACACAGTAAGTGCTTAATAAATACCACTGACTGAATGAATGAATGAGAACACAGGCCTCAGAGTCAGAAAGCCATGGGTTCTAATCCCAGTTCTGCCACTTGTCTGCTGTGCCCCGGTGCCATCTGGAAAATGGGGATTGAGACTGTGAGCCCCACGTGAGACAGGGACTGTGTCCAATCTGATTTGCTTGAATCCACCCCAGTGCTTAGTACAGTGCCTGGCACATACTAAGTGCTTAGCATAGCTTTGTGGAAAGGGCCCGGGCTTGGGAGACAGAGGTCATGGGTTCTAATCCCGGCGGCGCCACTTGTCAGCTGTGTGACCTTGGGCCAGTCACTTCACTTCCTCTGTGCCTCAGTGACCTCATCTGGAAAATGGGGATGAAGACTGGGAGCCCCACGTGGGACAACCCGATCACCTTGTATCCCCCCAAGCGCATAGAACAGCACATAGTAAGCGCTCAACAAATACCATCACTACTATTAACAAACACCGCAATTACTATGATTCATTCATTCATTCATTCAATAGTATTTATTGAGTGCTTACTATGTGCAGAGCACTGTATTAAGCGCTTGGAATGTACAAATCGGTAACAGATAGAGACAGTCCCTGCCCGTCTCGAATCGGGGAGACGGACAGACAAGAACAATGGCAATAAATAGAATCAATTACTATTATTCTCTGGGCCTCAGTTTCCCCATCTATCGAACAGGGATTCAATACCGGTTCTTCCTTCCCCTTAGACTGTGAGCCCCATTTAGGACAGGGGTTAGGTCCAATCTGTTTTTTTTTATCGACCCCAGGACTTAGTCCAGTGCTCGCCTATGAAGCAAAGTCTTATCGTGGCAGGAGAGTTTGCCTTTGCCAATGAGGTTTACAGCTCTGCCACTGAGAGATAATCTGTCATCAGGGCTACCCAGAATGGAAAAGTCTAGGCCGAAGCGCCAAAGTCCATTCAGAAGCAGCACTGCCTTGTGGGTAATAATAATAATAATGATAGTATTTGTTAAGCTCCTACTATGTGCCGAGCACTGTTCTAAGCGCTGGGATAGATACGGGGTCATCAGGTTGTCCCACATGGGGCTCACAGACTTAATCCCCATTTTACATCTGAGGGAACCGAGGCATAGAGAAGTCAAGTGACTTGCCCAAAGTCACACAGCTGATCACTGGCAGAGGCAGAATTTGAACCCACGACCTCTGACTCCCAAGCCCAGGCCCTTGCCACTATGCCATGTTGCTTCTCTGGGTAGAGCTCAGGCCCGGGAGTCAGAAGGTCATGGTTGTGAAGCGGCATGGCTCAGTGGAAAGAGCCCGGGCTTAGGAGTCAGAGGTCATGGGTTCTAATCCTGGCGCTGCCACTTGTCAGCTGGGTGATTTTGGGCAAGTCACTTCACTTCTCTGGGCCTCAGTGACCTCATCTGTAAAACAGGGATGAAGACTGTGAGTCTCACGTGGGATAACCTGATTACCCTGTACCTACCCCAGCGCTTACAACAGTGCTCAGCACACAGTAAACGCTTAACAAATACCAACATGATTATCATTATTATTACTATTATAATCCCAGTCCCGCCCCTTGTCTGCTGTGTGACCTTGGGCGAATCACTTCAATTAAGCGCTTAGTACAGTGCTCTGCACACACTAAATGCTCAGTAAATATGACTGAATGAATGAGTGAATTCTCTGTGCCTCAGTTCCCTCATCTGTAAAATGGGGATCGAGGCTGTGAGCCCCACATAGGACAGGGACTCTATCTAACCTGATTTGCTTGTATCCAACCCAGCGCTTCGTACAGTGCCTGGAACAGAGTACGTGCGTAAGGAATACCATAATTACTACTTTTCACCTGCGCTGGGAAAAGGGGGGAGCTCAGTCTGGGAAGGCCTCTTGGAGGAGGTGAGCTCTCAGTAGGGCTTTGAAGGGGGGAAGAGAGGTAGTTTGGCGGAGGTGAGGAGGGAGGGCGTTCCGGGACGGCGGGAGGACGTGGGCCGGGGATCGACGGCGGGACAGGCGGGGACGGGGGACGGTGAGAGGTGAACGGCAGAGGAGCGGAGCGTGCGGGGTGGGCGGTGGAAAGAGAGAAGGGAGGTGAGGTAGAAGGGGGCGAGGTGACGGAGAGCCTTGAAGCCCAGAGTGAGAAGTTTTTGTTTTGTACGGAGGTCGATAGGCAACCACTGGAGGTTTTTAAGAAGGGAAGTGAAATGCCCAGAGCGTTTCTGCAGGAAGATGATCCGGGCAGCGGAACGAAGAGTAGACTGGAGTGGGGAGAGACAGGAGGAAGGGAGATCAGAGAGGAGGCTGACACAATAATCCGGCTGGGATGTTATGAAAGACTGTACCAGCACGATAGCCGTTTGGATGGAGAGGAAAAGGCGGATCTTGGCGATGTCGTGAAGGGGGGACTGGCAGGTGTTGGTGATGGATTGGATATGTGGGGTGAATGAGAGAACAGAGTCAAGGATTACACTGAGGTTGTGGGCCCGTGAGACGGGAAGGATGGTAGTGCCGTCCACGGTGACGGGAAGGTCAGGGAGAGGACAGGGTTTGGGAGGAAGATGAGGAGCTCAGTCTCGGACGTGTTGAGTTTTAGGTGGCGGGCCGACATCCAGGTGGAGGCGTTCTGAAGGCAGGAGGAGATACGAACCTGAAGGGAGGGGGAGAGAACCGGGGAGGAGATGTAGATTTGGGTGTCATCTGTGTAGAGATGATAGTTGAAGCCATGGGAACGAAGGAGTTCTCCAAGGGAGTGAGTGTAGATGGAGAACAGAAGAGGGCCAAGAACTGACCCTTGAGGAACTCCTACAGTTAGTGGATGGAAGAGGGAGGAGGAGCCCGCAAAGGAGACCGAGAATGAACGGCCAGAAAGATAAGAGGAGAACCGGGAGACGGCGGAGTCTGTGAAGCCAACGTGAGATAAGGTGTGGAGGAGAAGGGGATGGTCATCAATGTCAGAGGCAGCTGAGAGGTCAAGGAGGATTAGGATAGCGTAGGAGCCATCGGATTTGGCAAGAAGGAGGTCACGGGTGACCTTAGAGAGGGCAGTCTCGGTAGAGCGGAGGGGACGGAAGCCAGATCGGAGGGGCTCCGGGAGAGAATGGGAGTTAAGGAATTCTAGGCAGCGAGTGTAGACGACTCGTTCTAGGAGCTTGGAAAGGAAGGGTAGTAGGGAGATAGGGCGATAACTGGAAGGGGAGGTGGGGTCGAGAGAGGGGTTTTTTTAAGGATGGGGGGGGGGGGGCGGCCTTGGGCACGTTTGAAGGCAGAGGGGAAGAAGCCATTGGAGAGTGCGTGGTTAAAGACAGAAGTTAAGGAGGGGCGCAGGGAAGGGGCGATGGTTTTTATAAGGTGAGCGGGAATGGGGTTCGAAGCACAGGGGGAGGGGGTGGCACTTGCGAGGAAGGAGGAGATCTCCTCTGAAGATGCTGCAGGGAAGGATGGAAAAGTAGGGGAGAGGATTGGGAGCGGAGGGGAAGGAGAAGGGGGAGGGGTGACTTTGGGGAGCTCAGACCTGATAGTGTTAATTTTCCTAACGAAGTAGGTGGCCAGATCATTGTGGGTGAGGGATGAGGGAGGGGGAGGAACGGGGGGCCTGAGGAGAGAGTTAAAAGTCCGGAACAATTGGAGGGGGTGACGGCCATGGGCGTCGATGAGGGAAGAAAAATAGTTCTGCCTGGCAGAGGAGAGGGCAGAGTCAAGGCAGGAAAGGATAAATTTGAAATGAATAAGGTTGGCTTGGTGCTTAGACTTTCTCCACTAGTCGATTATCATTATGTCAGTCAGTCAACTGTATTTATCCAGCACTGACTGTATGCAGAGCACTGGACTAAGCGCTCTGGGGCGTCCAACGGAAAGATATCGAGGGGGAGGGACGTCATTACCTGGACGGCCTCCTGGCGGAAAGTTCTGATGCAGTCGAGGCTTTTGAGGTAGTACTGCAGCCCCTTGGCCTCCAGGAACTGGTGGATGCGGCTCGCCAGCTGCTGGCCCACTGGGGAGATAGGAAGCGGAACGCCGGGTTTCTCGCGGGGTCTCAGGCCTGGCCCCCCTCTCTCGTTCTCTTTAGGTGAGGGAGGGTGGGTGCTCTAGACTGTCAGCTCCTCGTGGGCTGTTCGTTCATTCATTCCATCGTATTTACTGAGCGCTTGCTGCGTACCGAGCACTGTCCTAAGCGCTTGGGAGAGTCCAACAGGACAAGAAGCAGACACGTTCTCTGCCCCCAGTAAGTTGAATTTGTCTGTTCCATTGTGTTGTATTCTCCCAAGTGCTCAGTACAGCGCTCTGCACACAGGAAGCGCTCAAAAAATAGGACCGACTGACCGGTTGAGGACCGGCCACGTCCGGTGAGCCCAGCCAACCCGAGCCTCAGGGCACCCTGTGGGTCCGGCCCAGCTGGGGGAGGGCAGACCGCACCGGTGACCCGAGGCCGTGCGCAAAGAGCCCGGCCTGGGAGTCAGGGACACCGGCCCTGGCCTGCTGGGGGAACCTTGGGCGAGTCCTTTACTTCTTCTTGGGCCTCAGTTTCCTCTGTCTAGTGGGGATTGGATACCTGTTCTCCTTCCCCCCCTAATAATGATAACAATTGTAGGCTTACTGTGTGCCAGCCACTGTACTAAGCGCTAAGGTGGGTGGATGCAGCGCGGCTCAGTGGAAAGAACCTGGGCTTCGGAGTCAGAGGTCATGGGCTCGACTCCCGGCCCTGCCACTCGTCAGCTGTGTGACTGTGGGCAGGTCACTTAACCTGTGTCTCATTTCCCTCATCTGTAAAATGGGGATTAACTGTGAGCCTCACGTGGGACAACCTCATGACCCTGTATCTCCCCCAGCGCTTAGAACAGTACTCTGCACGTAGTAAGCGCTTAACAAATACCAACAACATTATTATTATTATTATTACAAGCCAATCGGGTTGGATGCAGTCCCTGTCCCACGTGGGGCTCACGGTCTTCAACCCCATTTCACAGATGAGATAACTGAGGCACAGAGACGTGAAGCGACTTTCATTCATTCATTCAACTGTACTCATCGAGTGCTTACTGCGTGCAGAGCACTGTACTAAGCGCTTGGAAAATACAATTCGGCAACAGATAGAGAAAATCCCTACCCGACAATGGGCTCACAGTCTAGAAGGGAGGACACCGACGGCAAAACGAGTAGACAGGCATCAATAGCACCAAAATAAATAGAATTATAGATATATACACATCATTAATAAAATAAATAGAATAACAAATACGTACAAATATACACAAGTGACTTACCCAAGGTCAGGCGGCGGACAAGTGGCGGAGCAGAATTAGAACCCAAGACCCTCTGACTCCCAAAGCAGCGTAGCTCAGTGGAAAGAGCACGGGCCTTGGAGTCAGAGGTCATGAGTTCAAATCCCAGCTCCGCCACTTGTCAGCTGCGTGACTGTGGGCAAGTCACTTCACTTCTCTGTGCCTCAGTTCCCTCATCTGTAAAATGGGGATGAAGACTGCGAGCTCCACGTGGGACAACCTGATAGCCCTGGGTCTACCCCAGCGCTTAGAAAAGTGCTCTGCACACAGTAAGCGCTTAACGGATACCAACATTATTGAAGCAGCGTGGCTCAGTGGAAAGAGCGCGGGCTTGGGAGTCAGAGGTCACGGGTTCTAATCCCGGCTCCGCCGCCAGTCAGCTGTGTGACCTTGGGCGAGTCACTTCACTTCTCTGGGCCTCGGTTACCGCATCTGTCAAATGGGGATTAAAAAGCTGTGAGCCCCACATGGGACAGCCTGATCACCTTGCATCCCCCAGCGCTTAGAACAGTGCTTTGCACATAGTAAGCCCTTAACAGATACCACAATTTATTCACTATGCTGCTTCTCCAGAGCACTGTAGTAAGCGCTTGGGAGAATACAATAGGACAGAGTTGACAGGCACGTTCCCTTCCTCTAGACTGTAAGCCCATTGTGGGCCCGGAATGTGTCTGTTATACTGATATAGATCGGGGCTGACTTTAGACCGCGAGCCCCACGTGGGACAGGGACTGTGTCCGATCTGATGGCGGTGTATCTACCCCAGCGCTGTACTAAGTAAGCACTTGGAGTAAGCACTCAGCAAATACTACCGAAATAATGAGGACAACGGGCCCCATCCCCTTACCCCCGCCTACCTCACCTCCCTCCTCTCCTTCTCCATCGCAGCCCGCACACTCCGCTCCTCTGCTGCCGCTAACCTCCTCGCTGGGCCTCCTTCTCGCCCGTCCCGCCGTCGACCGCTGGCCCACGTCCCACTTCTGGCCTGGGACGCCCTCCCTCCTCACAGCCGCCAAACTAGCTCTCTTCCCCTCTTCCAAGCCCTACTTAGAGCTCACCTCCTCCAGGAGGCCTGCCCACACTGAGCCCCCCTTTCCCTCTGCTCCTCCTCCCCTCCCCATCGCCCCGACTCCCTCCCTCTGCTCTACCCCCTTCCCTGCCCCACAGCAGTTGTGTATATCTGTACATATTTATTATTCTACTTATTTTATTGTTGCGTATATATCTATCATTCTATATTTCTATTTTGACGCTATTGATGCTTATCTACTTGTTTTGTTTTGTTGTCTGTCTCTCCCCTCTCCCCTTCTAATAATAATAATAATAATGTTGGTATTCGTTAAGCGCTTACTATGTGCCGAGCACCGTTCTAAGCGCTGGGGGAGATACAGGGTGATCAGGTCGTCCCCCGTGAGGCTCACGGTTAATCCCCATTTTCCAGATGAGGTAACTGAGGCCCAGAGAAGTGAAGTGACCCGCCCACAGTCACCCAGCTGACGAGTGGCGGAGCCGGGAGTCGAACCCGTGACCTCTGACTCCGAAGCCCGGGCTCTTTCCACTGAGCCACCCCGAGGGTGTCGTTGGGTAGGGATTGTCTCTATCTGTTGCCGAACTGTGCTTTCCAGGTGCTTAGTACAGTGCTCTGCACACAGTCTAAGGGCTCAATAAATACGACTGAATGAATGAATTAATCCTCATTTTACAGATGAGGAAACCAAGGTACGGAGAAGTGAAGTGACCCGCCCGAGGTCACACAGCAGAACCATCGCAGACGCGGGACGGGCAACCCCCGGGGGTTCTTTGAGGAGTGGGGAAAGGCGGACGGAGTGGTTTTTGGAAAAACGACCTGGGCGGCAGAGTGAGATATGGACTGGAGTGGGGAGAGGCAGGAGGCTGGGAGCTCAGCGAGGAGGCTGATGCAGTCATCCAAGAGGGAGAGGAGGAGCGACTGGATTGACGGTAGCGGTCTGGCTGGAGAGGAAAGGGAGGATTTTAGCGATGTGACGAAGGTGGGACCGGAAGGATTGCATGTGTGGGTTGAATGAGAAAGATTAGTCGAGGATAACGCCAAGGTTACGGGCTCGTGAGGCAGGGCGGCTGGTGGTGCTGTCTGTAATTTCTTCATCTGTACTGATATTAATGTCTGTCTCTCCCTCTAGACTGTAAGCCCACGGTGACCAGGGAACGTGTCTGTCACATCGTACTCTCCCAAATGCTAAGGTACGGTGCTCTGCAGCACACAGTATGCGCTCAATAAATACGACCGACTGACTGACTACAGTCAGGCAGCGGGCCGGAGGCGGAATCGGAACCCAGGTCCCCCCGACTCCCAGCCCCGCGCTCCTCCCACCGGGCCGCGCCGCTCCTCGCCCGCTATATCGGAGGACAGCACGGGAGCGTGGCCGGCGGCTCACGAAACGGGGCCGGCGGGGGCGGAGGCGTTGCCGGCCCGCCTTCCCGAGAAGAGAACGTCGCCCGCCCTCTAGGGTGATTTTTCCTCACCGATAGCTCGCTGAGTCGATCCCAGGCTCCCCGGCTCCCCAACTTAAGTCTCGGCCCATTATTTTCACGCTTAACGATTTTCTCGTTAAATCCTGTAATTTCTTAGAAATTGCACTAATAAAAGCACGTCCCGCCCGGCTGCCTCCCCACCTACCCCCCACCTCGCCTGCTGCCTCTTTCCTGTTAAATTCAAACCCCGGGCCCCGGGAGGGGGTCGCCGGGAGCTTTAATGGCCTGAACCCGCTCCTCCGCACCTCCGCGAGAGGTTCCGCTCGTTTCCTGCTCGGACCTCTCGTCGTCCGCGGCCGTTGCCGTCGGCCGGGATTGGGGCCGGGGCTCGGCAGCTGTGGGAAGGAATCCCGAATCCTTTTGGGATGGTATTCGTTCAGCGTTTGCCACAGGTCTGCCGTGTGACCCCGGGCAAGTGACTTCATTTCTCTGTGCCTCAACTACCTCATCAGAGAAGCAGCGTGGCTCAGTGGAAAGAGCCCGGGCTTGGGAGTCAGAGGTCATGAGTTCGAATCCCAGCTCTGCCACTTAGCTGTACGACTGTGGGCGAGTCACTTCACTTCTCTGTGCCTCAGTGACCTCATCTGTAAAATGGAGATTAAGACTGTGAGCCCCACGGGGGACAACCAGATTCCCCTGTGTCTACCCCAGCGCTTAGAACAGTGCTCGGCACATAGTAAGCGCTTAACAAATATCAACATTATTAAGAAGGGGATAAGAGTGCGAGCCCCATGTGAGACAGGGACGGAAAGTACGGGGATTCAATCCCCGTTCTCCCTGTAAGCCTCCACGTGTCAGCCCCATGTGGGACAGATACGGTGTCTCACCTGATCAACCTGCATCTCTGCCAGGGCTTAGAACAGTGTTGACCCCTAGTAAGCGTTTAACGGACAATAATAATAATAATGTTGGTATTTGTTAAGCGCTTCCTATGTGCCAAGCACTGTTCTAAGCGCTGGGGGGGGGGATACGAGGATATTGGGTTGTCCCACGTGGGGCTCACAGTCTTCTTCCCCATTTTACAGATGAGGTAACCGAGGCACAGAGAAGTCAAGTGCCTTGCCCAAGGTCACACAGCTGACAAGTGGCAGAGCCAGGATTAGAACCCATGACCTTTGACTCCCAAGCCCGTGCTCTTTCCACTGAGCCACGCTGCTTCTCTAAAATATGGTTGCAATGGATACGGGTCTTTGCACGGAGGAGGTTAAATCCTACTCTCTCCTACTCAGACTGTGAGCCCCACGAGGGACAGGGACTGTGTCCACACTGATAAACCTGTCTCTACCCCAGCGCTCCGGACGGTTCTAATCCCCGCTCCGCCATTTGTCAGCCGCGTGACCTCGGCCAAGTCACGTCACTTCTCTGGGCCTCGGCTCCCTCATCCGTAAAATGGGGATGAAGACCGGAAACCCCACGTGGGACAGGGACCGTGTCCAACCTGATTCGTGCGTATCGCCACCGGCGCTTGATACGGTGCCTGGCACATGATAATGATAATAACGGTAGTTTTTAAGCGCTTACTCTATGTGCCAAGCACTGTTCTAAGCGCTGGGGTGGATATAAGTTAATGAGGTTGTCCCAAGTGCGGTTCACAGTCTTAATCCCCATTATACAGATGAGGTATATGAGGCCCAGAGAAGTGAAGTGACTTGCCCACAGTGGCGGAGCCGGGATTAGAACCCATGACCTCTGACTCCCAAGCCCGGGCTCTTTCTACTGAGCCACGCTGCTTCTCCTAGTAAGCATAGTAAGCGCTCAGCAGATTCCATTAACAACAAACAGTAACAAGAACTTCCTCTGGGTGCCTGGTCACGAGCTTTCATGACATCCAACTTCATCCCTTTCCCCTCCCTCTTGGGTCCCTGAGATCCGGGACCCTTCCCCGCTTAGAACAGTGCTCGGCACATAGTAAGCGCTTAACAAATACCAACATTGTTATTCCCCATTTCTGAGCTGCAGAGTCGTCCCCCCAACCCTTCTGTTAATCAACCAATCAATCAATCAAGGGTATAATGGAGCACTTACTGTATGCAGAGCACTGTACTAAGCGCTTGGGACAGTGCAATGCAACAGAGCTGGTAGACACGTTCCCTGCCCGTTGTCTCTTCACTTGGATCTGTGATCTTTGGGGCAGAGCACTGTACTAAGCACTTGGGAGAGTACAATATAGCAATAGACAGCCATAATCCCTGCCCACAATGAGTTTACAATCCACCCGCAAGCCCAAAACATATTATGCACATATCTCTACATATATTAAATCACTCATTTATTCAGATTAACGTCCGTCTCCCCTGCTAGACTGTAAGCTCATTACGGGCAGGGAACGTGGCCGCTAATTCTGTTAGTCTGGTACTCGGCACATAGTAAGTGCTCGATGAATACCACGTACGTAGTAAGTGCTCCATAAATACCATGCGCGTATTAAGCTCTCCGTAATAACAGTACTTGTTTAGCACTTACTATGTGCCAACCACTGTTCTAAGCACTGGGGTAGATACAAGGTAATGAGGTTGTTCTACGTGGGGCTCCCCACGTCTTAATCCCCATTTTGCGGATGAGGTCACTGAGGCACAGAGAAGCGAAGTGACTTGCCCTAAGGAGCCGGGATTAGAACCCACGACCTCTGGCTCCCAAGACCGGATTCTTTCCACTAGGCCACGCCGCTTCATAGTAGGTGCTCCGTAAATACCATGCCCGTAGCGAGCACTCGATAAATACCATGCAAATAGCAGATGCTCCCAAAATAGCATGCACGTAGTAAATGCTCCATAAATACCACGCACGTAGTAAGTGCTCTGCCGACTGACTGACGGACGGACTCACTCATTCAATCATATCTATTGAGCACTAACTGTGTGCAAAACACTGCACTGAGTGCTTGGGAGAGTCCACTGTAACAACAAAAGGATCGGAGGGGCCGATCGGACGGGATCGGCCCACCCGTTCCCCGGACACGGAGAACTCGCGCCGTTGGGAGCCGAGGGTCCTGGGCCGGGCCGGCCTCTCCGCCGAGGGGCGGGCGGGGGGAACGGGGCTCACCTTCCTTGAAGTTGGCGTTCTTCTGCCTGACCAGGAAGCGGAAGTTTTCGGCGGGGTTCACGCTGCCCACCTGCGAAACAACCCCCCGACACCAGAACCGTGGGTCACCGCTCGCCTCTGCCCCGACCCGGAGAAACGGGAGAACCCACGGGGCTCCGTGCGGCCGGCCGGCTGGCTCGTGGGAGCTCCGCGAGAGACGCGCGGGGCCACACGGAGGCAGAAAAGCCGCACGGCCTAGCAGTGAGAGCCCTGGGCCCGGGAGTCAGAGGACCTGGCTTCTAATCCCGGCCCTGCCACACGTCTGCTGGGAGAACTTGGACGAGTCACGTCACTTCACTGGGCCTCAGTCTCCTCATCTGGAAAATGGGGATTCAATACCTGTTCTCCCTCATGCTTAGACTGGAGCCCCTCTGGGACAGGGATTGTGCGTGACTTTGTTTTTTTATGGTAATAATAACGTTGGTATTTGTTAAGCGCTTACTATGTGCAGAGCACTGTTCTAAGCGCCTGGGAGGATACAAGGTGGTCAGGCTGTCCCACATGGGGCTCACAGTCTTAATCCCCATTTTACAGATGAGGTAACTGAGGCACAGAGCGGTTAAGTGACTTGCCCACAGTCACCCAGCTGACATGGTACTGGTTAAGCGCTTACTAAGTGGAAAACACTGTTCTAAGCGCTGGGGCAGATGCAAGCTAAATAGGTTGGACACAGTCCCTGTCCCCCACGGGCCTCACGGCCTAAGTAGAAAGGCAAACAAAGAAGCAGCACGGCGCAGCGGATAGAGCCCCGGCCTGGGAGTCACAGCTAGTATTGTGCCAGGGCTCAGTAATTGATTAATGATGGTACTTGTTAAGCGCTTACTATGTGCAAAGCGCTGTTCTAAGCGCCGGGGAGCTTGACCCATGTGGGGCTCCCAGTCTTAATCCCCATTTTACAGAAGAGGGAACTGAGGCCCAGAGAAGTGAAGTGACTTGCCCAAAGTCACACAGCTGACCGGCGGTGCAGGCGGGATTAGAACCCATGACCTCTGACTCCCAAGCCCGGACTCTTTCCACTGAGCCACGCTGCTTCAGTACAGTGCCTGGCACGTAGTAAGCGCTTAACGACACCCTCTAGACTGTAAGCTCTTTATGGGCAGGGGACACGTCTGCTAATTCTGTTGTCCTATCCTCTTCCGAGCGCTTAATACAGTGCTCTGCACATAATAAGTGGCTCAATAAATACCACTCGTGGCTCAGTGGAAAGAGCCCGGGCTTGGGAGTCCGAGGTCGTGGGTTCGGATCCCGGCTCCGCCGCTTGTCAGCTGGGTGACTGTGGCCAAGTCACTTCACTTCTCTGTGCCTCAGTTCCCTCATCTGTCAAACGGGGATGAAGACTGTGAGCCTCATGTGGGACAACCCGATTACCCTGAATCTCCCCCAGCGCTTAGAACAGTGCTGTGCACACAGTAAGTGCTTAACAAATACCAACACTATTATTATTACTAAATACGATTTTTAAACAAGAGGTTGGAGAGTTTTCTAAAAAAAGAACTAAGGATTATTAGCCTGAGTTTTTCCAGTAGGTAATGAAAATCACCTAATAGGATACGTAATCAAAATTCCTGGGCACCAAGGACTTACTACACCATTAATAATGGTGGTATTTGTTAAGCGCTTACGTGGCTCAGTGGAAAGAGCGCGGGCTTTGGAGTCAGAGGTCATGGGTTCGAATCCCAGCTCTGCCACTTGTCAGCTGTGTGACTGTGGGCAAGTCACTTCACTTCTCTGTGCCTCAGTCCCCTCATCTGGAAAATGGGGATGAAGACTGTGAGCCCCACGTGGGACAACCTGATTCCCTTGTGTCTACCCCAGCGCTTAGAACAGTGCTCTGCACATAGTAAGCGCTTAACAAATACCAACATTATTATTATTATTACTACTATGTGCAAAGCGCGGTTCTAAGCACTGGGGGGATACAAGGCGATCAGGTTGTCCCCCGTGGGGCTCACAGTTTTAATCCCCATTTCACAGATGAGGGAACTGAGGCTCAGAGAAGTGAAGCGCCTTGTCCAAAGTCACACACAGCGGGCAAGGGGCGGAGCCTGGATTAGAACCCACGACCTCTGACTCCCAAGCCCGGGCTCTTTTCCACTGAGCCACGCAGCAAATCATTATTGGGCCACAGCCGATTTCCCCAGTGCCACCCGGCCGGCTGGCAGAGGTTGGGCGAGCGAGGCCTCCGGGAGTGGCCTAGTGGTTAGAGCCCGGCCCTGGGAGTCAGAAGGACCTGGGTCCCGATCCCGGCTCTGCCCCTGGGCTGCCGTGTGCCCTCGGGCAAGTCGCTTCACTTCTCTGGGCCTCAGTTCCCTCATCTGGAAAACGGGGATGACGACGGCGAGCCCCCGTGTGGGCCAGGGACCGCGTCCAACCTGCTGAGGCTCTATCATCTCCCCTCAGCGCTCAGGAAAGTGCTCGACACAGAGTGAGCACTGGACATACGAAGAGGATGCCGATGATGTGGGCCCCTCCCGCCCCCCCCCCCCCCCCCGGGGAAGAAAGGAGGCGGCGAGCTCGGCTCACGCTGGTGACGCTGCCTTCGGCCAGGTTGCAAACGGAGAACGCGCTGCCTTCCTCCATCTTGGCCTTCTTGGTGCCGGGCTCCTCTTGGTGGCTGAAAGAGGCCGAGGGAGAAGACTTTTCCCTTTGTTTCGACGCAATTACCGACACAGAAAGGCACCGGGACTGCCTGGGGACCGGGGGCTGGGGTTCCCTTGCCCGACTTCTCGGGGGAAAGAGCCCGGGCTTAGGAGTCAGGGGTCGTGGGTTCTGATCCCGGCCCCGCCACCTGTCAGCTGCGTGACTTTGGGCAAGTCACTTCACTTCTCCGTGCCTCAGTCACCTCATCTGTAAAATGGGGATTAAGACTGGGAGCCGCACGAGGGACAACCTGATGACCCTGTATCTACCCCAGCGCTTAGAACAGTGCTCGGCACATAGCGAGCGTTTAACGGGCACCAATTTTTTCTTCCTCCCCCCTAGACTGTAAGCTCCCTGTGGGCGGGGAGTACGTCCATTTACTGTTCTACTGTCCTCTCCCAAGCGCTTAGTAAAAATAAACGTTGGTATCTGTTAAGCGCTTACTAGGTGCCGAGCACTGTCATCAGATCATCGGGTTGTCCCACGTGGGGCTCACACACTTTTAATCCCCGTTTTACAGATGAGGGAACCGAGGCCCAGAGAAGTGAAGTGACTCGCCCACAGTCACGCAGCTGCCAAGTGGCAGAGCCGAGAGTCGAACTCATGACCTCTGACTCCAAAGCCCAGGCTCTTCCCACTGAGCCACCGGTGCTCTGCACACAGTAAACATTCAAAAAAAAATGAGCAAATGAATAATAAAAATGGTATTTACGCGCTTACTATGTGCAAAGCACCGAATGAACCTCCCCTCTCCTATCCATCTCCCCGCCAAGTCTTCAGATCCCCCACCCATCCGACACACCCACACCACCCCTCCCACCAAGCCTGTGGGCGGCTATTCTTGGCTGATGGCAACCCTGCTTTGCTTGTTTTGCAGCTGTAATCGATCCACCAATGGTATTTATTGAACACTTGGTGCGTGAAGAACACTGTATTAAGTGCCAGGGAGTGTCCGATACCACAGAGTCGGTAGAACCGTTCCCCGCCCAGTAGCCGCAAAATCGCACCGCCGGGTCCCGTTTGGGACAAAACTGCAAGTGCAGGTGGTGAAAAGCGTCACGGGTAGAGCCCAGGCCTGGGAGTCGGAAGGTCATGGGTTCTAATCCCGGCGCCGCCTCCTGCCTGCCGCCGTGACCTCGGGCAAGTCACTTCACTAGTCTGGGCCTCGGTAACTTCATCTGCAAAATGGGGATTGAGACGGTGAGCCCAACGTGGGGCGGGGATGGTGCCCAACCCGATTTGCTTGCGTCCATCCCAGCGCTTAGTACAGTGTCCGGCACACGGTAAGTGCTTAGCAAATTCCATTATTAGTATTATCATTAATATTTTAAGTAAGAATCCATTTACTTCCACTACTACTGTACTCTCCCTTTCAGGATGGCACCTGGAGAGTTTCCAGTCCTCTACCGGTCTCGGCTACGTCAAGCAGAGGCCCGTCCAGTCCATTCCTAGCTCGGGCAGCGGCCGGCGAGGGGCAGGCCATCGGCTACAAGTCGAAACTCCCCCGTGCTGGGCGGCGGCGGCCCGGGAGAGAGTCGAGGGCGGAGACTCAGGTTTACTGCGCAGAAAGTGGCGATGGTAAGCCGCTTGCGGATTCTGACCAAGAAAACTCTGTGGATCCACTAACAGAACGACTGCAGAGGGAGAGTGGGGCGTTCTCGGAGAGATGCGTCCGTGGAGTCGCCATGGCTCGGGGACGACTCGACGGCATAAGACAAGACAACCATTAATTTGGACTCTGAACCCCCGTGGATCAGGGACTGTGTCCCAACTGGTTATCTTTTCTCAACCCCCGCGCTTAGGAAAGTACCCGGATCCTAGTAAGTGTTTAATAAATGCCATAAAAAGTAAAGTCTGGTGCAAAAAATCCAGGGGTCACCCATCCGGCCTGGATTTAGCCTTCTCCCAAGATGCCCAATTGGCAAAATGTGTCCAAGTTTTCCTCTTTGCTGTTTGCGTACGACTCCGCTGAGAAACGAATACTGCTTGAGTTTACAGAGCACTTTTCTCTCAGAGAAGTCTAGGGTCACACAGTAAGCATGATCGTGCCCTGGGGCTTTGGGAGAGGGAGAGGGTGAGAGGAAGAGGGAGAGAGAAAGAGAGAGACAGATATGGGGAGAAAGATATAGAGATAGATGGAAGAAGAGCCAGAGAGAGTGGAGGAGAAAGATAACAGTGATAATTATGGTATTTGTTAAGTGCTTACTGTGTGCGCCGGGGGAGATGCAAGGTAATCAGGAGGTTGTTCTACGTGGGACAGTTAATCCCTATTTTACAGATGAGGTCAATGAGGCACAGAGAAGTTAAATGACTTGCCCAAGGCGACACAGCTGACAAGTGGCGGATCTGGAATTAAAACCCACGTCCTCTGACTTCCAAGCCTGGGCTCTTGCCATGGGGATAAAGGAATAGAGAGGGAGGGAACGGGGAGAAAGAGAAAGAGAGAGAAACGGAGAGAAAGAGACAGAGGTAGAGAGAGAGAGGTGGGAGGGGAGTGAGAAGGGAGTGGTTCCAAATAGCTGCAGAGTTTCTGAGGCTCCAAGAGGTGGTCATGGGAAACTCCAGGGATGGGGAGGGAGGAGGAGAGGGAAAAAGAGAGAGAGAGAGAGAGAGAAAGCACATATGGGAAGGGAAGAGAGAGGGAGGAAAGGAGAGAGGGGAGAGGGAAGGGGCAGAGATGAAAAGGAGGCAGGTGGTGAGAGGGAGGGAGGGGAGGATGGGAGGGAAGGGAAAGCAAAGGAGGAGAGTGGGAAGGGAGGAGGGAGGGAGGGAGAGGGAGGAGGATAGGAAAGGAAGGAAGATGGGAGCGAGTGAGGGGAGGGAGAGGGAAGAGAGAAGAAAGGAGGGTGGTGGGGAGGGAGGGAAAGAGGGAGAAGAGAGGGAAAGAGGGAGAGGAGAGGGAAAGGGGAGAGATGGAAGGGAGAAGGGAGGGGAAGGAGAGAGGAAAGGAGAAGGGGAGAGGGACAGAGGCTGGGAGGGAGGAGACGAGGGACGGACAGCTTTGGGATCCCACTCAGCCACGCTCCGCTGCTGAACGACAGGCAAACCAGCCAGCGGGCTTGCGGACAGGGGACCGTTTTCCCAGAAAGGGAAGGGAGGGGAGCCTAAGCCTGGGAGGAATCCTATCACCACGGCAACAGGCACGAACACCCCCGGCCTCCCGGGGCGGGTCCGATACAGAGCCTCTGCCCCTTACGGCTGGGTCCACGAGGGGAATGACACTGTGAAAAATGCCCTGCCTTCCTCCCGGGTTCGGGAGACGGTGGGCCGGGGGCGCCGGGGGCCCACGGGGCCTGCCGACGACGGATGCCTTGGGTCTTTTGGGGAGGGGGAGGTGGGGAGGAGACCGAAGGCCTTCTCTAAGCCCCCCTCTCCTCTTCTCCCTCTCCCTTCTGCGTCGCCCAGACCCGCTCCTTTTCTTCATCCCCCCTCCCAGCCCCGCACCACTCATGTCCGTAGCTGTCATTTCTTTATTTCTATTCGTGGCCGTTTCTCCCTCTAGACTGTCAGCTCGTTGTGGGCCTGGAATGTGTTTATTTTTAGATCATATGCTCCTAAGCGCTCAGTAATGATAATAATGATTGTAGTACCTGTTAATCACCTACTATGTGCCAGGCACTGTACTAAGTAGTGGGGCTAAGCGCTTTATTAGATAAATAATTCTATTTATCGATTTTGATGCTACCGATGCCTACTTGTTTTGTTGTCCGTCTCCCCCTTCTAGACCGTGAGCCCGTTGTCGGGTAGGGATTGTCTCTATCTGTTGCAGAAGTGTATTTTCCAAGCGCTCAGTACAGTGTTCTGCACACAGTAAGCGCTCAATACATGCGATTGAATGAATGAAGGGGGCAGATACGAAATCATCAGGTTGGACACGGTCCCTGTCCCCCAGGGGGCTCACGGTCTCGATCCCCATTTTACAGATGAGGGAACTGAGGTCCAGAGAAGTGAAATGACTTGCCCGAGGTCACACAGCAGATGAGCGGCAGAGCTGGGAGCTTCTGACTCCCAGTGGTCTGCACACAGTAGGCGCTCAATAAATGCTACTGAATGATTGAATGAGGGTTATGGGTGGAGGCCCCAGACTGTCTCCTCCTCTAGACCGTAAACTCGAGAAGCAGCGTGGCTCAGCGGAAAGAGCACGGGCTTTGGAGTCAGAGGTCATGGGTTCGAATCCCGGCTCTGCCACTTGTCAGCTGTGTGACTGTGGGCAAGTCACTTAACTTCTCTGTGCCTCAGTCCCCTCATCTGTAAAATGGGGATGAAGACTGTGAGCCCCACATGGGACAACCTGATTCCCCTGTGTCTACTCCAGCGCTTAGAACAGTGCTCTGCACATAGTAAGCGCTTAACAAATACCAACATTATTATTATTATTATTATTATTCGTTGAGGGCGGGGAGCGTGACTAGCAACTCTGCGGCACTGGACTCTCGCAAGCGCTCAGTACGGTGCTCCACACACAGGAAGCGCTCAACAAATATGATTGATCGATTGGTAGGGTGGTATCGCAGAAAGAGGGACTGTCTCTATCTGTTGCCGAACTGTACATTCCAAGCGCTTAGTACAGTGCTCTGCACCTCGTAAGCGCTCGATAAATACTATCGAATGAATAGAAGAGTACCTCGGACCCCCTCCTCCCCTCAGACATCCCTAGTGTTAAAAGAAGCGGCATGGTGTAGTGGAGAGAGCCCGGGTCTGGGAATCAGAAGGTCACGGGTGCTAATCCCGGCCTCCGCCACTCGTCCGCCGTGTGACCCCGGGCAAGTCGCTTCACTTCTCTGGGCCTCAGCTACCTCAACTGTAAAATGGGGATTGAGACGGTGAACCCCACATGGGACCGTGTCCGACCCGATTTGCTTCTCTCCACCCCAGCGCTTAGTACGGTGCCTGGCACGGAGTAAGTGCTTAACAAATATCACAATTATTACCCCTCTTCCTTCAGCCTGTGTGCAAAGTACGGTACCCTCTGTGCTCAATTACTTCTGCTGACTATTCCAGCTGGAAATCGATCAATTGAATTTATTGAGCGCATAATAATAACAGTAATAATAATTAAGGTATCTGCTAAGCGCTTACTATGGACCAAGCACCCTACTAAGTGCTGGGGTAGATACAAGCTTATCAGGTTGGACACAGTCCCTGTCCCACATGGGGCTCACACTCTCAATCCCCATTCGCTCCGCTGCCCGGCTCATCTTCCCGCAGAAACGCTCTGGGCGTGTCACTCCCCTTCTTAAACACCTCCGGTGGTCGCCCATCGACCTCCGCCCCAAACAAAAACTCCTCACTCTAGGCTTTGAGGCTGTCCGTCACCTCGCCCCTTCCTACCTCTCCTCCCTTCTCTCTTTCCACCGCCCACCCCGCACGCCCCGCGCCTCCGCCGCCCGCCTCCTCGCCATCCCTCGGTCTCGCCCGTCCCGCCGTCGACCCCCGGGCCGCGTCCTCCCGCGGTCCCGGAACGCCCTCCCTCCTCACCTCCGCCAATCTGATCCTCTTCCCCTCTTCGAAACCCTACTTAGAGCTCACCTCCTCCGAGAGGCCTTCCCAGACTGAGCTTCCCCTTTTCCCTCTGCTGCCTCTCTACCTCCCCTTCACCTCCCCTCAGCTAAACCCCCTTTTCCCCCCTTCCCTCTGCTCCTCCCCCTCTCCCTGCCCCTCCCCTCGGCACTGTGCTCGTTTGCTCAATTGTATATATTTTCATTATCCCATTTATTTTGCCAATGAGATGTACATCACCTTGATTCTATTTATTGCTATCGTTTTAACGAGATGTACATCCCCTTGATTCTACTTATTGCTATTGTTTTTGTCTGTCCGTCTCCCCCGATTAGACTGTGAGCCCGTCAATGGGCAGGGACTGTCCCTGTTGCCGAATTGTACACTCCAAGCGCTTAGTACAGTGCTCTGCACATAGTAAGCGCTCAATAAATACTATTGAATGAATGAATGAATCCCCATTTGACAGATGAGGGAACTGAGGCCCAGAGCGGTGAAGTGATTTCCCCAAGGTCTCACAGCAGACAAACGGCAGAGCCGGGATTAGAACCCATGATCTTCTTCTGACTCCCAAGCCCGGGCTCTACTACGCCATGCCGCTTGATGCGTGCGGAGCACTCTACTAAGCGATTGCCCTTTCATTCTTCTTGGAACAAATAAGACCGGAAGCTCTTTGTGGACAGGAAAAGCGTCCCTTACTCCCGCTGGATTTTCCCAAACGGTTGGTACCGGTGCGCGGCACCCGGTGAACGCTCAATAAATACCATTACCGCACTTCCGCCCAAAAAGGCCAGGGTGGAAAGTCGTGGAAGAAGCCGAGGTCTGGGAATCGGTGGACCTGGGTTCTAACCTAATGGAGAAGCAGCGTGGCTCAGTGGAAAGAGCCCGGGCTTGGGAATCAGAGGTCTTGGGTTCGAATCCCGGCTCTGCCGCTTGTCAGCTGGATGACTGTGGGCAAGTCACTTCACTTCTCTGGGCCGCACTGACCTCACCGGGAGCCTCACGAGGGAAAACCCCAGCGCTTAGAAGGGTGCTCTGCACATAGTAAGCGCTTCACAAATACCGACATTATTATTAATCTCTCGCCCTCTCTTCAGTCGCGCATTTTCTCCCCCCTTCGAGACATCTCTACTCGGCTGTCCTCCCGTCACTTCAAGCCTAACGCGTCCGAAACAGAGCTCCTCATCTTCCCACCCAAACCCCGTCCTCCTCCTGACTTTCCCATCCCCGTAGACGACACCACCACCATCCTTTCCGTCTCACAGGCCCGTAACTGGGGCCTTAGCCTTGACCCCGCTCTCTCATTCAACCTCCACGTTCAATCCGGCACTAAATCCTGTCCATCTCACCTTCGCTACATCACTAAAATCTACCCTTTCCTCTCCATCCCAACGGCTACCACGGTAATCCTCCCTCCTCATATCCAACGGACAGTGACTCTGCCCGGCTTCAAAGCCCTACTGAAGGCCCACCTCCTCCAAGAGGCCTTCCCTGACTGACCCCTCCTTTCCTCTTCTCCCACTCCTTTCTGCCTCGCCCTGACCCGCTCCCTTTATTCCCGTGACTCAGCGGAGAGAGCCTGGGCTTGGGGGTCGGAGGTCATGGGTTCGAAGCCCGGCTCTGCCACTTGTCAGCTGTGTGACTGTGGGCAAGTCACTTCACTTCTCTGTGCCGCAGTTGCCTCATCTGTAAAATGGAGCCTCACATGGGACAACCTGATTACCCCGTGTCTACCCCAGCGCTGAGAACAGTGCTCTGCACATAATAATAATAATGTTGGTATTGGTTAAGCGCTTACTATGTGCCGAGCACTGTTCTAAGCGCTGGGGTAGACATAGGGGAATCAGGTTGTCCCACATGGGGCTCACAGTCTTAATCCCCATTTTACAGATGAGGGAACTGAGGCCCAGAGAAGTTAAGTGACTCGCCCACAGTCACACAGCTGACAAGTGGCAGAGCTGGGATTCGAACTCATGAGCCCTGACTCCAAAGCCCATGCTCTTTCCACTGAGCCACGCTGCTTCTCCAAGTAAGCGCTTAACAAATACCAACATTGTTGTTATTATCCCTTCTCCCAGCTCCACACCACATACATCCATATCTGTTACTAATTTCTATTCATGTCTTTCTTCCCCTCTAGACTGTAAGCTCGCTGTGGGAAGGGGATGTGTCTGTTCCCCCGTTATACCGTACTCTCCCAACGCTTAGTACGCTGCTCTACACACAGTAAGTGCTCAAGAAATACAACTGACTAATCTCAGCTCTGTCATTTGTCTGCTGTGTGACCTTGGGCAGGTCACTTCCTTTCTCCGTGCCTCAGTTACCTCATCTGGAAAATGAGGATCCAGTTCTCCTCCCTCCAATTCGGACGGTGAGCCCCACGTGGGACAGGGACTGCGTCTTTCCCGATAAACTTGTATCTAACCCACAACACAGAACAGGGCTTGACAAATAGTAAGTGCTTAACACGTACTAATAATAATAACGGTATTAGTTAAGCGCTTTCTATGTGCCAGGCACTGTACTAAGCACTGGGGTGAATACAAGTAGATCGAGTTGGACGCAGTCCCTGTCCCACGTGGGGCTCATAGTCTTAATCCCCATTTTACAGATGAGGTCACTGAGGCACACAGAAGTGAAGTGACTTGCCCAAAGTCACACGACGGACAATGTGGCATAGCTGGGATTAGAACCCATGACTTTCTGACGTCCTGGCCCGCCCTCTATCCACTAAGCCATGCTGCTTGTTGGGGGGAAATAAACAATCCCGCTAGAGTGGAAGCTTCTTGTGGGCAGGGAATGAGTCACTTCTTTATTCTGTACTTCCTAAGAGCATAATAATAATAACAGTGCTCTGCACAAAGTAAGAGCTCATTAAATACTACTGAATGAATGAATGAATGATATTGACTAAGCGCTAGGCCCTGAGGTAGATAAAAGCTAATCAGGCGGGACACGGTCCCTGTCCCACATAGGGCTCACAGCCTCAATCCCCATTTTACAGATGCGGGAACTGAGGCGACCGACCCAAGGTAACGCAGCCGACAAGGTCGTGGAGCTGGGATTAGAGGCGTCGGCGGTGAGATCGATGAGATCGGGACACAGTGAGCAAGCTGGCTCCGGCAGGGCGGGGTGTGTGGGCTGGACCGTAGCTCGACTGGGCTGTAAGCCCGTCAAAGGGCAGGGACTGTCTCGATCTGTTACCGATCTGTCCATTCCAAGCGCTTAGTACAGTGCTCTGCACATAGTAAGCGCTCAATAAATACTATTGAATGACTGCAGTAGATCTCAGTGAGTATGGGGTGAGCCGAATGAGTGCTTTAAAGCCGACGGAAAGGAGTTTCTGTTTGAGGGGGAGGTGGGGGGGGGGGGGCAGCTCCCGAAGGTTCTTGAGGAGTGGGGAGACACGGACGGAACGTTTTTGTTCAAAAATGATCCGCGCAACACCGCGAAGTATGGACTGGAGTGGGGAGAGCCAGGAAGCCGGGAGGGCGGTGAGGAGGCGGAAGCAGTAGTCAAGGCGGGATAGGATAAGTGCTTGGATCATCACGGTAGAAGTTTTCTCAGAGTGAGCCCCCGTTTCGCTCTGCTCTTCCTCCCCTCCCCATCGCCCCGACTCCCTCCCTCTGCTCTACTTCCTTGTCCACCCCACGGCACTTGTGCATAGTTGTACATATTTATTATTCTATTTTATTAATAACGATATATATAGAAATATAGAATGATATGTCTATAATTGTATTCGCCTATTTCGATGATACTGAGGCCTGCCTACTTGTTTTGTTGTCTGTCTCCCCCTTCTAGACCGCGAGCCTGTTGTTGGGTAGGGATTGTCTCTATCTGTTGCCGAATTGTCCTTTCCAAGCGCTTAATACAGGGCTCTGCACACAGTAAGCGCTCAACAAATACGACTGAATGAAAAAATGAATAAATGAATGAATTAGAACCCAGGTCCTTCTCACTTCCAGAGCCGTGCTCTATCCACTTGGCACAGCGCCGCGTACCTCACCAAGCAGACGCCCGATAAATACGTCAACGACCGCTACCGCTACTAGTAATGACGGTATCTGTTCGGCACTTACTATGTGCCAGGCACTGTACTAAGTGCTGGGGTGAGTAC
This sequence comes from Ornithorhynchus anatinus, assembly GCF_004115215.2. Lineage (NCBI taxonomy): Eukaryota > Metazoa > Chordata > Mammalia > Monotremata > Ornithorhynchidae > Ornithorhynchus > Ornithorhynchus anatinus. Next base: position 178,808,758 of record NC_041728.1, on the reverse strand, counting down.
AAGCAAACTGAACTGGACACAGTCCCTGTCCCAGGCGGGGCTCACAGTCTCGATTCCCATTTGCCAGAGGAGGCGACCGAAGCCCAGAGAAGTGAAGTGACCTGTCCAAGGTGACACAGCAGACCGGTGGCACTGTCGGGATTAGAACCCATGACCTCCCGATCCCTAGGCTCACGTTTAAAGCACTAGGCCATGCTGCTTCTCTAAATATTCATTCGTTCATTCAATAGTATTTATTGAGCGCTTACTAGGTGCAGAGCACTGTACTAAGCGCTTGGAATGGACAACTGGGCAACAGATAGAGACCATCCCCGCCTAACAACGGGCTCGCGGTCTAAACGGGGGGGCCGGACGGCAGAGCAAAACAGAAGAAAACAAACCGAGACAACGTCATCAAGGTAAATTGAATCGAGGAGAAATGCACCTCGTTAACGAAATAAATAGGGTAATAAATCATATATACAAATGGGCACGGTGCTGAGGGGAGGGGAAGGGGGAAGAGCGGGGGCGGGGGGAGGAGCAGAGGGAAAGGGGGCTCAGTCTGGGAAGGCCTCCTGGAGGAGGTGAGCTCTCAGTAGGGCTTGGAAGAGGGGGAGAGAGTCAGCATTAGTACTACTACTACTAACACTTGATTCTATTTATTGCCATTCTTCTTGTCTGACCGTCTCCCCCGACTAGACCGTGCGCCCGTCGAAGGGCAGGCACCGTCTCTACCTGTTGCCGACTTGTCCATTCCAAGCGCTTAGTCCAGTGCTCTGCACCTAGTAAGCGCTCAATAAATACGACTGAATGAATGAATGAACACCAGCATTTAAAGACCGAACTCAGGACTGTAAGCTCCTCCTCTAGACCAGCAGCTTCTCGTGGGCAGGCAATGTGTCTGCCAACTGATCTGCTGTGTGACCTCAGGCGAGTCACTTGGCTTCTCTGGGCCTCCATGACCTCATCTGGAAAATGGGGATGAAGACTGGGAGCCCCATGTGGGACAGGGATCGTGACCAACCTGATTAGCTTGGATCTACCCCAGTGTTTGACACAGAGCAAGTGTTTAACAGATACCATATTATTGTTATTATTGCTAGCTCCAAGGGAGCCTTCCTCCCACATTCCTGGAGATTAATTCGCTCGTTCAGTCTATTGTATTTACTGAGCGCTTACGGTGGGCACAGCACTGTACTAAGCGCCCGTGAGGGTACTTCATTCATTCAATAGGATTTATTGAGCGCTTACTAGGTGCGGAGCACCGGACTAAGCGCTTGGAATGGACAACTGGGCGACAGATAGAGACCGTCCCTGCCCGACGACGGGCTCACGGTCTAATAGGAAATAGGTGATTCTTTCCCTGCCCACCCATGGGCTCACAGTCTACAGGGGGAGACGGGCATTAATGCACATAAACACATAGATGACAGACAGAATAATCCCAATTGGGTCCGTTCTGCCGCAATTTCCACGTCGGACCGCCTTCTCCGGACCACCCGGCCGCCCCCGCGCCCCAGGGCGACCCCTCACCCCTAACCGCCCCGGCGGAGGCGGCGGGGGAGGACGGAGGGCCGACCGACTCGACGGCGGCGGGCCTTACTTGTCCTGGAAGATGTCCTGAGCCGTCTTTGGGTCCTTCCTCTTCAGGACTTCCTTCAGCGGGAAGAGGGCTTTGACGCGGGCCAGGGGGGCCTGGCTCCTGGAGGTGACTTCCGCGGGGGGTCCCAGCATACTCAGCAGGTGGGGCTCGATGGGGGGCAGGGGGTCGCTCGGGTGAAGAGCCTTGTGCAGCAGGCACTGTGGGGCGGACAGCCGGAGCAGGGGTTAGAGGAGCGGCGCGGCCTCGGGGAATGAGCCCAAGCCCGGAAGCCAGGGGACCCGGGTTCCGATCCCGGCTCCGCCGCCTCCCAGCCGGGTGACTTTGGGCGAGTCACGTCCCATGATAATCACCACGACAATGACGACTGCCGTATTTGTTAAGCGCTCACTATGTGCCAGGCACCGTACTGGGCGCCAGGGTGGATGGGAGCAAATCGAGTCGGGTACACTGCCTACCCCACGTGGGGCTCGCGGTCTTCACCCCCGTTTTCCAGACGAGGGAGATGAAGCCCAGAGAAGCGTAGTGGCTTGCCCAAGATCACACAGCAGAAAAGCGGTGGACCTGGCATTAGAACTCAGGACCTTCTGACTCCCAGGCCTGTGCCCTATCTATGTGGCTCGGTGGAAAGAACCCGGGCTTGGCAGTCAGTGGATGTGGGTTCTGATCCCGGCTCTGCCACTTTTCTGCTGTGCGATCTGGGGCAAGCCACTTAATTTCTCTGGGCCTCAGTTATCTCAATTATAAAATGGGGACTGAGACTGTGAGCCCCACGTGGGACGACCTGATTACCTTGTATCTACCGCAGTGCTTAGAACAGTGCTTGGCACACAGTAAGTGCTTAACAAATACCGTTATTACTGCATTACTATTATTATTAGGCCTCGCTGCTTCTACTTCTCTGGCCCTCAGTTTCCTCATCCGTAAAATTCACCCCGTCAGCCCCACGAGCACTTATGTCCCTGTCTGTAATTTATTTATATATATTAATGTCGGTCTTCCCCTCTAGATTGTAAGGTCATTGTGGGCAGGGAATGGGTCTATTATATTGTCATACTGTACTCTATCAGGTGCTCAGGATAGTGCTCTGCACACGGTAAGTGCTCAGATTGATTATGATTGACTGACTCCTTCTCTCTTTCTCCCCCTCCTTGTCGTCCTCCTCCTCCTCCCGTGGCCCCAGGGGCCAGAGTCAGACAAGCCCCGAGGGGAGTCGCTCCATTAAATCGGGTTTGTTTCTGTTTTTCTGGTATTTATTAAGCACTCCCTATGTCCCAGGCACTGCGCTAAGCACAGGGGCAGATAAGTAATAGTAATAATAATAATAATGTCGGTATTTGTTTAAGCGCTTACTATGTGCCAATCACTGTTCTAAACACTGGGGTAATAATAGTGATAATAAAGATGGTATTTGTTAAGCGCTTCCTCTGTGCAGAGCACTGTTCTAAGCGCTGGGGAAGATACAAGGTAATCAGGTTGTCCCATGTAGGGCTCACAGTCTTCATCCCCATTTTACAGACGAAGGAACTGAGGCCCAGAGAAGTGAAGTGACTTGTCCAAAGTCACACAGCCGACACAAGCGGTGAAGCCGGGATTAGAACCCACGACCTCTGACTCCCAAGCCCGGGTTCTTTCCACTAAGCCACGAAGCAGCATGGGGTAGCGGATAGAGCCCGGGCCTGAGAGTCAGAAGGTCCCGGGTTTTAATCCTGGGTCCGCCACTTGTCGGCTGGGCGTCCTTGGGCCAGTCACGTCACTTCTCCGGGCCTCAGTTCCGTCAGCCGGTAAATGGGGATTAAGATTTTTTTCTTGTGTGGGGTATTCGTTAGGCACTTGCTATGTGCCAGGCACCGTTGTAAGCGCTGGGGAAGACAGAAAGTAATCAGGTTGGACACAGTCCCTGTCCCACCTGGGGCTCGCCATCTTAATCCCATTTTCCAGACGAGGGAACCGAGGCCCAGAGAAGCCGAGTGACTCGCCCAAGGTCAGGTGTCTGTGAGCCCCACAGGGGACAGCGACAGTAGGTCCAACCTGATTAGACTGGCTCTACCCCAGATCCTCAGTGCTTAACAAATACTAGAAAGTAATCCATTTGTTTAACTAATCGAGGATAATGACGATGGCGCTTTATTAAGCGCTTGCGATGTGCAAAGCACTGTTCTGAGCGCTGGGGGGATACAACGTTGTCAGGTTGTCCCACAGTCTTCATCCCCATTTTACTGATGAGGGAACGGAGGCACCGGGAAATCAAGTGACTTGCCCAAAGTCACACAGCGGACAAGTGGTGGAGCCGGGTTTATTCGTTCAATAGTATTTATTGAGCGCTTACTATGCGCGGAGCGCTGTACTAAGCGCTGGGAGTGTACAAATGGGTAACAGAGACAGTCCCTGCCCTTTGACGGGCTTATAGGTTTAGAAGCCATGACCTCTGACTCCCAAGCCCGGACCCCTTCCACTGAGCCACGCTGCTGCCGCCTTTTCCGGGCCTCGGCCCCTCACCTGGAACAGCCTCTGAAACTGGGGGTTTGGGATTTTGGTGGTTGGGAAGGTGTCCTCGACGACGTCTCCCTCCTCGTCCCGGTGCACCAAACTCATGGAGTCGATGAGAGCGTCCACGGCGGACAACTGGGCCTCTGCCGACCCGAACGGGCCGAGAAAGAGAGAAAAGAAAGAACCTCAGTGGCGAGCGGGAGACAATAATAATAATATCGGTATTTGTTAGGCGCTTACTATGTGCAGAGCACCGTCCTAAGCGTTGGGGTAGACACAGGGTAATCAGGTTGTCCCACGTGAGCCTCACAGTCTTCACCCCCCTTTTACAGATGAGGTAACTGAGGCCCAGAGAAGTGAAGTGACTTGCCCTCGGTCACCCAGCTGACGGGTGCTGGGAGCCGGGATTCGATCCCATGACCTCTGACTCCCAAGCCCGGGATCTTTCGACTGAGCCACGCCGCTCCCCGGTAATAATAATAACGATGGTATTATTAAGCGCTTACTAGGTGCCGCGCACCGTTCTAAGCGCTGGGGCGGATACAAGCTAATCAGGTAGGACACAGTCCCTGTCCGTCACAATCTTCATCTCTATTTTACAGATGAGGGAACCGGGGTGCAGGGAAGTGAAGCGACCTACCCAAAGTCACCCAGCAGACAAGCGGCAGAGCCGGGATTAGAACCCACAACCTCCGACTCCCAAGCCCGGCCTCTTGCAACTAAGCCACGCTGCTTCTCAACAGCAACCTCACCCGGCACTATTAGCTCCTGAAATCAGCTCTTCTTCCCCCTGTTCTAACTCTCCTGGACTCTCCCAAGGGTTCAGTCCAGTGCTCCGCACACGGTAAGCGCTCAGTAAATACGATCGAATGAATGAATGAGTGCAGTGACCTGGCCAAGATCACACAGGAGCTGGGATGGGAACTCAGGTCCTTCTGCACAGGCCTCTATCCACTAAGTCACGCTTCTTCTCTCTACTGTAGTGTCCCAAAAGCTCGGTACAGTGCTCGGTACACAGTAGACTGGCAGCTCCTTGTAGGCAGGGATCCCGTCTGCTCACTTTTAATAATAATAATAATGATAATGTTGGTATTTGTTAAGCGCTTACTATGCGCAGAGCACTGTTCTAAGCGCTGGGGGAGATAGAGGGTCATCAGGCCGTCCCACGTGAGGCTCACAGTCTTCATCCCCATTTTCCAGATGAGGTCGCTGAGGCACAGAGAAGTGAAGCGACCTGCCCACAGTCGCACCGCTCGCAAGCGGCAGGGCCGGGATTCGACTCCATGACCTCAGACTCCCAAGCTGGGGGGCTCTTTCCCCTGAGCCTCGCTGCTTCTCTAGAAGACTGATGATGACGACCATGACGGCATTTGTTAAGCGCTTACTACGTGCAAAGCACTGTTCTAAGCGCTGGGGAGGACGCAAGGTGATCAGGTCGTCCCACGTGGGGCTCACGGCCTTCGTCCCTTTTCTGTACTCTTCCGGGCATTCGGTACGGTGCTCTGCACACAGGAGACTGTCAGCTCCATGAAGGCGGGAATTGCGTCTCCTAACTCCACTGTCCTCTCCCAAGCGCTCGGTACAGCGTTCTACACCCAGCAGACTGTCAGCTCCTTGAGAACCCAGGAACTCTCTTCCCCTCTTCGGAGCCCTACTGAGAGCTCGCCTCCTCCGAGAGGCCTTCCCAGACTGAGCTTCCCCTCTTCCCTCTGCTCCCCCCTATGTCCCCCCTTCACCTCTCCTCAGCTAAGCCCCCTTTTCCCCCCTTTCCCTCTGCTCCTCCCCCCCTCCCTTCCCCTCCCCTCCGCTCATTTGTATATATTTTTTTTATTACCCTATTTATTTTGTTAATGAGTTGTTCATCCCCTCGATTCTATTTATCGCTATCGCTCTCGTCCGTCCGTCTCCCCCGATTAGACCGGAAGCCCGTCAGTGGGCAGGGACCGTCTCTATCTGTTACCGATCTGTACATTCCAAGCGCTTAGTACAGCGCTTTGCACACAGTAAGCGCTCAATAAATACTCCTGAATGAATGAGAACACGGATTGGTTCTACAAACTTTACTACACTCCCCTTCCTCCCCTAACGTCAAGCTAACGAGAAGCAGCATGGCCAAGTGGAAAGAGTCCGGGCCCGAGAGTCAGAAGGACATGGGTTCTAATCCCGGCTCCGCCACTCGTCTGCCGTGTGACCTCGAGCAAGTCACTTCCCTTCTCTGGGCCTCAGTTCCCTCATCTGTCAAAGGGGGATTGAGACTGGGAAGCCCACGTGGGACGGGGACTGTGTCCAACCCGATTTGCTTGTATTCATCCATTCGTTCAGTAGTATCTATTGAGCGCTTACTATGTGCAGGGTGCTGTACTAAGCGCTCAGAATGTGCAATTTGGCAACAGATAGAGACCGTCCCCGCCCAGTGACGGGCTCACGGTCTAAACCGGGGAGACGGACGGACAGAAACAAGACAACGTGATCACGATAAACAGAATCAAGGGGATGTGCATCTCATTAACAAAATAAATAGGGGAATAAATAATATATACAAACGAGCACAGTGCTGAGGGGAAGGGGGAAGGGGGAAGGGGGAGGAGCAGAGGGTCCACCCCGGTGCTTAGGACGGCGCCTGGCACATTGTGAGCGCTTAACAAACGCCATTATTATTATTATTATTATTATTCTTAATAAGTGCTCAATAAATACGATTGAATAAGTGGCCCAGAGTGGAGGCCGACTGACCGCTAGGAGAACACGTCTTCTTGTTCTTCAAGGAGGAGAACATGTACTGGCGGAGGTCTTCCATGTAGGGCAGCTGCACGTAGATGAGGCACTGAGCCGGTGGGGGGGGGGGGGGGGGGAAGGAAGACAAGAAGATCCAATTGAACGGAAAAACATTCATTCACTAGTACTTACTGAGCGCTTACTGCGAGCGGAGCACTGTACTAAGCGCTTGGAATGTACACATCGGCAACAGATGGAGACGGTCCCTGCCCTTTGACGGGCTTCCGGTCTGCCACTTGTCAGCTGGGTGACTGTGGGCAAGTCACTTCACTTCTCTGGGCCTCAGTAACCTCATCTGTAAAATGGGGATTAGGACTATGAGCCTCCCGTGGGACAACCTGATTACCCTGCATCTCCCCCAGTGCTTAGAACAGCGCTCTGCACATAGTAAGTGCTTAACAGACACTGACGTCATTATTATCGTCTCCCTCAAAAAATGAGCTGGTACTAATGATCACGGCGGTAATAATAATGATGTCGGTATTTGTTAAGCGCTTACTATGTGCAGAGCGCTGTTCTAAGCGCTGGGGCAGACGCAGGGGAATCAGGTTGTCCCACGTGGGGCTCACAGTCTTCATCCCCATTTTGCAGATGAGGTCACTGAGGCCCAGAGAAGTGAAGTGACGCGCCCACAGTCACACAGCTGACAGGTGGCGGAGCCGGGCCTCGAACTCAAGACCTCCGACTCCCAAGCCCGGGGTCTCGCCACTGAGCCACGCTGCTTCCGTGCCAAGCACTGTGGCAGATACAAGATCATCGCGTCGGGCGGTTCGACGCCTGCCCCAGGCGAGCCGTTCCTCCCTCGCTTCGGGATTCTGACATTTACCGCCGGTCTCCCCGTCTAGTCTGGCAGCTCCTTGTGGGCAGGGAACACGCCCATCACCGCTGTTCCACCGGCCTCTTCCAGACGCTCAGCACAGTGCTCTGGCATTTGTTTAGCGCTGACTACGTGTTCTCCCGTTCTCCCGTGTTCTCCCGCGGGGGGGGGGGGGGGGGGGTCCCTTCCTCCCCGGGGGGGCTCGCGGGGGAGCGCGCCTCTTACCTCGTAGGCCTCCTTGACGAAGGGGAAGGCGACGCCGACCTGCGGATTGGACCTCCTGTCGTAGGCGTAGCGCACGACGGCCACGGCGTCCAGCTGGTCCAGCGCGTGGATGACGGCGGACAGGGCCACGGCGGCGGCCTGGACGCGGGTCGAGGGGGAGGGGCTCAGGTCCCCCGACTCTATTACCCTCTCCTAAGTGCTTAACGTAGTACTCGCGGGGGTCGACTGGAAGCCCCTCGAGGGCAGGGATCCGACGGAAACTCCTCACCACGGGCTTCGAAGCCGTCGCCCCCTCCCACCTCACCTCCCTCCTCTCCTCCTCCGCGGCGGCCCGCGCGCCCCGCTCCTCTGCCGCCGCTCGCCGCCTCGCTGGGCCTCCGGCTCATCTGTCTCGCCGCTGACCCCTCGCCCGCGTCCCGTCTCTGGCCCGGAACGCCCTCCCTCCTCCAATAATGACGTTGGCATTCGTTAAGCGCTTACTATGGGCAGAGCACCGTCCCAAGCGCTGGGGGAGATACAGGGTTGTCCCGCCTGAGGCGTACGGTCTCCGTCCCCACTGACGGATGAGGGAACCCAGAGGAGGAGTGACTTGCCCGCAGTCACACCGCTGACGAGGGGCGGAGGCGGCATTCGAACCCGCGACCTCTGACTCCCAAGGCCGGGCTCTTTCTACTGAGCCCCGACCCCCCCCCCCCTTTCAAAGCCTCGTTGAAGGCCCACCTCCTCCGAGAGGCCTTCGCCGACTGAGCCCCCCCCCCTTCCTCTTCTCCCCCTCCCTTCCGCATCACCCTGACTCGCTCGCTCCCTTTCTTCATCCTCCCTCCGGGCCCCACGTGCTTTCGTCCACATCCGTAATCTGTCGACGTATACCAACGTCCCGCCTCCCCCTCTAGACCGTGAGCCCGTTACGAGGAGCGTCGTCCTCTCCCAAACATTCAGTACAGTGCTCTGGACTGCTTGAGTGATTCTCCTTCCTACTTAGATTGTGAGCCCTGTGCGGGACAGGGACCGTGCCTGACCTGATTATCCTGCATCCTTCCCGGTGCTTAGGACAGTGCTCGACACACACTAAGCACTTAACGGATACCACGATTACTCTTATGATTTCAGCCGCAACGGGAGTCAGAGGTCACGGGTTCTAATCCCGGCTCCGCCGCTTGCCAGCGGCGTGACTTTGGGCAAGGCACTTCACCGGGCCTCGGTTCCCTCATCTGTAAAATGGGGATTAAAACCGTGAGCCCCACGTGGGACCACCTCATCGCCTCGTATCCCCCAGTGCTTAGCACGTAGTAGGCGCTTACCAAATACCGCTATTTATTTATTTTTAATTCCCCTACTGATAGGAACATCTGTTTCCTCCTCCAGACCGTAAGCTCGCTCCGGGCAGGGAACGTGCTACCAACTCTGCTATACTGTTCTCTCCCAGGCGCTCAGGACAGTGCTCTGCACGTAGTAAGCATTCAGTAAATACGACAGATGAGTTGACTCCCCCAGGTGCTCAGCACAGTGGCCTGCCCACGGAGAGGGCTCAATCAATACCACTTAAGTGACTGAAAGAGGGACACCTTAATTTCATTTCGCTCTCGACGTCCCCGCCTCACCTCGTCATCTTTTGCTGCGAAGACTTTCAGCACTTGATTCCCCATGTAGAATTTCCTCTGCACCTGGACGGGCAAACGGAAGAGGAATAGAACAGGAGGAAAGATGCTCATGTGAAATATGTGACACACGGGGCCGTGGCTACTTATTGGAAAGAGCCCGGGCTTGGGAGTCGGGGGTCATGGGTTCGAATCCCGGCTCTGCCACCCGTCAGCTGTGTGGCTGTGGGCGAGTCACTTCACTTCTCTGGGCCTCAGTGACCTCATCTGTAAAAATGGGGATGAAGACCGTGCGCCTCACGTGGGACAACCTGATTACCCTGTATCTCCCCCCAGCGCTTAGAACGGTGCTCTGCACATAGTAAGCGCTTAACGAATACCAACATTATTATCACTGGTTTTGTTTTGCTGTCTCCCCTGTCTAGACTGTGAGCCCGTCGTTGGGCAGGGATGGTCTCTATCTGTTGCCGGACTGTACTTTCCAAGCGCTTAGTACAGTGCTCTGCACACAGTAAGCGCTCGATAAATACGACTGAATGAATGGTACATGAACTCTTCGGGACTGGATTATTTAGAAATGCTTTTCAAGGCACTTCCCAAGAAAGGAAGAGTTTTGCTCCACAGTATTCTCCACAGACAGCACGCCCTCGGGGAGAGGGTCAGCCGGTCAGTCAGTCGTATTTACTGAGCGTTAACAATGTGTAGAGCACTGTACTAAGCACTCGGGAGAGTACGATATAACAGTACGACAGATACGGTCCCTGTCCACAGCGAGCTAAGAGTCTGGCGTGGGAGGCAGACATTAATATAAATAAGCAGCATGGCCTAATAGACAGAGCAAGGGCCTGGGAATCCGAAGGTCATGGGTTCAAATCCCAGCTCCGCCACCCATCTTCTGTGTGACCTCCGGCAAGTCGCTTCACTTCTCTGTGCCTCAGTCCCCTCATCTGTCAAATGGGGATCGAGACCGTGAGACCCACTTGAGTCCAACCTGATGATCCTGTAGCTACCCCGGCGCTTAATACAATGCAGGGCACGTCGTAAGCGCTTAACGGATACCATCATCATTATTATCATCATCATCATTAAGCCTGGGCCTGGGAGTCAGAAGATCTGGGTTCTAATCCCTGCTCTGCCACATTTTTAAATTATGTGTCAGAAGCTGTTCTAAGCACTGGGGCAGCTACAAGTGAATCAGGTTGTGCACAGTTCCTAATCATAATCATAATAATTAATGATTATGGCATTTGTTAAGCGCTTACTATGTGTCAGGCACTGTACCTGGGGTGGATACAAGCTCATCGCGTTGGACACAAGCCCTGTCCCACGCGGGGCTCCCAGTCGCGATCCCCATTTGACAGATGAAGGAACTGAGGCATAGAGAAGCGAAGTGACTTGCCCGAGGTCACACAGCAGACAAGGGGCGGAACGAGGATTAGAACCCATGACCTCGTGACTACCGGGCCCGTGCGCTATCCACTACAACAGGCTGCTTCTTAGCGTGCTGTCTTGCTGTTCCTGACCCGCCTGGGGCTCACAGTCTAAGCAGGAGGGAGAACAGGCGAGCTGAGGCCCAGAGAAGTGAAGCGACTTGCCCAAGGTCCCCCAGCGACATCTGGCCGCCCGGGGCTTGGAACCCGGGTCCTCTGACTCCCAGGCCCGTGCTCTTTCCACGAGGCCAGGCTGCTCCTCCGCTGGGTGACCTTGGGGCAAATCACGTCACTTCTCCGGGCCTCGGTTCCCTCCTCTGTAAAATGGGGATGATGACCGGGAGCCCCATGGGGGACAAGGACTGGGTCCAACCTGATTAACTCGCATCTCTCCCAGCGCTTAGTGATAATAATCTCGGTACCTGTTAAGCGCCTACTATGTGCAGAGCACTGTTCTAAGCGCCGGGGGAGATACAGGGTCATCGGGTTGTCCCACGTGGGGCTCACAGTTAATCCCCATTTTCCAGATGAGGGAACTGAGGCCCAGAGAAGTGAAGCGACTCGCCCACGGTCACCCAGCTGCCAAGGGGCAGAGCCGGGATTCGAACCCATGACCTCCGACTCCCAAGCCCGGGCTCTTTCCACTGCGCCACGCTGCTCCCTGGCACACAGTAAGCGCTTAACAAATACCATTAGGAAAAAAAATGAATTGCCTTGGGTGCTCATGAGACCTGGGCGGGGGGGTTCACAGTGCTCTCCTCTCAATAGAAGTCACTGATTGGTGGATCGATGGACAGACTGATTAATGAATTATAGATTCCTTGCACTCTTCTGTCCCTTCCCCGGGGTGCAACAAGCCAGTGGAGGAGCAGGGGCGCAGCACGTGACAATCGGTGCGGCCTAGAGGCTACAGCCCGGCCCCGGGAGCCAGGAGGACCTGGGTTCTGATCCCGGCTCCGCCGCTTGTCTGCTGTTTGACCTTGGGCAAGTCGCTTCACTTCTCCGGGCCTCATCTACAAAACGGGGATGAAGACCGTGAGCCCCACGTGGGACAGGGACCGGGTCCGACCTGATGAGCTCGTATCCACCCGGCGCCTGGTACGGCGCCCGGGCACGCCGTAAACGTTTAACGGATACCGTAAAAAGAATCGCGTGTGCGGCTGAGCCGAACGGGGCGGGGACCCGGCTCTCGAGCCCCCAGCCCCGCGTCCCGTCAGGCGCAGCCCGCCCGCCTCAGACCGGGCCGGAGCGGGGAGGTGGGGGCGGGGGGTGGGGGAAGGAAGGGTCGGAGGAGGGTCACCTGAGCCGCCCGGCAGAACCCCAGGACGGAGAAGCACTTTCCCTCCGTCTTGTACTTCATCTGCTCCTCGTCCACTTTGGAGAAGGGAACGATATCGCTGCCGTAGCGGAAGCCTAGACGACGGAGGGGGGAGAGGCCGTGACGGCGGCCCGGGGGCCGCCAAAATCAGCCGCCGGCCCACGGCAACGGGGCGGGCTCGCGGGCTGCGCGCTCAACGCCCCATTAATGAGAGAAAAAGCGTGCGAGCACGCGTGCAGGCGCCCACACGCCCCCGCCCCCCCGCCCCCCGCCGAGGGACAGGGACCCCGATTCCCACCTTTGCAATCTCTCCCAAAGTTCGCTACAGTGCTCCACACACGATCAGCATTTAATAATTACTCTCCCTGCTATCACAACAACAACTCACAGACACACAGAGCAGGGCGGCTTAGTGGAAAGAGTAAGGTTTTAGGAGTTAGAGGTTGCGGTTTCTAATCCCCGCTCTGCCGCTGATCAGCTGTGTGACTTTGGCCAAGTCACTTCACTTCCCTGGGCCTCAGTTCCCTCATCTGGAAGATGGGGGTGAAGCCTGGGAGCCCCACGTGGGCCAAGCCGACGATCTTGTATCGCCTCAGCGCTTAGAACAGTGCTCGGCACGTAGGAAGCGCTTACCAAACCCCGTCGTCGTCATTATTTAGGTCGGGAGCCCCCTGAGCGGCAAGGGTCGGATCTAATTCCCACCTGTCTATTCTCTCCCAGTACTTATTTCCGTGCTCCTCACCCCGTGGGTGCTTAATAAAGCCTATTCATTCAATCATACTTATTGAGCGCTTACTATGTGCAGAGCACTGTACTAAGCCCTTGGAATGGACCATCCGGCAACAGATAGAGACAATCCCTGCCCAACGACGGGCTCACAGTCTAGTCGGGGGAGAGGGACGGACGGAAACGAGACGACACAATCGCGACAAATAGAATCAAGGGGCTGGACACCTCATTAACAAAATAAATAGGGTAGTAAAAATATATACAAAATATATACAAATGAGCACAGTGCTGAGGGGAAGGGAGAGGGGGAGGAGCAGAGGGAAAGGGGGCTTAGCTTGCATCGGCAGAGTGCCTGGCACATACTAAGCGCTTAATAAATACCATTATTATTATTACAATAACCACCACACACATACACAGCGCAGATCCCTAACAATCCATTTCATTTCAAGATCCTCGTCAACACGTAATTACATTTTCGATTTACTGCTGTCGTTTTTGTCTGTCCGTCTCCCCCGATTAGACCGTAAGCCCGTCAGAGGGCAGGGACTGTCTCTGTTACCGATCTGTACATTCCAAGCGTTTAGTACAGTGCTCTGCACGTAGTAAGCGCTCAATAAACACTATTGAACGATTAGACGGCAAGCTCGCTGTGGGCAGGGAACGCGTCTGCCGACTCTGGTACGCTGCCCTCCCCCAAGAGTTCAGAACAGTGCTCTGCGCACGGTAGGCGCTCAAAAAATACCCCGGACTGATTGACTATCCGCCTGAAAGAAGGGGCCCCGGATAACGACGAGCACTTGACAAGCTACCAAAGGGCCGGGCCTAAACGGGAGAGCCCAGCAAGGCTTGCAAACATGATCGCTGCCAAGACGCCGAGGCTCACTGCAACGCAGAATCACCGGGCCAAGTGACGCAATAAAATTGCCTCAAGAAGCACATCACAGAGCCCAGCTGGCCAGCAGAGAAATCTGGAACTTTTCTAGCCAGGCCAATCTTGCTGAGAGCCAGCGCAAATCAATAATAATAATAATAATGTTGGTATTTGTCAAGCGCTTACTATGTGCAGAGCACTGTTCTAAGCGCTGCGGTAGACACAGGGGAATCAGGTCGTCCCACGTGGGGCTCACAGTCTTAATCCCCATTTTACAGATGAGGGAACTGAGGCCCAGAGAAGTGAAGTGACTCGCCCACAGTCACACAGCTGACAAGTGGCCGAGCCGGGATTCGAACTCATGAGCCCTGACTCCAAAGCCCGTGCTCTTTCCACTGCGCCGATCAATCTTATTTCTCGAGCGCTTACCGGGTGCGGAGCCCCGCGATAAGCGCTTAATTTTTGGCATTCCTCATGATTCTACTAGGGGGTACTGTTTTTCAATCAATCAATCAATCAATGATATTTATCGAGCACATTCTGCATGCAGAACAGCCCACAGCACATATCTGTAATTTATTCATTTCATATCTGTTTCCTCCACTTTATTCATTCATTCAATCATATTTATTGAGCGCTTATAATGTCGGTATTTGTTACGCGCTTACTATGTGCCGAGCACTGTTCTAAGCGCTGGGGTAGACATAGGGGAATCAGGTTGTCCCACGCGGGGCTCACAGTCTTCATCCCCATTTTACAGATGAGGGAACTGAGGCCCAGAGAAGTGAAGTGACTCGCCCACAGTCACACACAGCTGACAAGTGGCCGAGCCGGGATTCGAACTCATGACCTCTGACTCCAAAGCCCGTGCTCTTTCCACTGAGCCACGCTGCTTCTCTCTTACTGTGTGCAGGGCACTGTACTGAGTGCTTGAATTCAGCACTAGAGAGAGACAATCCCTGCCCACACCGGGCTTACAGCGTAGAAGCTGGTTGTGGGCAGGGAACATCTCGGTTTCTTGTACTGTTCTCTCCCAAGCACTCAGTACAGTGCTTTGCACACAATAAGTGATCAATAAATACGGCTGAATGAATGAATGAATGAATGAATGACCTGGGACAGTACAACTGAGTTAGCAGACATGATCCCCGCTCTCAAAGAGCTTACACTCCAACGGGGGAAAAGTATGTTGAAATTAATTACATATTTATTCATAAAATTAACGCATCAATGAAGTAGTAAATCACACTATCCGAACCAGAACTCGTCTTCCCACCCAAACCCTTACCGTAGCCAACGGCATCATCCTTCCTGTCTCGCAAGCCCGTGACCTTGGCATTATCCTTGACTCTTCTCTCTCACTCAACCCACAGATTCAATCTGTCGCCCAATCCTGTCGGTTCATCCTTCAAGCCATCGCTAAAATCCATCCTTTCCTCTCCATCCAAACTGCTACCGTGGCGCAGTGGAAAGCGCCCGGGCTCGGGCGTCGGAGGTCGTGGGTTCTAAGCCCGGCTCCGCCGCTTGTCGGCTGTGTGGCCTTGGGCAAGTCACTTGACTTCTCTATGCCTCAGTTACCTCATCTGCAAAATGGGGATGAAGCCCGTGAGCCCGACGTGGGGACAACCTGATTACCTTGTATCTACCCTCGCACTTAGAACAGTGTCGGGCACATAGTAAGCGCTTAACAAATACCAACATTATTATTATTAAGCCAAGCACTTATCCTCTCCCGCCTCGATTACCGCATCAGCCTCCGGGCACTTATCGCACGAGTGACTGACAGACAGATCTCTCAACTGCCCTTAAAGAAGAGAGTAAAGACGAAGTCATCGAAAGCCTCCTCGTGTAAGCGTCCCCTCTTTTAAACAAGCCAGGAGTGAAGCCCCAACTCTTGGGACCCTGAATCGTAACAACAGTTGCGGTACGTTTCAGGGGCTTATTGCGGGCCAACCGCTGTACTGAACGCTGGGGTAGGTGTGAGATGGTCAGATCCCACATGACGCTCACAGTCTAAAACTCCGACGGACAGGATGCCCGAATGGGCTGTAGTTGGGGCTTTTGGACCTGAGGTAAGAGCTGACCGAGCCAGGGATAGTTGAGTCTTCTTGGGCCCTCTCTCTCCCCTCTAGACCGTCAGCTCACTGTGGGCAGGGGCTGTGCCTGTTTATCGCTAAACTGTACTCTCCCAAGTGCTTAGTACAGTGTTCTGCACACAGTGAGCGCTCACTAAATACAACTGAATGAATGAATGACCTGAGATAGGAGCTGACCAAGCCAGGGATAGTTCAGTCTTCTTGGGACCTCTCTCTCCCCTCTAGACCGTCAGCTCACTGTGGGCAGGGGATGTATCTGTTCATCGTTCTACCGTACTCTCCCAAGTGCTCAGTAGAGTGTCCTGCACACAGTGAGCGCTCAATAAATGTAACTGAATGAATGACCTGCAATAGAAGCTGACCAAGTCAGGGATGATTCGTCCTCCTGTGGACCTGAGGTAAGAGCTGACGGAGCCAGGGATAATTCAGTTTCCTTGGAATGTCTCTCTCCCCTCTAGACTGTAAGCTCATTGTGGGCAGGGAATATGTCCGTTTATCGTTCTACCGTCCTCTCCCGAGTGCTTAGTACAGTGCTCTGCACATAGAAAGTGCTCAGTAATACAACTGAATGAATGAATAACCTGAGATTGGAGCTGACCAAGCCAGGGATAGTTCAGTCTTCTTGGGACGTCTCCCTCCCCTCTAGACTAAAAGCTCACTGTGGGCAGGGACTGTACTCTCCCAAGTGCTTAGTAGAGTGTCCTGCACACAGTGAGCGCTCCATAACTGTAACTGAATGAATGACCTGCAATAGAAGCTGACCAAGTCAGGGATAATTCGTCCTCCGGGGCACCTGAGGAAAGAGCTGACCGAGTCAGGGATAATTCAGTTTCCTTGCAATGTCTCTCTCCCCTCTAGACTGTAAGCTCACTGTGGGCAGGGAATATGTCCGTTTATCGTTCTATTGTCCTCTCCCAAATGTAGAGTACAGTGCTCCGCACACGGTAAGTACTCAATAAATACAACGGAATGAATGAATGAATGAATGAATGAATGAATGAATGAATGAATGAATGAATGAATGAATGAATGACCTGAGACAGAAGCTAACCAAGCCAGGGGCAATCCGACCTCCCCGTGACGTGAGGTGAGAGCTGAACAAGCCAAGGATAATTCGACCTCCTTGGGATCCGAGGTAGGAGCTGACCGATCCAGGAATAACCTGGCAAAGCCGGCGGCTCTAAATCCAGCCACCATCGAGACAGCGCGTTTGAAATCATTCACCTCCTACGGTAAGAGCTCCTGGGAGTTGGGTACAGCGCCCGTTCGAGCCGCCGCGGCAAGCAGTCCCGGAGGGCCCGCCGGTAGCCACGCACCTTGGAGAATGTCGTCTCTCTGGACCTCCGTTTCGTCGTCGTTATTCAGGCAGTAGACGGTCTCTCTCCGCAAGTCTTCCTTCTTTCCGGTCCGCGCGTCCACAACCGTCCAAGTCTTCTTGACTTTCTCCTCTAAGATCTTTATTTCCGGAGGACGGAAAACAAACGAACATCGCTTAGGACAGTACTCGATACATAATAATTAACAAATGCCGCCATCATCATCATTATCATTATCATCAAGAAGCAATCTTAACTGCTTAGGTCGGGAACCGGAACGTGACGGATAATTCCGATTCCCGAGGAAATAAAAATCCCCAGTTGAGTCGATAAAAGTCTGGTTTCCCCTTGGTCCCAAATCCTAATAATAATAATAATCATAATAATGTTGGTATTTGTTAAGCGCTTACTATGTGCCGAGCACTGCTCTAAGCGCTGGGGTAGACACGGGGGGGGGGGGAATCGGGTCGTCCCACGTGGGGCTCACGGCCTTAATCCCCATTGTACAGATGAGGTCACTGAGGCACCGAGAAGTTAAGTGACTTGCCCAAAGTCACACAGCTGACAAGTTCGAACCCGTGACCTCTGACTCCAAAGCCCGTGCTCTTTCCAGTGAGCCACGCTGCTTCCCTAGGATCCTAGGATGGAACTGCTCACAAGAAGCAAGGTGGGCCGATTTGATTTCCTCTCCGTAGCCAGCCCACCTTCTAGTGGAGGATTTATCGGGTAGTAAAAGCGCCCCTTCCTCTCCATCCAAAGTGCTACCACATGAATGCAACCAATTATCCTATCCCGCCTTGATTACTGCTTCGGCCTCCTTGCTGACCTCCCGCCCCTTGTCTCTTTCCACTCCAGCCCATACTCCATTCTGCTGCCGGAATCATTTTCCTTCAAAAACGGGCAGACCCCGTTTCTCCACTCCTCAAGGAACTCCAGAGGTTGCCCAACCACCTCTTCAACAAGCAAAAGCTCTTCACCGTCGGCTTCGAAGCACTTAATCACTTTTCCCGCTCCAACTTCACCTCACACCGCTCTCCTGCTACGACCCAGGCGGCACACGTCTCTCCTCCGATGCTAACCTTCTCGGTGTACCTCGATCTCATCTCTCTCGCCACCGACCTCTCGCCCACGTCCCACCTCCGGCCTGGAACGCCCTCCCTCCTCACATCGGACAGATAATTGCTCTCCCCCGCTTCAAAGCCTTACTGAAGGCCCATCTCTTCCAAGAAGCCCTCCCTGATTGAGGCCTCCTCTCCTCTTCTCCCACTCCTTTCTGCCCCACTCATACTTGCTCCTTCACTCATCCTTCCTCCCTTCCCCTCGGCACATAGGCATGTAGCTGTAACGTATTTATCTATCTATTTATTTATATTAATGTCTGTCTGCCCCTCTAGACTGTGAGCTCGCTGTAAGCAGGGAATGTGTCTGATGTTATACTGAACTCTCCCAAGCGCTTAGTATAATAATAATGTCGGTATTCGTTAAGCGCTTACTATGTGCCGAGCACTGTTCTAAGCGCTGGGGGAGACACAGGGTCATCGGGTCGTCCCACGTGGGGCTCACGGTCTTCATCCCCATTTTACAGATGAGGGAACTGAGGCCCAGAGAAGTGAAGTGACTCGCCCACAGTCCCACAGCTGCCAGGCGGCAGAGCCGGGATTCGAACCCATGACCTCTGACTCTCGGGCCCGGGCTCTTTCCACTGAGCCACGCTGCTTCTCTAAGAATAGCGCTTTAAACACAGTACATGTTCAATAAATACAATCGAATGCGAGTCTACAAATCGGAGGGGGGAGAAGGCACAGAGAGAGGGGGAAGGAGGAGGAGGGGAGGAGGGTGGAAAAGGGGAGGGAGAGCGGAGGTGGTGGAGAACAAGGGAGGGAAAGACAGAGGGGAGTCGGAAGGACTTAGGTTCTAATCAGTCAATTGATCGTATTTATTCAGTGCTTACTGTGCAGAGTACTGTACTAAGCACTGGGGAAAGTACAGTACAACAGTGCCTGGCAAATAGCGCTTAACAAGTCACATTACTATTATAAAAACATTATTATTATTGTAATCTCAGCTCCGCTCAAGCCATCAATGGTGTTTACTGAGTGCTTACCACGTGTACTAAGCACACGGAAGAGTATAACACAACAGAGTCAGCAGACGTGCTCCCTGCCCATAACGATCTCACAGTCTAGAAGACCTTGGGCGAGACGTTTCACTTCTCTGGGCCGCAGTTACCTCATCTGTAAAACGAAGATTCAGACCGGGAGTCCACTGAGGGAGACGGACTGTGTCCAACCTGATTATTATGTATCTATCTCAGTGCTCAGTACAGTGCCTGGCACATAGTAAGCGCTTAACCAATACCGTTTTTTTTTTAAAAAAAAAGAGATCAAGCCTCTCCAGAGAATCCCCAGCTGCAGAGCGAGCTAGAGCAGGCTGGGAGTCAGAAGGACTTGAATTCTAATCCCGGCTCCGCCAACTGTCTGCCAGGTGACCTTGGGCAAGTCACTTCACTTCTCTGCGCCTCAGTTCCCTCCTCTGTAAGATAATAATAGCAGTGATAACGTTGGTATTCGTTAAGTTTGTTCTAAGCGCTGGGGGAGACACAGGGTCATCAGGTTGTCCCGCGTGGGGCTCACGGTCTTCATCCCCATTTGACAGATGGAGTAACTGAGGCCCAGAGAAGTGAAGTGACCTGCCCACAGCCACACAGCTGCCAAGTGGCGGAGCCGGGATTCGAACCCAGGACCTCTGACTCCCAAGCCCGGGCTCTTTCCACTGAGCCACGAGACGGGGATTAAGACTGTGAGCCCCACGTGGGACCCGGACCGGGTCCAACCCGATGAGCTTGTATCTACCCCAGTGCTCAGATCGGTGCCCGGCGCATAGCAGCTGCTCAACAAAAAACAGATTTAAAAACAAAAAAGTCCACTTCCCTCTCTAGACTGGAAAGAGCCCGGGCTTGGGAGTCAGAGGTCATGGGTTCGAATCCCGGCTCTGCCCCTTGGCAGCTGTGTGACTGTGGGCGAGTCACTTCACTTCTCTGGGCCTCAGTGACCTCATCTGAAAAATGGGGATGGAGACTGTGAGCCTCATGTGGGACCATCTGACTACCCTGTATCTGCCCCAGCGCTTAGAACAGTGCTCGGCACGTAGTAAGCGCTGAACAGATACCAACATTATGATTATTATGAGACTGCAGCTCGCTGTAGGCAGAGGCCGCATCTACCAACTCCGTTGCGGTGTCCTCTCCCCCGGTGCTCGGCCCCCAGTAAGCGCTCGGTAGAGCCCACCGGCGATGCCGCCGGTAAGGGGAGGGGGTCGGCGGGAAGCCCGGGGGCGGCGGCCTGTCCCCGCGTCGCCGTCGCTCACCGCCTTGTAGGCCACGATCCTGATGGACAGGTGGGAGCCGATGGTCAGCTGACAGGGCCACGGCATGGGCCGCCGCTGAAGCTTCTTGAACACGGACAGCTGGCACAGGCTCTCGCTGAGGTAAAATGAGGCAGAGAGAGAGTGTGTGAGTCATTCATATTCAGAGAGAAGCAGCGCGGCTCAGTGGAAAGAGCCCGGGCTTGGGAGTCAGAGGTCGTGGGTTCTGATCCCGGCTCCGCCACTGATCAGCTGCGTGACTCTGGGCGAGTCACTTCACTCCTCTGGGCCTCGGGTCCCTCATCCCTTTTAGACGGTGAGCCCGTCGTCGGGCGGGGATCGTCTCTATCTGTTGCCGAATTGCACATTCCCAAGCGCTTTAATAATAATAATGTTGGTATTTCTTAAGCGCTTATTATGTGCGGAGCACTGTTCTGAGCGCTGGGGGAGATACAGGGTCATCAGGTCTTCAGGGGAAGCAGCGTGGCTCAGTGGAAAGAAGCCCGGGCTTCGGAGTCAGAGGTCGTGGGTTCGACTCCCGGCTCTGCCACTTGTCAGCCGTGTGACTGTGGGCAAGTCGCCTCACTTCTCTGGGCCTCAGTTCCCTCATCTGTAAAATGGGGAATAACTGTGAGCCGCAGGTGGGACGACCCGATGACCCTGTATCTCCCCCAGCGCTTAGGACAGTGCTCTGCACATAGTAAGCGCTTAACAAATACCAACATCTGTACACAGTAAGCGCTCAATAAATACAATCGAGTGAATGAATGAAGAAACTGGGGATCAACGTGAGACAACCTCATTACCTTCTATCCACCCCGGTGCTTAGAACAGTGCTTGGCACATAGTAAGTGCTTAACAGGTACCATCATTATTATTATTTATTGAGCACTTATTGTGTGCAGAGCACCGTCCTCAGTGTTTGGGAGAGAACACCATAACAATAAATAGACACATTCCCTACCTGTGTGTGTGTGTGTGTGTGTGTGTGTGTACAGGTGTGTGACATGTGGGAGCATGTACTTGATTGTGTTTGAGGGGTGGCGTGGCCTAGTGGAAAGAGCCCAGGCCTGGGAGTTTGGACCTGGGTTCTATTCCTGCCTTTGCCCCTTGCCCTCTATGTGACCTTGGGCGAGTCACTTCCCTTCTCTGGGCCTCGGTCACCTCATCTGTAAAATGGGGATTAAGACTCCGAGCCCTCTGTGAGACAGGCTCAACTGGGTGTCCAACCCAATTACCTGGAATCCACCCCTGCGTTTAGTACAGCGCCGGGCACCTAGTAAGCAAATTCCACAGTTATTATGGGTAGTGTGCATGTGTTAGGGGAGTGCACGTGTGGGTACGCATGTTGGGGGAATACGGGACCGATCGGTTTCGTCTTCCGACTGGTGGTCCATCTGGGAAGGAAAGAGGGGAGCAAAGAGTCGGGGCAGAGCCCGAAGACCAGGGAGTCAGGATGGGGGAACGGGGCCCCGAGGGGAACCCGGAGAGCCGGGGCAGGAGAACGGGGCGCTGAGGGGAGCTCGGATTTCTGGGGGCAGGAGAATGGGGTGCTGAGGAGAGTTTAAGGAGCTGGGGAAGGGGAAAGGGTGCTGAGGGGAGACCAGAGAGCTGGGGGCAGGGGCACAGGGGCCTGGGGGGAGCCCAGAGAGTCGGGGCAGGAGAACGGGGCGCTGAAGGGGAGCTCAGATTTCTGGGACAGGAGAATGGGGTGCTGAGGAGAGTTCAGAGGATTAGGGAAGGGGAACGGGGAACCGAGGAGAGCCCGAGAGCTGGGGCAGGAGGATGGGGTGCTCGGGGGAGCTCAGATATCCGGGGCAGGGCAACGGGGTCCTGAGGGCCGCTCAGAGAGCCAGGACAGGAGAACAGGCCCTGAAGGCAGCTTCGATTTCTGGGGCAGGAGAACGGGGCGCTGAGCAGAGTCCAGAAAGCTGGGGCAGGGGGACGGGGTGCTGAGGGGAGCCCCGACAGCCGGGGCAGGGGAACGGGGCACTGACGGGAGCTTCGATTTCCGGGAAAGGAGAAGGGAGCACTGAGGAGATTTCAGAGAGCTGGAGATGGGGAGCGGGGCGCTGAGGGGAGACCAGAGAGCCGAGGAAGGGGAACGAGGCGCCGAGGGGAGTCCAGAGCGCCGGGACAGGACGGGGAGCTGAGAGGACCCCAGAGAGCTATGACCGGAGACGAGATTCAAAGCCAAAAATCGAGTTCCCGAGGGAAGCGTTGGAATGGTTCTTCTTGAAAGGCCGAGTGCCCAAAGGTCCCTCCCCTGACGCCCGCCATCGCCGCCGGCCGACCTGAAGGAGTACACCTCGTCCAGCCCGTCCTCGCCTTCGAGGGTCATCATGGTCTTCCTCACCATGTCCAGGCCCTCCTTCTGCTGCTCAGTGAGCCCCTTGGGAGGGTGGGAGCCGTGGTCTCCTGGGTCTCCCGCACCGCCTTCTTCTCTGCCCACGGAGAAAGGCAGGCTACGGGACAAAGAACGGTAGTGCTTTGATGTCTAACAGTAGTAATAATGTTGGTATGTTAAGCGCTTACTATGTGCCCGGCACTGTTCTAACCACTGGGGTAGATACAAGGTAATCAGGTTGTCCCAAGTAGGGCTCACAATCTTCATCCCCATTTTACAGACGGGGTGACTGCGGCACAGAGAAGTTAAGCGACTTGGCCCAGGTCACGCAGCTGACGAGCGGCGGGGCCGGGATTAGAACCCGTGACATCTGACTCCCAAGCTCGTGCTCGTCCCAAAAAACCACGCCGCTTCTCTGTCCCTCCTGTGATGCTTCTCTACAAACGGTCGGGAACCCGTGGGACCCATCAGCCCCATGGCGGGGTGGGAACCGTGGTCCCCTGGGTCACCCGGGCCTCCGGCATCGCCTTCTGCGGGGCCTAGTGAATTTGAGCACAGGCCTGAGAGTCATAAGGACCTGGGTTCTAATCCCAGCTCTACCACGTTATCACTATATTTGTTAAGCGCTTACGACGCGCCAAGCGCTGTTCTAAGCACTGGGGTAGACAGATGGTAGATACCACACGTCTGCTGTGTGATCTTGGCCGAGCCACTTCACATCTCCGTGCCTCAGTCACCTCATCTGTAAGACGGAGATTAAGAGTGTGAGCCCCATGTGGGGCAGGGACTGGATCCAACCTGATTAGTTCATATCAACCCCGGGGCTTAGACAGACAACAGGTGCTTAACAAATACCAGCGTGGCTCAGTGGAAAGAGCCCGGGTGTGGGAGTCGGAGGTCACGGGTTCGAATCCCGGCTCTGCCACTCGTCAGCTGGGTGACTGAGGGCAAGTCACTTCATTTCTCTGAGCCTCAGTCACCTCATCGGTAAAACGGGGATTAAGACTGTGAGCCTCACTTGGGACAACCTGTAATAATAATAATAATAATAATAATAATAATAATAATGTTGGCATTTGTTAAGCACTTACTATGTGCAGAGCACTGTTCTAAGCGCTGGGGTAGACGCAGGGTCATCGGGTTGTCCCACGTGAGGCTCACAGTTAATCCCCATTTTACAGATGAGGTAACTGAGGCACAGAGAAGTTAGGTGACTTGCCCACAGTCACAGAGCTTACAAGTGGCAGAGCCGGGAGTCGAACCCATGACCTCTGAGTCCGAAGCCCAGGCTCTTTCCACTGAGCCATGCTGCTTCCCCAATAATAACGTTGGTATTTGTTAAGCGCTTACTATGTGCAGAGCACTGTTCTAAGCGCTGGGGTGGATACAGGGTAATCAGGTTGTCCCACGTGAGGCTCACAGTTAATCCCCATTTTACAGACGAGGTAACTGAGGCCCAGAGGAGCGACTTGCCCACAGTCACCCAGCTGACAAGTGGCAGAGCCGGGATTCAAACCTATGACCTCCGACTCCCAAGCCCGGGCTCTTTCCACTGAGCCAACCTCTATCTACCCCAGTGCTTAGAACAGTGCTTTGCACATAGTAAGTGCTTAACAAATACCAACATAATTATTATTATTAAATACCATCATTCTTCTTATTACTGTTGTTGTACTTTCCCAAGTGTTTAGTATCACAGTCAGGGCTCGATAAATACGAATGAATGAATGAATGAATGAATGAATGAATGAATGAATGAATGAAAGAAAGGCAAGCTAAGGTCCCCGGGAGATTCTAGGCTGCGGAGCGACAGTTACATCCTGAGGTGATGCAGACCCCTTTCCTGGAGAGCGGCGTGGCTCAGCGGAAAGAGTCCGGGCTTGGGAGTCAGAGGTCACGGGTTCGAATCCCAGCTCCGCCGCTTGTGACTTGGGGCAAGTCACTTAACTTCTCTGGGCCTCGGTTACCTCATCTGTAAAATGGGGATGAAGCCCGCGAGCCCCACGTGGGACAACCTGATCGCCTTGTATCCTCCCCAGCGCTTAGAACGGTGCTCGGCACATAGCAGGCGCTTAACGAATACCAACGTCATTAGAGCTGCCCCTCTAGACTATAAGCTCGGAGAGGGCAGGGAATGTGGCAACCGGCTCGGTTCTACCGGACGCTCCCAAGCGTGGGAGTCCAACAGAACATCCGGCTCTACCCCCAGTGTGGTGTGAGTGTGCTGGGTGGCCCCGAGGAAGGCCCGAGAACCCTCTGGCTTCCTCAGGCCCGGGGCCCTTCCTAGATGTCCTCCCTACGCCCACGTCCCCCGCTCCCTCTCCCTTCCGCCTGATCACGGGGTCTCTCGGGGGGGGCTGGATCCTTACAAGAACTGCAGGGAGATGCCATATTTCTTCAAGTTACTGATGATGACTTCCACCTGGTCATGGCTGAAGGGGCTGCTGAGGTCAGTGAACACTTCGATGTGTCGCTTGTCGAACTTCTTTCCTCTGAAACGAAGGGGGGGGGGGGGGTGGGAAGGTGAGGAAGAGAGCATAAAGAGAGGGGAGAGAGGAAAAGAGGAAGAGAGAGGGAAAAGAGAAAGAGGAGAAAATGAGGAGAAAGTCAGACGAGATAGAGGAGAGAGTAAAAAAAAAAGAGGGAGATGATGGGAGGGAGAGAGATGAGAGAGCAGGCAGAGAGTGATAAAGAGGGAGAGATGAAAGAGAGAGCAGAGAGAGGGATAAAGAGGGACGGAGGGAGGGAGATGGGAAGGTACAGAGGGAAAGGGAGTGAGAGAAAGGGAGAGGGTCAGAGAAGGGGGAGAGAAGACGGAGAGAATGGGGTGAGAATGGGGAGAGAGGGGGTGAGAAGGGAGAGAGGGAGAAGAGAGACAGAGAGGTCTGTTACATTAGGGAACAACGTACTGAGTCCCTTTCTAAAAGGACCCAGATAAACAAGTAGGGGCTGAGCGGCCTCGAGGAACCCCAATTTGTCACGTGTGGACCAAGGGAGTCAGGCCGGGATGAGTGGTTCTTCCGGTAGGGAGATGCCGTCCCCGGGGAAGGCCGCTTCCCCTAACAAAAACTTCAAACGAAAACGAAAACTTCAAACAAAAACTCCTCACCGATGCCTTTAAAGCTGTCCATCCCCTGGCCCCCTCCTACCTCACCTCCCTTCTCTCCTTCTCCATCCCGGCCCGCACGCTCCGCTCCTCCGCCGCCGCTCACCTCCTCACTGGGCCCGGTTCTCGCCTGTCCCTCCGCCGACCCCTGGCCCACGTCCCACCTCTGGCCCGGAACACCCTCCTTCGTCAAATCCGCCAAATAATCACACTTCCCTCCTTCAAAGCCTTACTGAAGTCCCATCTCCTCCAAGAGGCCTTCCCAGACTAAGCCCCCCCCTTTGCCTCATCTCCCACTTCCTCCTGCATCGTCCTGACCTGCTCCCTTTGCTCTTCCCCCCTCTCCGCGCCCCACACCACTTATGTATATATCTGTTATTTTATTTATTTCTATCGATGTCTAGTTGTTTTGATGCCTGCCTGCCCCCGCCTAGACTGTGAGCTCGTTGTGGGCAGGGACTGTCACTCTTCTTTGTTGCTGTGGTATACTTTCCCAAGCGTTTGGTACAGTGCTCTGCGTACAGCAAGCGCTCAATAAATACGATTGAATGAATGAAATGCCTGGGTGCAAAGTGAAAGCCCCCCCCCACCCCCCCCCCCCAGCTGTCCCACCGCTCAGAGAAGGGCATGGTGGTGGCGTCCTCTAGACGGTAAGCTCATGGTGGGCAGGGATTGTGTGTGTTATATTGTTCATTCATTCAACCGCATTTATTGAGTGCTCACTGTGTGCCGAGCACTGTACTGAGCGCTTGGAAAGTACAATTCAGCAACAGAGACAATCCCTGCCCATAACGGGCTCACAGTCTAGAAAGCGGGGAGACAGGCATCAAAACAAGTAAACTACTTTACTCTCACAAGTGATTAGTACAGTGCTCTGCACACGGTAAGCGCTCAATAAATACCATTGATTGAATGAATGAACGATGGTTCCGTTCTGACAGGTTTAATGGCCTCGGGGCCGCCCGCTCCATCTCTTCCTTCTCCGCCAGAAAAACTTGAGTCTGCAGACTGAAAATTTTCCCGGCCTCTTTCTTCGCCTCACCTCCACCCGCGGCCTGTGATGACTTCGTTCATTCATTCGCTAGTATTTACTGAGCGCTGCGTGCAGAGCACTGTACTAAGCGCTTGGAAAGTACAATTTGGCAACAAACAGAGACAATCCCTCCCCGACAACGGGTTCACAGTCTAAAAGGGGGAGGCGGCAAAACAAGCAAACTATTGTACTCTCTCAAGCGCTTTAACACAGTGCTTTGCACACAGTAAGCGCTCGATAACTATCGTTGATTGACTGAACGAATGAATGCCATCCGTGGCGCTACGAAGCCCAGGCGCGGCCCCCTCCCCACGGCCGGGCCCCACTTACATGGTTTCCTTCTGCAGCAGGTCCATGCACACGATGAGAGCATCCAGGACTGAGCCGGTTAAGGACAAGAGTCAACTGAGGCAGAGGCGACGGGCCGGGCCCGCTTTAATTCGTCGATAATTTCCCCCCCCCCCCCCTCGCACCCCACAGGTCTCCGCTCTCCCAAGAGCCCGGGAGCCAGAGGACCTGGGTTCTAATCCCGGGCTCCTCCACTTGCCTTGCCGTGTAACCTTGGCCGAGTCGTTTCGCTTCTTCAGAGCTCATTTTCTAAAATGGGGATTACCCGGGTTTTATTTTATTTTATGGTATCCGTTAAGCGCTCACTACGCGTCAAACACCGTTCAGAGTGCCGGGGTAGGCGCGAGTTAATTATGTCGGACACGGGCCCCGTCCCGCGTGGGGCTCCCAGGCTAAATAGGAGGGAGGACAGGAGGCCTGGGGGATAGAGAGAGGTGAAGTGACTTGCCCAAGGTCACGCAGCCGGCAGAGCCGGTATTGGAACTCAGGTCCTCCTGACTCCCACACCTGTGGTCTCTCCACTAGACCACACTGCTTCTTCTCCCTCTTAAACCGCGAGTCCCACGTGGGACAACCCCACCAGTGCTTCGCCCACAGTAAATGCTCAACAAATACCCCAGTTATGGCCTCCTCCAGGAGGCCTCCCTGACCACCTTTCCATCTTCCCACCCTATTTTCCCTTCCCGCTGCGTCACCCGTGACCGTGAGCCCGTCGTTGCCGAATTGTACGTTCCAAGCGCTTAGTACAGGGCTCCGCACATAGTGAGCGCTCAATAAATACAACTGAACGGATGAATGAATGAACAGCCTTTTAGACCGGGAGCCGTCGTCGGGCAAGGATTGTCTCTATCCCTTGCCGAACTGTACATTCCAAGCACTTAGTACAGTGTTCTGCACACAGCAAGTGCTCAGCAAATACAACCGAACGAATGAACTATGCACTTGAATCTGTCCCCATCCCATCCACCTCCACGTCGGACAAAAACTCCCGACCACTGGCTTTAAAGCAGGCCGTCCCCTTGCCCCCTCTTACCTCACCTCGCTCCTCCCCTGCTCCAACGCAGCCCGCACACTTCGTTCCTCTAATGCCAACCTTCTCACGGTCCCTCCGTCTCGTCTGTCTGGCTGCCGACCACTCGCCCACATCCTACCCGTGGCCTGGAACATCCTCCCTCCTCTTTATCAGCCAGATAATTGCCCTCCCCCACTTCAAAACCTTATATCGAAGGCCCATCTCCTCCAAGAAGCCTTCCCTGACTCCCAAGCCCTCCTCTCCTCTTCTCCCATTCCCTTCTATGCCTCTCTTACTGGCGCCTTCACTCATTCTCCCTCTCGTCCCCACAGTACATGTGTATGTACTCGTAATTATTTATTCATCTATTTATTTATATTAATATCTGTCTCCACCTCTAGACTCTGTGCTTGTTATGGGCCAGAATGTTCCTGTCTCCCAAGGGCTTAGTACAGTGCTTTGCACACAGTAAGCGCTCAATAAATACAATTGGATAGATGAATATCTCCTTCATACTACGAGCCCCCCATGGGACAGGGTCTATGTCCAATCCAATTTGCTTGTATCCATTCCAGCGCTCGGTACAGAGCCTGACACATAGTAAGCGCTTAACAAATACCACATTTATTAGTAGTGTTAAAAAAAAATAAATTGGGGTATCTGTTAAGTGCTTACTAGGTGCAGAGCACTGTTCTAAGCGCTGGGGGATGCAAGGTGATCAGGTTGTCCCACGTGGGGCTCACAGGGTTTTTTTTGTTTGTTTGTTTTTACCCCCATTTGACAGACGAGGTAACTGAGGCCCAGAGAAGTGAAGTGACTTGCCCAAGGTCACCCAGCTGACTAGCGGCAGAGCCTGGATTAGAGCCCGTGACCTCTGACTCCCAAGCCCGCGATCTTTCCACTGAGCCACGCCGCTTCTCTTATTATTATCATCATGTTTTCTCTCTCCTCAAGACCCTCCAGCGGTTGCCCATCCACGTCCGCATCAGACAGAAACTCCTCGCCGTCGGCAGTAAAGCCGTCCAAACCCTTGCTCCCTCCCACCTCGCCTCACTACTCCCCTGCTCCAATCCGGCCCGCACCCTCCGCTCCTCTAACGGCAACCTACTCGGTGTGCCTCCATCTCGTCTATCTCGCGGCTGACCTCTCCCCCACGTCCCGCCTCTGGCCCGCAACGCCCTCCCTCCTCAAATCTGACGGTGACTCTCCTCTCCTTCCGAGCTTCATCGAAGGCCCGTCTCCTCCAAGAGGCCTTCCCAGACTGAGCCCTCCTCTCCTCTTCTCCCTCTCCATTCTACATCCCCCTGACTTGCTCCCTTCATTCACTCCCCCGTCCCCAGCTCCACAGCGCGTATGGACATCTCCGCAATTTATTCATTAATAACGTCCGTCTCTCCCTCTAGACTCCTGGTGGGCAGGGAATTTGTTATACTGTTGTGCTGTCCCCTGCCAAGCGCCCAGGACAGCGCTCTGCACACCGTAAGTACTCAATAAACACGACCGACCGACCGACAGGGGCCCGGGGGGGGCGTCTTCCATCCGGGGCCTTCTTGAGAAACGGAAAGATCCACCCACTCTTGCCCCAAACCCACCCGCCTCCGGCTTGGGACCGCGCCGGGGACTCCCGTTCCCGCTTCCCACCGCCCGCCCCCAGTTTTCCGGGGCGGGCCGGGCCCGGAAGGGGAAGGGACTCGTCGCCACCCCTGCCCCGTCCCCGCCGGAAAGGATACAGTCGGCTCGCTCGGAGCCCGGTCCGACGATGCTCTGAATGTCCTCCAGCAAATCGAAATCGGCAAGCATCAGGTGTCGGTGCACTGTGATGTTCTGATACTGGTCGTCACCGGCCAGGGCGTTCCGTGTGCCCTCCGTGCCGAACAACACCAAGGCGATCTCGTCCTTGCTCTCGGCAAACACCTGGGCCCGGGGGGGGGCGGAGATCAGGGCTTAGAGTCTCACGTCCCACGGCTCCCGCCTCGCACTTGGATCTGGGACCTTTGGGCACGTGCCGTTCGCCCCACCCTCAGCCCCACAGTACCTACGGACACATCTGGAATTTGCATATTACTTTTCAATTTACAAATAAGGGTTTCGATGATGTCGGGCGAAGCAGAGCGGCGTGGTGCGTAGAGCACGGGCCTGGGAGTCGCACGGGTCACGGGCTCCAATCCCAGCTCTGCCACTTATCCGCCGGGTGGCCTCTGGCAAGTCACTTAAGAGAAGCAGCGTGGCTCAGTGGAAAGTGCATGGGCTTTGGAGTCAGGACTCATGAGTTCGAATCCCAGCTCTGCCACTTGTCAGCTGTGTGACTGTGGGCAAGTCACTTAACTTCTCTGTGCCTCAGTTCCCTCATCTGTAAAATGGGGATTAAGACTGTGAGCCTCATGTGGGACAACCTGATTTCCCCTGTGTCTACCCTAGCGCTTAGAACAGTGCTCGGCACATAGTAAGCGCTTAACAAACACCAACATTCCCTGGGCCTCGGTCACCTCGTCTTTAAAGTGGGGATTAAGACTCTGAGCTCCACGTGGGACCGGGAGCGTGTCCAACCAATCTGCTGGGATCCGCCCCAAGGCTCGGTACGGTGCCTGGCACAATGTAAGTGCTTAACAAATACTACGATTAATATTATTATTAAGTTATTGATTTCCATTACCATCTGTCTCCTCCTCTAGATCGTAGACTGGTGTGGGCAGGGGACGTATCTGCTAATTTTGTTGTACTGGATTCTCCCAAACGCTCAGTACAGCGCTCCGCGCCCAGTAAATACTATCGATTGATCGATCCACTGGCTTGTGACGTGAGCGCGCGCGTATATCACGAGCAAATATACGTATGCCTATACTCTGTGCAAACTCCAGAGTTCTCGTGAACTATATGGGTTCCAAAAAACGCCTTTGGTGACTTTATCCTGGCCCAGATTCCAATCCCCCCCTGAGCCCCGGCTACCAGATCCTGTGAAATGTTTCAGCTCTGCCAGTTTGGAATTCTTCTGAAGCAAAGTGAACCCCGTCCCCCAGCACTCAAACACCCCAGGGCTTAGCCGTGATGTATTTTAATGTCTGCGTTGCCCGCCCCGGAGACAAAACCTCACCGTGGGCGGCAAAGCGCGTCTATCAACCCGGTTCTACTGGACTCTCCCAAGCTCTGCTCTGCACACAGCAAGCGCTCAATAGATACCACTGATGAATGGATTGATGCCTTGACCCGACCGACCAATGGGCCTTGAAAATGTGAGACTGAGCCAGCCCTACCGCCGTGGAAAAACTCCCATTTGTCTATATTTTAATTACCCTATTTATTTTGTTCATGAGGTGTCCATCCCCTTGATTCTATTCATCGTGATTATGTTGTCTTGTTTTTGTCCGTCTGAAGAAACTCCAATTTGTATATATTTTTATTCCCCTATTTATTTTGTTCATGAGGCGTCCATCCCCTTGATTCTATTTATCGTGACGATGTTGTCTTGTTTCTGTCCGTCCGTCTCCCCCGATTAGACTGTGAGCCCGTGATTGGGCAGGGATTGTCTCGGGATAGAGCCTGGGCTTCGGAGACAGAGGTCATGGGTTCGATTCCCGGCTCTGCCACTTGGCAGCTGTGTGACTGTGGGCGAGTCGCTTAACTTCTCTGTGCCTCAGTTACCTCATCTGTAACATGGGGATTAACTGTGAGCCTCACGTGGGATGACCTGATGACCCCGTATCTCCCCCAGCGCTTAGAACGGGGTGCTCTGCACATAGTAAGTGCTTAACAAATACCAATATTATTATTATTATCTGTTGCTGGACTGTAGATTCCAAGCGCTTAGTACAGTGCTCTGCACATAGTAAGCGCTCGGTAAATACTATCGCATGAATGACTGAAAAGGCCGAGCGGGCTATGCCATCTCTCGTCTCCGTCAGTGTCCTCTCCATGTCCAGTCCAGCCTGGGGGTTGGGGCTACTACCTACTGCAGCAGGACCCCCAAATAATAACCGATAACAACTGTGGGATTTGTTAGGCGTCTACTACGCGCCGGGCACTGTACTGAGCGCTGGAGTAGAAACAGAGCAACTGGGCTGGACCCAGCCCCTGTCTCATATAGGGCTCAGTCTCAATCCCTATTTTACAGACGAGGCAACTGAGGCCCAGAGAAGCGAAGCGACTTGCCCGAGGTCACGCAGCAGAGCCGGGACGAGGATCTAAGTCCTTCTGCCTTTGGGCGACATCATTCGTTCATTCGATCGCATTTACTGAGCGCTCGCTGGGTGCCGAGCACCGTATTAGCCTCTTGGGAGAGGACAACACAACAATAAACTGACGCGTACCCCGCCCGTAAGGAGCTTACAGTCTAGCTTTCCACCTAACCAACCCCACCCGCCGCCGGCCGAGGCCGAGAAGGGAACCGTTCCGCTCCGCGGGCGAGCCAGGAACCCTGCCTGTCGGCTCGTTGCGGGCAGGGGACGTGTCCCTCATACAGTTGTGGTATATTCACCCAAGCGTTCGGTACAGTGCCGTCGTGCACACAGTCAGCACTCAATAAAAGGGACAGATTGGTCGGTCGGGTCGGACACAGTCCCTGTCCCACACGGGGCTCCCCGTCTTCGTCTCCATTTCCCAGATGGGGGACCCGAGGCCCGGACAAGTGAAGCGACTTACCCGAGGTCACCCGGCAGACAGGTGGCGGAGCTGGGAGTAGAACCCAGGTCCTCTGACTCCCAGGCCCGGGCTCTTTCCACTAGGCCACGCCGCTTCAGCGGAAAGGACAAACCGAAAACAGGGATCCCGCCGGGAGCCCGAGTCTTTAAATTGTTTTCCCGGTTCCCCGGAGCGGCGGACACCTCGGAGTCCGCTTCCTCCGGCCGGGAGACGCCGGCCGGGGCGAGAAGGGGAGGCAGCGAGCGGCCCCGGGTCCGGCCGCCAATTCCAGCGTGCTCGGCTCGGGTCCGGGCTCCGGACCCCGGGTCCCTTCCGAGAGTTCTGCGGCAGAACCCCCTAAGGTGAAGGCCGGGCCGAGGCCGGGATTAGGCCGGGGGCCGGGGCCGGGCTGGGTCGGGGCGGACCCGGCTCCGGGTCGACCTGGGCGGGGGCAGGAATTAAGCCGCGGCCGGGTCCGCGCTCGGTAAGTAAGCGTCCAGTAGATACGACTGCCCGGCCGGCCGGGGCGGGGGCCGGGCCGAGCCGACCCGGGGCCCGGCTCCGCCGCTCGTCTGCTGTTCGACCCCGGCCAGGTCGCTTCGCTTGCCTGTGCCTCAGTGACCTCGACTGTCGATTGGGGATCGAGAGGGTGAGCCCCACGTGGGACGGGGACCGTGTCCTACCGACTTGCCCGTGTCCACCCCAGTTCTCAGCACGGCGCCCGGCGCATAGTAAGCGCTTAACAGATATCATCATCATCAGGGCCGGGACGAGGTTGGGCTGGGGATGGGGCCGGAGCTGGGGTTTCTACGTCCATTTCCCCACCGTGCCAGAGGGCCGCGAGCTCAGGGGCCACTCACCTGGCGCTGCACGAACATGCTCATCACCTTCTTGGCTCGTTCGAACGGAGACTGGTCGCCGGGGGCGGAGGTGCCCATGGCAAAGCCCACGTCCACGCAGAGCACCACCGCCGCCTGCAGCCGAGAACCACGTCACCCGGGGACCGGCGGGACGCTCCCGCCGCCCTCCGACGCGGCTGCCCTCCTTGGTTGGCCCTTCCCAGCCGCCAGGCACTGTGCTAAACTCTGTGGTAGGTAAGGGAAAATCAGGTCGGGCCCGATCCCCCTCCCACGGGAGACTCACGGTCTAAGCAGGAGGGAGGACGGGGAGCGGCGTGGCCTCGAGAAGCAGTGGGGTGCAGTGGCTAGAGCCCGGGCCCGGGACTCAGAAGGTCGTAGGTTCTCATCCCGGCCCTACTGCTTGTCTGCTGTGTGGCCCTGGGTAGGTCGCTTCACTTCTCTGGGCCTCAGTGACCTCATCTGGAAAATGGGGATTGAGACCGCGAGCCCCACGTGGGACGGGGACTGTGTCCAACCCGATTAGCTTGTATCCACTCTGGGGCTCAGCACGGTGCCCAGCAAATAGTAAGCGCTCCACAAATAACACAACTATTATTATCAGCGATAATATTAATAACGATGACGATGGTAACCGTGAAGCGCTTACTACGTGCCAAGCACCGTTCTGAGCGCCGGGGTGGATACAAGGTAACCGGGTGGTCCCACGTGGGGCTCACAGGCTTCATCCCCATTTTACAGATGAGGGAACTGAGGCACAGACAAGTGACTTGCCCCAAGTCGCACAGCTGACAAGCGGCAGAGGTGGGATTAGAACCCACAACCTCTGACTCCCAAGCCCGGGCTCTTTCCACTAAGCCACGCCGTTTCTCTAATATTAATATTATTAGCAGTTAGAGTCCCGGCCTGGGAGTCAGAAGGACCTGGGTTCTAATCCCAGCTCCATCACCTGCCTGCTGTGTGACCTTGGGCGAGTCACTTCACTTCTCTGGGCCTCGGTTCCCTCGTCTCTAAATTGGGGATTAAGACTATGAGCCCCTTGTGGGTCAGGGGCTGTGTTCGACCTGATTAGCCTGGATCTACCCCAGCGCTTGTATAGTGCCCGGCACGTAGCAGCAGCGTGGCTCAGTGGAAAGAGCACGGGCTTGGGAGTCAGAGGTCACGGGTTCGAATCCCAGCTCGGCCACTTGTCAGCTGTGTGACTTTGGGCGAGTCACTTCACTTCTCGGTGCCTCAGTTCCCTCATCTGTAAAATGGGGATGAAGACCGTGAGCCCCACGTGGGACAACCTGATGACCTTGTATCCTCCCCAGCGCTTAGAACGGTGCTTCGCACAGAGCAAGCGCTTAACAAATGCCATTATTGTTATTAAATTAACAGTAGGGATTTTTTTTTTCATTTTTGCGGTATAGAGAAGCAGCGCGGCTCAGGGCCAAGAGCCCGGGCTCGGGAGCCAGAGGTCATGGTTTCGAAGCCCGGCTCCGCCGCTTGTCGGCTGGGTGACCGTGGGCGAGTCACTTCACTTCTCTGTGCCTCAGTTCCCTCATCTGGAAAATGGGGATGAAGACTGTGAGCCCCACGTGGGACCACCTGATGACCCTGTATCTCCCCCAGCGCTTACAGCAGTGCTCAGCACATAGTAAGCGCTTCACAAATACCAACATTATTATTATCAGTAGTGCTTGGCACATAGTAAGCGCTGAACAAGTACCATCAGCAGCAGCAGCAGTGCTTGGCACACAGTAAGCGCTGAACAAATGCCACCATCATCTGCAGCAGCCGTGCCTGGCACAGAGTAAGCGCTGAACAAATGTCATCGGCAGCGGCGCTTGGCACAGGGTAAGCGCTGAACAAATGCCATCGGCAGCGGCGCTTGGCACAGGGTAAGCGCTGAACAAATGCCATCAGCAGCAGCGCTTGGCACACAGTAAGCGCTGAACAAATACCAACATTATTATTGTTATTATCAGTACTGCTTGGCACATAGTAAGCGCTGAACAAGTACCATCGGCAGCAGCAGCAGCGCTTGGCACAGGGTAAGCGCTGAACAAATGCCATCAGCAGCAGCGGTGGGCACATGGTAAGTGCTGAACAAATGCCATCAGCAGCAGCAGCAGCAGCAGCGCTTGGCACAGAGTAAGTGCTGAACAAATACCATCAGCAGCAGCAGCGCTTGGCACATAGTAAGCGCTGAACAAGTACCATCAGTAGCAGCAGCGGCAGCGCTTGGCACATAGTTATGCGCTGATCAAGTACCATCAGCAGCAGGGCTTGGCACAGGGTAAGTGCTGAACAAATGCCAGCAGCAGCAGCAGCAGCGCTTGGCACAGGGTAAGTGCTGAATAAATACCATCAGCAGCAGGGCTTGGCACATGGCAAGTGCTAAACAAATGCCATCAGCAGCAGCAGCGCTTGGCACATAGTAAGCGCTGAACAAGTACCATCAGTAGCAGCAGCAGCAGCAGCGCTTGGCACATAGTTATGCGCTGATCAAGTACCATCAGCAGCAGGGCTTGGCACACGGCAGCGTGGCTCAGCGGAAAGAGCCCGGGCTTGGGAGTCAGAGGTCACGAGTTCGAATCCCGGCTCTGCCACTTGTCAGCTGGGTGACTGTGGGCGAGTCACTTCACTTCTCCGTGCCTCAGTTCCCTCATCTGGAAAATGGGGATGAAGACTGGGAGCCCCACGTGGGACCACCTGATTCCCCTGTGTCTCCCCCAGCGCTTAGAACAGTGCTCGGCACATGGTAAGGGCTTAACAGATACCGACATTATTATTAAGTGTTGAACAAATGCCACCAGCAGCAGCAGCAGCGCTTGACACCTAGTGGGCGCTGAACAAATGCCAATCTATTACTTCTCTCTCTCTCTCTCTCTCTCTCGGCCCCGCCCCCTGACGTAAGTCACGCAGGCTGACGCACGGCCCCGCCCCCTGACGCACGGCCCCGCCCCCCTCCGACTCCCCGTGGCGAGGCGCCTCCTCCCGGCTCCGCCGCGGGGAAGGCGCCGCCCGCCGCCCCGCTCCCGCTCCCGCCCCCGCCCGGTGAGCTGAGCGCAGCTGAGGACGGGGAGCGGAGGACGGGACATGACAGAATAGGCCAGGTCCGGCCGCTCTACCTTGCCTCCCGGCGGCGCCATGCTGGCTCCCGGAAGCGCTCCCCGCCCTCACTTCCGGCTGCAGCTTCCCGCCCTCAGCTCATATCCGGTGGGGGGGGGGGCGCGCGGAGCGCGCGCGCCGGCGGCCGCTGTGCGCAGGCGCCGTTGCTTGGCAGCCGGAGGAGAGGAGGGCGGGGCCGGGCCGGAGGTCCTTTTATTAATAATAATGATGTTGGTATTTGTTAAGCGCTTCCTACGTGCAGAGCGCTGTTCTAAGCGCTGGGGGAGATACAGAGTCATCGGGTTGTCCCACGTGAGGCTCACAGTCTTTATCCCCATTTTCCAGATGAGGTCACTGAGGCCCAGAGAAGTGAAGTGACTTGCCCACAGTCCCACAGCTGACAAGGGGCAGAGTCGGGATACGCCCGGGCTTTTTCCACTGAGCCACGCTGCATCCCATGAGGATTAATAATAATAATAGTAATGTTGGTGTTTGTTAAGCACTTACTATGTGCAGAGCACTGTTCTAAGCGCCGGGGTAGATCCAGGGTCATCAGGTTGTCCCACGTGAGGCTCACAGTTAATCCCCATTTTACAGACGAGGGAACTGAGGCCCAGAGAAGTGACTTACCCACAGCCACCCAGCTGACAAGGGGCAGCGCGGGGATTCGAACCCATGACCTCTGACTCCCAAGCCCGGGCTCTTTCCACTGAGCCACGCTGTTTCTCTTAGCCACGCATTCCTGCTGCGCTTAATGCTGGCCGCCTCGTCATACACGCTTATAGAAACGTAATAATAAGAACGTTGGTATTTGTGGAGCGCTTACTGTGTGCAGAGCACTGTTCTAAGCACTGGGGGGATACGGGGTCATCAGGTTGTCCCACGTGGTCTCACAGTCTTCATCCCCATTCATTCAGTAGTATTTATATTCATTCAATAGTATTTATTGAGCGCTTACTAGGTGCAGAGCACTGGATTAAGCGCTTGGAATGGACAGATCGGTAACAGACAGAGACAGTCCCTGCCCTTTGACGGGCTTACGGTCTAATCCCCATTTGACAGACGAGGCAACTGAAGCCCAGAGAAGTGACGTGACTTGCCCAAGGTCACCCAGCAGACAAGTGGCGGCGCAGGGATTAATGTTGTTATTTGTTAAGAGCTTACTATGTGCAGAGCACTGCTCTAAGCACTGGGGTAGATAAAGGGTCATCAGGTTGTCTGCAAGGCTCACAGTTAATCCTCATTTTCCAGATGAGGTAACTGAGGCCCAGAGAAGTGAAGTGACTCGCCCACAGTCACACAGCTGACGAGTGGCAGAGCCGGGAGTCGAACCCATGACCTCCGACTCCCAAGCCCGGGCTCTTGCCACTGAGCCACGCTGCTTCCCCAGTATAATATAATAATTAATCCTCATGGATAATACTAATGGCATTAAGCACTTACTGTGGGTCAGGCACTGTGTACCTCTCAGTTACCTCATCTGTCAAATGGGGATTGAGACTATGAGCCCCGCATGGGAAAGGAACTGTGTCCAACCCGATTGCTCGTAACCACCCAGCGCTTAGAACAGTGCCTGGCACATAGTAAGTGCCTAACAAAATACCATAATTATCATCATCATTAGTACTGATCGCTGCAGATAATCAGGTTGGACACAGTCCCCGTCCCCCATGGGGCTCACGGTCTCAATCCCCATTTGGCAGATGAGGGAAATGAGGCCCAGAGAAGTGAAATGACTTGCCCGAGGTCACACGAGCAGACAAGTGGCAGAGCCGGGTATTTATTGAGTGTTTACTGTGCGCCGAGCACTGTATTAAGGGCTCGGGAGAGCCCGGGCCTGACTATTCTGTGCCCGCCCTTGTGCTTAGAATAGTGCTTGGCACAAGGTAAGCACTTAATAAATACAATCATTATTCTTATTAAGTAGTCACAATTATTATGCTTATTAAGTAGCCACGAACCCTGCCTTCAAGGAGATAGTCATTCATTCCGTCAATCGTGTTTATTGAGTGCTCACTATGTGCGCGGCACTGTACTGAGCACTTGGGAGAGTACAATATAACAATAAACTGACACTGAATCATCTATTCTGTGCAAAGCACTGTCCTAAGTGCTGGGGAAAGTACAGTACGATATAAATGGTAGACAGGTTTCTGCTCACACATCACCTTCAGTCTATGGGGATACAGACAGTAAAACACAGGGAAGCGGCCGGACCTAGTGGAAAGAGCAAGGGCCCGGGAGTTATTCATTTGTATTTATTGAGCACTTACGGTGTGCAGAGCACTGTACTGAGCACTTGGGAGAGTACAACACTATAACGGACACATTCCCTGCCCACAGTGAGTTTACCGTCTAGAGCAGGGAGGACACATTAATATAAATAAATTATGGATATGTACGTAAGGGCCGTGGGGCTGGAAGGGGAGATGAATTAAAGGGACCGTATCAGGGAGACGGGAATGGAAGAAAAGGAGAGGAGGGGCTTAGTCTGGGAAGGTCTCTTGGAGGAGATGGGCCTTCAGTAGGTGGGGAGAAGTCATCGTCCTGTCGGATTTCAAGAGGGAGGGCGTTCCAGGCCAGAGGCAGGAGGTGGACGAGAGGTTGACAGAGAGACAGGGGAGATGGAGGTACGGTGTGTAGGTTAGCTTTAGAGAAGCCAAGTGGGCGGGCCACCTCACCATTGGCTTCAAAGCCCTCCATCAGCTTGCCCCCTCCCACCTCACCCTGTTACTCTCCCACCACAACCCAGCCCGCACACACTGCTCCTCTAATACTAACCTACTCGCTGTGCCTCCATCTCCCCCATCTCACCACCAACCTCCTGCCCCTGGCCCGGAACGCCCTCCCTCTTCATATCTGACAATTACCTTGCCCCCCTTCCCAGCTTTATCCAAGGCTCCAACCTCCTCCAAGAGGCCTTCCCTGATTCAGCCCTCTTCTTCTCTTCTCCCACTCCCTTCCGCGTCACGCTGACCTGCTCCCTTTATTCATCCCCCCCCCCCAGCCCCACACCACTCAAATCCATGTCCGTAATTTATTTATATTCGTGTCTATCTCCCTCTCTAGACCGTAAGCTCATTATGGGCAGGGAATGTGTCTGTTATACGCTACTCTCCCAAGTGCTTGGTACAGTGCTCTCCACACAGTAGGCACTCAATAAATACAATTGATGGATTGCTCGATTGATCGGAGGGGAGAATGTCACATCCAGGCGACACGGAGCAGCCCCGAGGGATCCCTTGGCCCTGAATGTCAGTCAATCGGTAGTGTTGATTGAGCACTTGCCGTGTGCAGAGCACTGTACCGAACATTGGGGAGAATCCAATACAACGGCTGGTAGATACAACAGTTGCGAGAGAAGCAGCGTGGCTCAGTGGAAAGAGCCCGGGCTTTGGAGTCAGAGGTCATGGGTTCGAATCCCAGCTCTGCCACTTGTCAGCTGACTGTGGGCGAGTCACTTAACTTCTCTGGGCCTCAGTGACCTCCTCTGCAAAATAGGGATTAAGACTGTGAGCCCCACGTGGGACAACCTGATTCCCCTGTATCTCCCCCAGCGCTTAGAACGGTGCTCTGCACATAGGAAGCGCTTAACAAATACCAACATTAGATCTGTTCCCTGCCCATAGGGAGCTTCCGACCTAGAGGATAAACCAGATAAATCCTGCCCTCTCTGACCCCTCCCCCTGTCCTGTAGCCACAAATTGGCCTGGAAAATCCACACAGTGAATCATCAGCCCACTGGATAATTGAGACTTAATGTGTGCAGAGCACTGAACTAAGCGCTTGGGAGAGTACAACAGAACAATAAACAGACACATTCCCTGCCCACAACGAGTTTACGCTCTAGAGGGGGGGACAGATGTTAGAGACACGATCCCCGCTTTCAAGGAGTTCATAGTCTACCGAGTGCACGGCTCTGTACCGGGTGCTTCGGAACAACAGACACGATCCCTACCCTCTAGAAGCAGCGTGGCCCAGTAGATAAGAGGACGAGACTGGGAGTCAGAAGGACCTGGCTTCGCCACTTACCCGCTGTGTGACCTCAGGCAAGTCACTTTGTTTTTCTGTGCCTCAGTTACCTCATCTGTAAAATGGGGATTGAGAATGCGAGGCCCCGGTTGGGACAGGGACTGTGTCCGACCCGATTTGCTTGTGTCCACCCCAGCGCTTGTGCCTCGGTTCCCTCATCTGTAAAATGGGGATGAAGACTGGGAGCCCCAAGTGGGACAACCTTATCACCATGTATCCCCCAGCGCTTAGCACAGTGTTTTGCACATAGTGCTTAACAAATACCAGCATTATTATTATTATCGTTACAGTACCTAGCACTTGGTAATTGCTTAAGTAACACCACAATTATTACTACGGTCTAGTGGGGGAGACAGACACTGAAATAAATTACCGTTGGGGGGAACGCAGGGAAGTTTGAAGATATGTACATAAGTGCTTTCGGAGTGGGAGACGAGAGGGGGGACCATCGACGCTCAGGGGGTGAAGACTGAAACGTCAAGGTGAGCCAGACGTTTTGAAGGGGCAGCGGGAGTCAGCACCGAAGACCCTCTTGGCAGTCACAAACACCGAGTTGTGGGGGCCTTTTTGTTCTGTCAAAGCACCAAAAAGGGACAGGCCCATCTCTTCTCTTAGAGAACATAAAATGGGATGTTTTCCCAGAGAAAAGCGTGGATCGTTAAAAACCGTCCCTCCGGGGGCCTGGGGCTTCGTCTCGGGAGGGAGTGTAAACTCTTCAAAACGGCGCACCGGAGAACAAATGGGAAATCGGAGCCTCCGGCTCGTTGAGCTGTCGCTCTGGGTGGAGGCCGAGGGGAAACGGGATGGGGATCCGGGGAAGAGGACGCCAGGTGACGAAAGGTGGGGTGAGAGGGGCTGGAGTGGTTTAGCTTTGGGCAGGAGAGGTTGAGGGGAAACAAAGAAATCCATTCAAGTCTCTGGAGAGTCGTTAGGGGGGAGATTCCGAGGCCTTGCTCTGCCCCGTCAAGGAAGGAAATGGCTTTTAACCGCACCGGAAAGAGAGTTCAGTTAGTCGTTCTGAGGGATTTCCCGATCGTCAGCGAGAATGATGGATGAATCCCGGAGCAGGATACCCAAACAGTCCTCCTCCCTCGAAAATTTTTTTTTTAAAGGCTCGGCGGGCGTCTCTCCCGAACGCCATAGACACTGGGGGCTGGATCCGATGACCCCTAAAAGGTCCCTTCCGGCTCCGGAATTCCGAGCATCGCTCTTCACCCCGTTCCCAGGTGGGAGAGAGGCAGGAGCCTCCCGTCGGGCATCGGAGAATCCGGCGGGATGTCGACAGGGGCTCTGAGGTGGGAAACGGAGGCGGACAAAAGGGAGCGTCAGAGCCCCCGGGCTGGACGGCCGAGCCCTAGGGGCGCGGGGCCTGTGGCATCAGACGGCGTCCCTGGGGAGCGCCGCCTCAGGGCACACGGGGGACGGGGCAGCGGCCGGGCACCAGAGAGGCAACGGCCTGGAGCCGAGAGGGTATGGGCCGGCAGCCTGGCACCAAGGAGTAGGGGAGCAGCATCCTAGCACCCGAGGGACAGGGGAATGGTGGCCTGGCCCGGGGGCGGGGGACGGTGGCCTGGCACTGCAGGGCCCCGCAGAGTGACATAGGTGAGGTCACGCGAAGCACAGCATAGGTGCCTAGCGAAACGATGACATTGTACAGAACACTGAACATGTGCATAGTATGACCCAGTGACATCACAGTTTGGCTACGTAGGTGTGCACTGGAACAGTGGCGTCATACAGGACTCATCTCTTTTATCCGTGTCTCTGTCACCCTCTGCCTGACCAGCTTTCTCATGTTCTCTGTTGTTCTCTCATCTCTGACTCTTCATCTGTCTCTCTCATCTCACCACTCATCTCTTTCTGTCCCTCTTTTTCACCTGTCTTTGGTAATACCACTCTTTTATATCTTTTTCTGTCCCTCTCTCTGTCTCTCTGTCTTGTGTCTTTCTCAAATTGGCTGTCTCTCTCATCTCACCACTCATCTTCATCTCTCTTTGCTCCTCTCTCCCTCTGTGTCCTTGCTCATCTCCCTCATGTTTTCTGTCCCTCTCTCATCTCACCACTCTTATCTCTTTCTGTCCCTCTCTCCCAGACTCAGTTTCTGTCTCTCTCATCTCCTTCTCTGACTGGCTCTCTCATGTTATCATTCGTATCTCTATCTGTCCCTCTCCATCTCTCACAGGTTCTCTTTCTTTCTCTGACTGGTTCTCTCTCTCGCCTCACCACTCATCTTTATCTCTCTCCGCTTCTCTCTCCCTGACTCTGTCCTTGCTCAACTCTGTCTCATCTCTTTCTCCGCCTCTCTCGTCTCACCACTCTCACCTGTCAATCAAGCAGGGGTACTTATTGAGTGCTTACTACAGACAGAGCACTTTCTGTCTCTTTCTCAGACTGGCTCTGCGTCCGTCTCCGTCTCTTGTGCCTCGGGCCCCATTAGTGAGCGGGGAGGTGGGCGGAGTGTAGATGCCGCCCAGGGTGGGGAGGCTTGGACTGAGCGGGAGGGACCGTGTGGTGGTGTGATAGTCACCTCCTCCTCCCCCCTTGTGCCCAGAAGCTGATGGGGGTGTGTAGCGGGGCCTCACGTTAGTGAGCGGGAGGTGGGAGGGGGCAGGGGGACGTGGTGTCTGTCCCACCCGGGGATGGGGGCTCAAACCAGCCGGGTGGTGATGTGATCGTCACCTCCTCCTCCATGTGGAACAAGACTGAGCGCCCCACCCTGCGCTTAGGAGACCTCGGGAGTGTGTGTGTTTTGGGAGGGGGTGACATTAGTGAGTGGGAGGTGGGGGGGGGGGGGGGTCCCTCATAACCTCATAAACTCGTATCTCCCCCAGCGCTTAGAACAGTGCTTGGCACGTAGTAAGCGCTCAACAGATACCACCATCATTATTATTATCCCACCCAGGATGGGGTGGGGGCCTCGAAGGACGTGGGTGTGGTCATTACCTTCTCCTCCCCCATGTGGAATGAGAGTGAGAGACCCCCCTGCCCCCATGATTGGGAGACCATGGGAATGTGGGTGGGTGGGAGGATGTAGGGCATATGGGCACCCAGGCTGGGGGGAGTTCAGAGCGACGTGAGTGTGATCGTCACCTCCTCCTCCCCCCAGGAAGGAGAGGGCGCGCCCCTTCCGCCGGCCGGAGTCGGGGAGGGGACGCCGGACGGAGGGCGGGGGGTGGAAGGGAGGCCGCTCAGACGGCCGAGGTCTCCACGGGAGGTGCGGCGGGCCTGGGCGAGGGCCCGGCGGGCGTGTCGGCGCCCGTGGCGTCGAGCAGCTCGACGACGCTGTAGGGCGCGCAGCGGTCCAGGCCCAGCCGGCCGCAGAGCCAGCCGCAGAAGCCCTTCTCCAGGTCGCGGGCCGCCCGCCACCAGGCCCCCCAGGACCAGGCCAGCTGGGCCAGGGCGGCGTACAGGCCCAGGGAGCCGGCCAGGGCCACGATGAGCGGCGGGTAGCACAGGACCAGGCAGGGGCAGCACGACACCTTGTGCCAGAAGGCACGCTCCTCGTTGTACACCAGGAACACGCTGTACCAGGTGAGGGTGCCGTAGTAGAAGGA
Source organism: Ornithorhynchus anatinus (assembly GCF_004115215.2). Taxonomy (NCBI): domain Eukaryota; kingdom Metazoa; phylum Chordata; class Mammalia; order Monotremata; family Ornithorhynchidae; genus Ornithorhynchus; species Ornithorhynchus anatinus. Next base: position 178,764,149 of record NC_041728.1, on the reverse strand, counting down.
GACCACGAAGGCCAGGACGAAGACCACGGGCAGGCAGGCCACCGTCCAGAGGAGGACGTGGGGGCCCCGGTCGGGCCCCAGGGGGCAGGCGGGCCGGCCCGGGGGGTCCGCGGCCCCGCTCAGCTGCCGCAGCTCCCGGTCCGTCAGGCTGACGTGGATGTCCACCAGCTGGCCCTTCCTCCGGCCCCGCGTCACCGTCCCCGTCAGGGTCACGTAGCGGGCGCCTGCGGGGGGGAGAGGGGACAGGGGAGCCGGGCCGGCCCATCTATCGAGCCACCCACGCCTTCGTTCGCTCAATCGTCTCTAGAGAGCCTTTACCGCGTGCCGGGCACTGTATGAAGCGCCTGGGAGACTACGACAGACACGTTCCCCGCCCACAACAAACTCACAGCCGCCTCACCCTCCCCCACTTAAGAACCGCGCTATTTGGTAGGCACTTACTGTGCGCCAAGCGTCGTACCGGATACGAGCTAACCCCAGTCCCTGGCCCACGTGGGGCTCACGCTCTCAACCCCATTTTACTGATGAGGGAATTGAGGTCCGGAGAAGTGAAGTGACTCGCCTAAGGTCACACAGAGCAGACAAGTGGTGGAGCTGGGCTTAGAACCCGTGACCTTCTGATTCCCAGACCCCTGGTCTATCCACTAGGCCAGGCTGCTTCAAAGCCTTATGGAAGGCCCATCTCTTCCCTGACTTAAGCCCTCCTCTCCTCTTTTCCCACTCCCTTCTGCGTCGCCCTGACCTGCTCCCTTTCTTCATCTCCCCCCCTCCCAGCCCCACACCGCTTATGTCCATACCTGTCCCTTTATTTCTATTATTGTCTGCCTCCGCCCTCTAGACTATAAACTCACTGAGGGCAGGGAATGTGTCTGTTTACTGTTATACTGTACACTCCCAAGTAAAATAAATTGCGGTATTTGTTAAGCGCTTACTATGTGCAAGGCATTTTCTAAGCGCTGGGGGGATATAAGGTGATCAGGTTGTCCCACGTGGGGCTCACAGTTTTAATCCCCATTTGACAGATGAGGTAACTGAGGCACAGAGAAGGTAAGCGACTTGCCCAAGGTCACACAGCTGACTAGCGGCGGAGCCGGCATTCGAACCCGTGACCTCTGACTCCCAAGCCCGCGCTCTTTCCACTGAGCCACGCTGCTTCTCTAAGTACTTATTAGTACAGTGCTCCGCACACAATAAGCGCTCAATAAATACGATTGAATGAATTGAATGAATGACAGGGACTGTGTCCAGTCCAATGATCTTGTATCTACCCCAGCGCTTAGAACAGTGCCTGGCGCATAGTAATAGCTTAACAAACACCACAGTTGTTGTTATTATTGATTACCGCGCTCCCCCCCGGCCTTTAAACTGTAATACGACTGATTGTACTTTCCCAAGAGCTTAGTACAGTGCTCTGCACACAGCAAGCGCTCAATGCGATTGGAAAAAAAAAAGATCGACCGATCGGACCGGCATCCGAAGGCTGGCATCCGAGTAACGTCCCGGGCGTTCCAGTACGGAGCTTCCCCCTCAGTGGGTGGCCGGCGGGCACCGCCGGCGGCCAGACCGGCCCCGAGAGACTCACCGTCCACCGAGGGGTTCCCCAGGAATCTGGCTCCCTCCTCTTCTCTGGAGGGCTCCCCGTCTTCCTGCCCTTCCTGCTCTTCCTCCTCCTCCGGCCCCTGGTTCTCCGAGCGGTAGACGATGACGGACTGTGGCCGAGACTCCTCCTTCTTCCTCCTCCTCTTGGTCCCGCGGGCCAGCGTGGCGGCCCCGTCGGCGGCCACGGGCGACCCCCGGGCCTCGAGCGGGGAGCCGGGGGGCCGGCCCCACCCCTCCCCCGGCGTCGGCTCCTCCGGCATCGGCTCGTGGTCGTCGGCCCGGGCCTCCCGGCGGCCTCCTAGCCGGCCCGGGCGGGCCATCTCCACGTGCCGGGGCCTCTCCTCACGGACGGTCTGGTGCCGAGGCTTCCGGCCGGGCCCAGCCTGGGAGACAGAGCGACAGGAGGCGTTTAGACCGTCAGCCCGTCATCGGGCAGGGATTGTCTGGATCTGTTGCCCAATTGTCCATTCCAAGCGCTTAGTCCGGTGCTCTGCACACCGTAAGCGCTCAATAAATACTATCGAATGCATGAGTGCCGCAAGCGCGGCTCACGTCAGGGAAGATTCGGCCCAGTCCAGAAGGTTGTCCGGCCTCCCCTGGGTTGTGACCCTGAAGAAAACGCTCCCTGCTCTCGGAGAGATGATGTCCTCTGAGGGCTGAGAGGGGGTTAGTTCGCGGTGGGCAGGGAACGTGTCTGTTTACTGTTCTGCTGTCCTCTCCCAAGTGCTTAGTAGTACAGTGCTCGACACACGGTAAGCACTCAATAAGTCCGAACGAACGAATGACACCGACAATCCTGGCCCTCTTCGTGGGCCACCCCCAGGAAACGGACTATTTCTAGTCCTTTCATTTTTCTAGTCAGTCGGTCGTATTTACTGAGTGCTAACTACCAAGCGCTTAGTACAGTGATCTGTATACAGTAAGCGCTCAATAAAAGCCAGGGTGGCTTGGTGGAAAGAACCCAGACTTGGGGGTCAGAGGTCGTGGGTTCTAATCCCGCCTCCAGCACTTGTCAGCTGTGTGACTTTGGGCAAGTCACTTCACTTTTCTCTACCTCAGTTCCCTCATCTGGAAAATGGGGATTAAGACCGTGAGCCCCACCTGGGACAACCTGATCACCTTGTGTCTACCCCGGCACTTAGAACAGTGCTGGGCACAGAGTAAGCGCTTGACAAATACCATCATCATCATCATTATTATGAGAAGCAGCGTGGCTCAGTGGAAAGAGCACGGGCTTGGGAGTCAGAAATCATGGGCTCGAATCCCAGCTCCGTCACTTGTCAGCTGTGTGATTGTGGGCGAGTCACTTCACTTCTCTGGGCCTCAGTGACCTCATCTGTAAAATGGGGATTAAGACCGTGAGCCTCACGAGGGACAATCTGATTACCCCGTATCTACCCCAGCGCTTAGAACAGTGCTCTGCACATAGTAAGTGCTTAATAAATGCCAGCATTATTATTATTATTATTAATAAATGACTGAATGAAATGCACGAATGCATCCCGGCTCCACCACCTGTCAGCTGTGTGACCGTGGGCAAGTCACTTAACTTCTCTGTGCCTCAATTACCCCATCTGTAAAACGGGGATTAAGACTGTGAGCCCCACGTGGGACAACCTGATTCCCTTGTGTGTAGCCCAGCGCTTAGAACAGTACTCTGCACATAGTAAGCGCTTAACAAATACCAATATTATTATTATTATGAATGAATGAAAGAGGAGAACCAGGAGAGGACTGAGTCGGGGAAGCCAGCGTTGGATAACGTTTCCAGAAGAAGGGGGTGGACCACTGTGTCGAAGGCAGCTGAGCGGTCGAGGATCAGGATGGAGTAGAAGCTGATGGATTTGGCCAGGAGATCATCGGTGACCTTTGAGAGGGCCGTTTCTGCAGAGTGAAGGGGGCAGTGACCAGATCGGAGGGGGACCAGGAGAGAACCGGAAGAGAGGAATTTGAGACGGAGGGTGTGGACGACTCGCTCAAGGAGTTTGGAGAGGAATGGTAGGAGGGAGATGGGGTGGTCAAGGGAGGGGCTTTTAGGAGAAGGGAGACACGGGCGTGTTTGAAGGCGGTGGGGAAGGAGCCTTTGGAGAGCGAATGGTTGAAGATGGCCGATGCCTGTTAGGGAGGGAAGAAGGGAGGGGGCGAGAGTTAGGGCGGTGGGAAGGAATGGGGTCGGATGCGGAGGTGGAGGGGGTGGCTTTCGAGAGGAGGCAGGAGATCTCCTCCAGAGCTACCGCTGGGAAGAATGGGAAAATTGAAGAGGGGGCCGGAAGGGGGAGGGACTGAGAAGGGCGGGGGAGATTTTATGGAGCTCACACCTGAGGGTGTCAATTTTCTTAATAAAGTAAGAGGCCAGCTCACTGCGGGCAGGGGATGAGGGAGGCAGGGGGCATGAGGAGGGAATTAAATGTCTGGAACAGCTGTCGAGGACGACGGGCAGGGTTGTCGATAAAGGTGAAGAAACGGTTTTGCCGGCCAGAGTTTAAGCATGCAAGGATAGGCACTTGTGTATAAAGGTACGTATTTATTATTCTATTTATTAATGATGTATATATATATATATATAATTCTATTTATTTAAATTGATGCCTGTCCACTTGCTTTATTTCATTGTCTGTCTCCACCCTTCTAGAGGGTGAGCCCGTTGGGTAGGGACTGTCTCTACTTGCTGCCAAACTGTATCTTCCAAGCACTAAGTACAGTGCTCTGCACACGGTAAGAGCTCAATAAATACAACTGAATGGACAAAGTTGACCTTATATTTAGATTTCCGTCAGCAGCGCTCTATGGCTCGCGCTTAAATACCATCATCATCGTCTTTTTCTTCTTATTAATACGATTGAATGAATGAATGCCCCTGAATATGGCACTGGATACTTTCATATCCAGGATGTTAGTGTTAAGCCCCAGTATCTCACCACCTCAGCCACTGCCTCAGCCTCGAGAGGGAACGTGGCTACCCACTCTTTTTCGATGGTCCTCTCCCAAGTGCTAAGCACAGTGCTCCGCACACCGTAAGCGCTCATTAAACTGATCACTCATTGACTGATGGATCGACTGCCCCCCAAATCTGGTGACGTGGCAACGGTGCTCGTGTTTCCAGGATGCCGACTGGCTCTGGAGGAAGGGCGGGGATCGGGGGTCCCCCCGACTGCCAGAACTAATCAGTCGATCAGTCCGTCACAGGTCTGCTCTGTGACCTTGCGCGAATCACTTGACTTCTTTGAGTCTCAGTCTTCTCAGCTGTAAAACGGAAATTACGATTCTGAACCCTATGTGGGACAGGGACTGTATCCACCTTATTATCTTGTACGGAGGCCAGTGCTAGTACAGTGTCTGCCTTGAATTCCTCAACTCCGACTCTCTCCTGGACCCCCTCCATTCTGGTTTCCATCCTCTCCACTCCACTGAAACCGCTCTCTCAAAAGTCACCCGTGACCTCCTTCTTGCGAATCCAATGGCTCCTACTCGATCCTGATCCTCCTCGACCTCTCAGCTGCCTCTGACACTGTCGACCATCCCCTTCTCCTCAACACCCTATCTCACCTTGGCTTCGCTGACTCGGTCCTCTCCCGGTTCTCCTCTTCTCTCTCTGGCCGTTCATTCTCGGTCTCCCTCGCGGGCTCCTCCTCCCCACCTTCCCATCCCCTAACTGTAGGGGTTCCTCAAGGGTCAGTTCTTGGCCCCCTTCCGTTCTCCATTTATACTCACTCCCTTGGTGAACTCACTTGCTCCCACAGCTTCAACTATCATCTTCTCTAAGCAGATGACACCGAAATCTACATCTCCTCCCTGCTCTCTCTCCCTCCAGACGCGTATCTCCCCCTGCCTTCAGGACGGCTCCTCCTAGATGTCTGCCCGCCACCTAAAACTCAACATGTCCGAGACTGAGCTCCTCATCTTCCCTCCCAAACCCTGTCCTCTCCTGGGCTTTGCCGTCACCGTGGACGGTACGACCATCCTTCCCGTCTCACAGGCCCGCAGGCTCGGTGTCATCCTTGACTCCGCTCTCTAATTCACCCCACACATCCAAACCGTCACCAGAACCTGCCGGTCTCACCTTCACGACATCGCCGAGATCCGCCCTTTCCTCTCCATCCGAACGGCTACCTTGCTGGTACAATCTCTCTTAATATCCCGACTGGATGATTGCATCAGCCTCTTCTCTGATCTCCCAACCTCCTGTCTCTTCCCGCTTCAGCCTATACTTCACTCCGCTGCCCGGATTATCTTTCTACAGAAACGCTCTGGGCACGTCGCTCCCCTCCTCAAACACCTCCAGCGGTTGCCTATCAACCTTCGGATCAAGTAAAAAAACTCCTCACTCTCGGCTTCAGAGCTGTCCATCCCCTCACCCCCTCCTACCTCACTTCCCTTCTCTCCTTCTCCATCGCAGCCCGCACGCTCCACTCCTCTGCCGCTCACCCCCTCGCTGGGCTTCGGTCTCGCCTGCCCCGCCGTCGGCCCCTGGCCCACATTCTACCACTGTCCCGGAACGCCCTCCCTCCTCACCTCCGCCAAACTAACTCTCTCCCCCTCTTCAGAGCCCTATTGAGAGCTCACCTCCTCCAGGAAGTCTTCCCAGACTGAACCCTCCCCTTCCCTCTGCCCCTCCCCATTCCCCCCAATCCCTCCTTCTGCTCTTCCCCCTCCCCCTCCCCACAGCACTTGTGCATATTTGTATATATTATTTATTACTCTATTTCCTTAATGATGTGTGATTCCCTTCATCTTGACGATATTGACGCCAGACTACTTGTTTTGTTGCCCGTCTCCGTCGCTTAGACTTGTGGGCCCGTTGTTGGGCAGGGATTGTCTCTGTTGCCAAATCGTACATTCCAAAGCGCTTATTACAGTGCTCTACGCATAGTAAGCGCTCAATAAATACGACTGAATGAATGAATTGCCTTACATCTACCCCTGCGCTTAGACAGTGCTTAGCACACAGTCAATACAAACGATTAAATGAACGAATGAATAGTAAGCACTTAATAATTATTATTACCTGTACAACTGTACGTTCCACAGTGCTTATTACAGTGCTCCGCACACAGCAAGTGCTCGATAAATACGACTGGGTGAATGAATTGCCTTTTATCTACCCCTGCGTTTAGAACAGGGCTTGGCACATAGTCAAGAAATATGATTAAACGAATGAATGAATCAATAGTGAGCACTTAATCATTATTATTGTTACTTCACTTCCCTAGGCCTCAGTGACCTCATCTGTAAAACGGGGCTTGAGACTGTGAATCCCATATGGGACGGGGACCGTGTGGAACCTGATTTGCTTGTATCCACCCCGGCGCTGAGTACAGCGCCTGGCACGTAGTCAGCGCTTAAACACCGTAATTATTATCAGCTCTGTTTTGCCCACGCCCCCAGGTGACAAACGGAATACATTTTTGAATGAAACTGATTGATCGATTCCATTTCCACCGGTGTTCTCCCAGGAGCAGAAAAAGTTCTCTGTCTTTGCAGCAAGGTCCTCGTTTTGAGATGCCACTTAAAGCAGAAAGGGATGAAATCGGTCAGTTCGGTTCTATCTTAAGGGGTGAGAAGGGGGCGCAGGGGACGGATCCTGTGCCTATTAGGGTGGAGTGTATAGAGCCCAGGCTTGGGAGTCACAGGTTATGGGTTCTAATCCTGGCTCCGCCACCTGTCAGCTGGGTGACCTCGGGCAAGTCACTTCACTTCTCTGGGCCTCGGTTCCCTCCTCTGGAAAATGGGGGTTGAGACTGTGAGCCCCCAGGTGGGACAGGGTCTGTGTCCAACTCCATCTTGCTCGTATCTACCCCAGTGCTCAGTACAGCGCCTGACACACGGTAACCCCTTCACAAATATCATAATTACTGTAAACAGCGTGGCTCAGTGGAAGGAGTCCGGGCTTGGGAGTCGGATGACGTGGGTTCTAATCCCGGGTCTGCCACTTTTCCGCTGCCCGACCTTGGGCGAGTCACTTCATTTCTCTGTGCCTCAGTTCCCTCATCTGGAAAACGGGGATTAATAACTTTGGTATTTAAGCGCTCACTACGTGCCAAGCACTGTTCTAAGCGCTGGGGGGGAGGAATACAAGATAATCGGGTTGTCCCACGTGTGGCTCACAGTCTTCATCCCCATTTTACAGATGAGGTCAGTGAGGTCCAGAGAAGGTGACCTGCCCAAAGTCAAACAGCAGACAAGTGGCAGAGTTGGGATTAGAACCCATGACCTCTGAATCCTAAAAATAAATAAACGGCGGCATTCGTTAAGCGCTTACTATGTGCAAAGCACTGGTCTAAGTGCTGGGGGATTCAAGGTGATCAGGTTGTCCCATGTGGGGCTCACAGTTTTAATCCCCATTTTACAGACGAGGTCACTGAGGCCCAGAGAAGTGAAGTGACTTGCCCACAGCCCCACAGCTGACAAGTGGCACAGCTGGCTTTTTCCACTGAGGCACGCTTGAGACTGTGAGCTTCCACATGGGACAACCTGACGACCTACCATCTACCCCAGCGCTTAGTACAGTGCTTGGCACATAGTAAATGCTTAACAAGTACCCTATTAGAGAAGCAGCGTGGCTCGGTGGAAAGAGCCCGGGCATGGGAGTCAGAGGTCATGGGTTCGAATCCCGGCTCCGCTTGCCAGCTGGGTGACTGGGGGCAAGTCACTTCACTTCTCTGGGCCTCAGTGACCTCATCTGCAAAATGGGGATGAAGAAAGACAGTGAGCCCCGCGAGAGACCACCTGATCACTCTGTATCCTCCCCAGCGCTTAGAACAGTGCTTGGCACCTAGTAAGCGCTTAACAAATACCACCATTAATATTATTATGTTGTTATTCTCTGCGCCTCAGTGACCTCATCTGGAAAAGGGGGATGAAGACTGGGAGCCCGACGGGGGGGGGGGGGGGGGGGGAGACGGACAACCTGATTATCTTGTATTCTCCCTCCAGCGCTTCGAACAGTGCTTGGCACAGAGATTAGACCGTGAGCCCGTCAGAGGGCAGGGATTTTCTCTCTCTGTTGCCGATTTCTCCATTCCAAGCGCTTAGTCCAGTGCTCTGCACACAGCAAGCGCTCAATAAATACGATCGAATGAGTGACAAGCGGATGACCTTGTACCTCCCCCAGCGCTTAGCACAGCGCTCGGCACAAATACGACGACGACGATGATGATGATGACGATGGTGCCTATTTTCGGGCCCGCGCCCCTCCGCGCAAGCGGCAGTTCCACCGTCCGTCCTGGGCTAAACGCTCGGCGGGCGCAGTGGAAGGATGAAAGGCCGAGGAGGCCGCGGCTCACCCGCCTGCGGGGATGCGGACCAGCACGGGGGAGCTGGAGAGGACGCCCCGCACGCTGCTGCAGTAGCCGCTCCTGGGGGGGGGGAGGGGGGAGGGGCGGAGAGCGGGGGAGGGGCGGTCACGTGGGCGCAGGGCGCCTGGGGGCGGGGCCGGCGGAGGAGGGAGGGGCGGGGAGTCACGTGGGCAGGGGATGGGGGGGGAGGGAGGGCGCCAGCGGGCGGTCACGTGGGCGGAGGGCGTCGGCGAGCGGTCCTGAGGGAGAGGGGCGGTCACGTGGGCGGAGGGCGCGAGGGGGCGGGGGGCGGGCGCGCGGGGGCGGTCACGTGGGCGGAGGGCGCGAGGGGGCGGTGCTGGTGGAGGAGGGCGCGCGGGGGCGGGGACGCGAGGGGCGGGCGCGAGGGGCGGTGCCGAGGGAGGAGGGCGCGAGGGGGCGGTCACGTGGGCGGAGGGCGCGCGGGGGCGGTGACGTGGGGAGGAGGGCGCGCGCGAGGGGGCGGTCACGTGGGCGGAGGGCGCGCGGGGGCGGTGCTGAGGGCGGAGGGCGCGCGGGAGCGGTGCGGCGGGGGGCGGGCGCGCGAGGGCGACGATGAGCGGGTGGGGGGTGGGCGGGAGCCTCCTGCGGGCAGGCCTGCTGCGGGGCCAGGTGGCCATCGTCACCGGCGGCGGCACCGGCATCGGGAAGGCCATCGCCGCGGACCTCCTCCACCTCGGTGGGTGCATCGTCATCGTCATCATCACCCTGGGATTTGTTAAGCGCTGACTCGGTGCGCAGCGCTGTGCTGAGCGCTGGGAATGAACACGTTCCTGAACAAGTTATTGATTATCGATCCCAGGAGGGAAAGAAATTGTCAGTTATTTCAGCCTTCTCCGCATCCGCCATCGTAGTCCATAAATAAAATAGAAAAACAGGTGGTGTCGAAATTGGGCTCGTCTGGCCGGTTTTTGTCGGGGGTAGAATGTGGGCGTCAGTAAAACTGAACAAGAGCTGACGCTGAAATGGGGCTTGTTTCCCGTCAGGGTGTAACGTCATCATCGCCTCTCGTCAATTCGACCGACTGAAATCCGCGGCCGAAGATCTGACTTCGAAATTCTCGTCGGACGGCTCGGTCCGAGTCACCCCTGTGCAGTGTAATATCCGCAAAGAAGAAGAGGTAAAGACGACGTTTATTTTACGGGGTCCGTTAGGCGCCGAGCGCTATACCAAGAGCTAGGGTGGATACAAGCTTTGGAGTCAGGGCTCATGAGTTGTTCGAATCCCAGCTCTGCCACTTGTCGGCTGTGTGACGGTGGGCCAGTCACTTCACTTCTCTGGGCCTCAGTTCCCTCCTCTGTAAAATGGGGATGAAGACTGGGAGCCCCACGTGGGACAACCTGATTCCCCTGTGTCTACCCCAGCGCTTAGAACAGTGCTCGGCACCTAGTCAGCGCTTAACAAATACCAACATTATTATTATTATTATTATTATTACAAGCTAATCAGATCGGACACGGTTCCCGTCCCACGTGGGGCTCACAGTCTTAACCCCCATTTTCCAGATGAGGGAACTGAGGCCCAGAGAAGTGAAGTGACTCGCCCTGAGGTCACCCAGCCGACAAGTGGCGGAGCCGGGATTGGAACCCAGGTCCTTCCGACTCTCAGGCCCGGGCGCTATCCTTTAGGCCGGGCTGCTTCTATTTTGTTTATTTTCCCCTTCACTGCCCCCAGCCGACTGTTCTGTTCGAGCCAGGAAGAGTTTTTTTATTACCGTTTGGCTTTAACATCGTGTGTATTGCAGAACGGGTGAAAAGCCTGGCTTTCCTTTCGGGAAATGTATTTTAGCACCAGTGTCCCCAGCTAGACTGTCAGTGGGTAAAAAGGCATCAAAAGACATTCTCAGGTGGATCTTCCTCAATTAATAATGTTGGTATTTGTTAAGCGCTTACTATGTGCAGAGCGCTGGTCAAAGCGCTGGGGGAGATATAGGGTCATCAGGTTGTCCCACCTGAGGCTCACAGTCTTCATCCCCATTTTACAGATGAGGTCACTGAGGCCCAGAGAAGTGAAGTGACTTGCCCACAGTCACACAGCTGACAAGTGGCGCAGCCGGGATTCGAACCCATGACCTCTGACTCCCAAGCCCGGGCTCTTTCCACTGAGCCACGTTGCACCTCGGTTGTTTCCTATTTGACGGCAAAGTTCCTGCCCAAGATTATAAGATGTTGCTTTCTACTCAGTCCGCCAGTCAATCCATCAGTGGTGTTTATTATTAAGCACCTACTGCATGCAGAGCGCTGTACTGAGCGCTTGGGAGAGTACAAATGAACAGAATTGGTAGACACGTTCCCTGCCCACAAGGAGCTTCCAGTCTAGAGGGGAAGACAGATGTTAAGTAAATTAGAGATGTGGGTATAAGAGCTGTGGGGCTGTGGAACATGTCTCCCAAGTGCTTAGTACGTGCTCCGCACACTGAGTGCTCAATAAAAGTACCTTTGATTGAAAAGTACTCTTAATCAAGCAATGGTATTTATTGAACACTTACTGTGTACGGAGCACTATAGAGCAGCAGCGTGGCTCAGCGGAAAGAGTCCGGGCTTGAGAGTCAGAGGTCGTGGGTTCAAATCCTAGCTCTGCCACTTGTCAGCTGTGTGACTTTGGACAAGTCACTTCCCTGTGCCTCAGTGACCTCATCTGGAAAGTGGGGATGAAGACTGTGAGCCCCACCTGGGACAAGCTGATCACCGTATATCTCCCCCAGTGCTTAGAACAGTGCTTGGCACATAGTAAGCACTTAACAAATACCACCATCATCCTCAGTGCTTAGAACAGTGCTCGGCACATAGTAAGCACTTAACAGATTCCATCACTGTTGTTATTATTATTACTAAGCACTTGGCAGAGTACGGTATAACAGAGTTAGTAGAAACGTTCCTTGGCCACGACGAGCAAGGCTTCACATTAATGAGTTATTAATTAGTGTTAAGGAGAAGCAGCATGGCTGAGTGGAAAGAGCCCGGGCTTGGGAGTCAGAGGTCATGGGTTCGAATCCCGCCTCTGCCACTTGTCAGCTGTGTGACTGTGGGCAAGTCACTTCACTTCTCTGGGCCTCAGTGACCTCATCTGTCAAATGGGGATTAACTGTGAGCCTCACATGGGACCACCTGATTATCCTCTATCTCCCCCAGCGCTTAGAACAGTGCTCTGCACATAGTAAGCGCTTAGCAAATACCAACATTATTAGTACCGATTTGTTACTGATTTGCACATTCCAAGCGGTTAGTACAGTGCTCTGCACATAGTAAGCGCTCAATAAATACTATTGAATGAATGACTGAATTATTATTATTAAGGTCGCATCTCCTCCAAGGGGCCTTCCCGGATTAAGCCCCCTTTTCCCCTGCTCCCTCTCCCTTCTGTTCGTCTCTGCACTTGGATCTGTGAACCTTCCCCCATCCCCACAACACTCATGTACATTTCTTCAAATTACAGATTCTAAATTATTTATTCATAGCATTATCCGTCTCCCCCTCTAGACTGTAAGCTCCTTGTGGGCGGGGAGTGTGTCTGCTTACTCCGTTGTGTCGTGCTCTCCCAAGCGCTTAGTACAGTGCTCTGCACATAGGTGCTCAGTAAATACCAATGATTGAAGGACAAGCAGCGTGGCTCAGCGTAAAGAGCCCGGGCTTGGGAGTCAGAGGTCATGGGTTCGAATCCTGACTCTGCCAGTTGTCAGCTGTATGACTGTGGGCAAGTCAGTTAACTGCCTGTTCCTCTGTTACCTCATCTGTAAAATGGGGATTAACTGTGAGCCTCACGTGGGACAACCTGATGACCCTGTATCTACCCCAGCGCTTAGAACAGTGCTCTGCGCATAGTAAGCGCTTAACAAATACCATATTATTATTATTAGAGAGCTACACCTTCTAGGCCTGGTCAGTCACTTGGCAGTCCCAGAGAAAACAGTTCTGGAAGATCCATTCGAGAATGCCTTATGATGCCAGATCCATTCATTCACTCATTCAGTAGTATTTATTGAGCGCTTACCGTGTGCAGAGCACTGTACCCAGCGCTTGGAATGTACAGTTCGGCAACAGATCCAGAGGTGTCTGGAACTTCTTGGGGCAGCTGCTTGGGGTTTCAGCTTCCGCGGCCCAGTCCAGAAATGGGGTTGATTAAATTTTCTTCACCTTTGCTCCTCTAATGCCAATCTACTTGTCTGTCTCGCTTCCTACCCCTGGCCTAGAACGCCCTCCTTCTTCGTATCCGGCGGTTGATCCCTCTCCCCGCCTTCAAAGCCTTATTAAAGCTCAGTGACCTCATCTGTAAAAACAGGGATGAAAAAACGTGAGCCCCACGTTGGGCAATCTGACGACCCTGTATCTACCCAGTGCTTAGAACAGTGCTCTGCACATAGTAAGCGCTTAACGAATACCATAATTATTACTATTAAAGGCACGCTTCCATTCGTTCAATAGTATTTAGTATTTACTGAGCGCTTACTATGTGCAGAGCACCGTACTAAGCGACAAGAGGCCTACTCTGACTAAGCCCTCCTTTCCTCTTCTCCCACTCCCTTCTGCGTCACCCTTGCACTTGCCCCCTTTACTCACCCCTTCCTCAGCCCCACGACGCTTGCGTTCACATCCACAATTTATTTCTTTCGATGGGTCCGTCTCCTCTTCTAGACTGTAAGATCACCGTGGGCAGGGAATCTGTTTCGTCCTCTCCCAAGGGCTTAGTACAGTACCCTGCGCGCGGTAAGCGGTCAGTGAATATGATTGGTTGATGGGTGGTTCCCCTCAATTTCCCGGGACCGTTTTCCTTTCAGCGGCATTTCTGCTAAAACCCCTTAGGAAAGAGTAGGCACAGATGATCCTGCCCTCAAAAAGCCATTTTGGAATTGTCTGGGTGGGTTGAGACCTGGGTCTTGGTATTAATCCATTCATTCATTCATTCAATAGTATTTATTGAGCGCTTACTATGTGCAGAGCACTGTACTAAGCGCTTGGAATATAAAGATCGGTAACAGATAGAGACAGGCCCTGCCCTTTGACGGGCTTACGGGCTAATTAATCTTACAGTATTAATCCACTGAGAGGTGGGATAGAGCGCAGCCTAGGGAAAAGAGCTCGGGGCTGGGAACCAGGAGACCTGGGTTCTTCTCCCAGCCGTGACTTCATTAAGAGAAACAGCGTGGCTCAGTGGAAAGAGCCCAGGCGTGGGAGTCAGAGGTCATGGGTTCGAATCCCGGCTCTGCCCCCTTGTCAGCTGTGTGACTGTGGGGAAGTCACTGCACTTCTCTGGGCTTCAGTGACCTCATCTGGAAAATGGGGATTAAGACTGTGAGCCTCATGTGGGACAACCTGATCACACTGCATTTCCCCCAGCCCTTAGAACAGTGCTCGGCACATAGTAAGCGCTTAACAGATACCAACATTATTATTGTTATTATTAACTTCTGGGTGCCTCAGTTCCCTCATCTGGAAAATGGGGATTAAGACTGTGAGCCTCATGTAGGACAACCTGATTACCCTCTATCTCCCCCGGCACTTCAAACAGTGCTCAGCACATAGTAAGCGCTTAGCAAATACCAACATTATTATCATTACTATTATTAGACATCTGCCGGGTGACCTCGGACAGGTCACTCGACATCTCTGTGCCTCGGTTCCCTCATCTACAAGATGGAGATGAGCTATCCGGTCTTGCTGCCTCTTAAATTGGCAGCGCGGGTGGGACGTAGTAAGGGCTTAATAAATACCGTCCTCCCTATTTTTCTCTGCAAAAGGAAATTATAAAAAAGAACTTCCAAGATTTGGCAGAATTATGGAAAAGAGAGAATTAGAAAGTGATCGGCTTGGGAATGATGGTGGTATTGGTTAAGCGCTTACTACGTGCAAAGCACTGTTCTAAGCTCTTGGGGGACACACAAGGTGATCAGGTTGTCCCATGTGTGGCTCACAGTTTTTAAAACCCATTTTACAGATGAGGTGACTGAGGCACAGAGAAGTGACTTGCCCGAAGTCACACAGCCGGCAAGCGGCGGAGCCGGGCAGCGTGGGCTAGCGGAAAGAGCCCGGGCGTGGGAGTCAGATGACCTGGCTTCTCATTCCAGCTTCGCCACTTGCCTGCCGTGTGATCTTGGGCAGGTCACTTGATTCGTCTGTGTGCCTCAGTTTCCTCAGCTGTAAAATGGGGTTTCCGTACCTGCTCTCCCTCTGTCCGACCCGAGTAACTTGTTATCTTCCTCGGTGTTTAGAACAGTGTTTGACAGTAGTAAGTGATTAATAAATATCACCGGAAAAAAAAATTCAGATGTTTTTAATGGAAAGATGAACTAGGGTTAATGTACATGGAGCAACTGCAAGGCTTCTGACCCCAAGTTCAGCTGGTTAGAGCACCCAAAGTTCAAATCTGGTTGGGTTTTTTTCTGGTGTTGGGGGCTAAAACACTTAAGATGGAAGTTTTGCTTTTTATTTAATCCTGGCTCTACCCCATCACTTCAGCCTGGTACTTGGGCATATGGTATGCAGGTAGTAAAATGCCACCATTATTTTTATAATGATTGTTAATACCACGAGACTGACAGTGGTGCCGTTATTGTACATTTATCTTTCTGTCACATCCCCGAATTAGGTCATTGTTTAGTTTGGCAGCTTCACCAGCACGTCTGTTTTTCTTTATAACGGGAAATTCTGAAAAGAACCTCCAAGATTTGGCAGAATTGTGGAAAAAATTCGGAAGTGGTCGGAATGGGAAGCAGCGTGGCCTGATGGAAGGAGCCCGGGCTTGGGAGTCAGAGGACCTGGGTTCTCATCCTGTCTCTGTCACTTTTCTGCCGGGTGACCTTGGGCAAATCACTTCTCTTCTCTGAGCCTCAATTCCCTCCTCTGGAAATGTGGGGATTGAGGCTTTGAGCCCTATGTGGGGCACGGACTACGTCCAACCTGATTAGCTTTCATCTACTCCAGGGCCTGGCACATAACAACAACGGTAATAATAATAATGAGAATTGTGGTATTTCTTAAGCACTTGCTATGTGCCAGGCACTGTACTAAGCGCCGAGGTGGATACGAGCAAATTGGGTTGGACATAGTCCCTGTTCCCCTCAGGGACTCGAGGTCTTAATCCCCATTTTTTAACAGATGAGGTAACTGAGGCACAGAGAATAATACTAATAATATTAATAATAATCGTGGTATTTGTTGAGCGCTTACTCCGTGCTAGACGCTGTACTAAGCAGTGGAGTGGATACAAGCAGATCGGGTGGAGAAGCAGCGTGGCTCAGTGGAAGGAGCCTGGGCTTCGGAGTCAGAGGTCATGGGTTCGACTCCCGGCCCTGCCACTCGTCAGCTGTGTGACTTTGGGCAGGTCACCTAACTTCTCTGTGCCTCAGTTACCTCATCTGTAAAATGGGGATTAACTGTGAGCCTCACGTGGGACAACCTGATTACCCTGTATCTACCCAGCGCTTAGAACGGTGCTCTGCACAGAGTAAGCGCTGAAAATACCAACAGTATTATTATTATTATTATCGGGTTGGACTCAGTCCCTGTCCCACACGGGAGCTCGAGGCCTTAATCCCCATTTTACAGATGAGGTAACTGAGGCCCAGAGAATAGTAATATTAGTGTTAATAATAGTAGTAATAATAATTGTGGTATTCGTCGAGCGCTTACTGTGCGGTAGGCACTGTGCTAAGCGGTAGGGTCGATACAAGCAGATCGGGTCGGACACAGTCTCTGTCCCACACAGGGACTCACAGACCTAATCCCCGTTGTTCAGACGAGGTAACCGAGACCCGGAGAAGTGAAGTGACGCTCCCGAGGTCGTCCTGCGGTTAAGCGGAAGAGCCGGGATTAGAACCCGGGTCCCCCCGGCGCCCAGGCCCACGCTCTTTCCGGTCGACCACACCGCTTCTCCGAGGGCTTAACGAAACGATTAAAAAAACCCGAAGCGAAAGCCCAAACCCCCATTTTGTCGTCGGTGCAGGTGAACACCTTGGTCCAGACGACACTCTCCCTCCACGGCAAGATCAACTTCCTGGTGAACAACGGAGGCGGCCAGTTCCTCAGTCCCGCCGCCAGCATCACCGCCAAGGGCTGGCACGCGGTCGTCGAGACCAACCTCACCGGGACCTTCTACCTCTGCAAAGCAGGTAGCGGGCTGAGGCAGCGGGGCCTGGCGGGCGCAGCGCGGGCCTGGGGGGCCCAGAAACACCTGGCTTCTCGTCCCACGTCCGCTACGTTGCCGGGTGACGTGGGGCAAGTCGCGTGACTCGGCCGGGCCTCGCTCCCTCGTCTGGAAAATGGGGATGGAGACCGTGAGCCCAGCGTAGGACGGGGACCGTGTCCAACCCGACGACCTCGTGCCCGCCCCGGTGCTTGGAACAGTGATTGGCACGTGGGAAGCAGCGTGGCTCGGTGGAAAGAGCGTGGGCTTGGGAGTCGGTCATGGGTTCCAATGCCGCCTCTGCCACATGTCAGCTGTGTGACGGTGGGCAAGTCACTTCACTTCTCTGGCCCTCAGTTACCCCCTCTGTCAAATGGGGATTAAGACTGTCAGCCTCACGTGGGACAACCTGATGACCCCGTATCTCCCCCAGCGCTTAGAACAGTGCTCTGCACCTAGTGAGCGCTTAACAAATGCCGACATTATCATTATTAACAAATACGATCATTATTATCATCATCATTATTACCCCTGCTCCGTCCATCCATTCAGTCAGTCGTATTTATTGAGCGCTTTCTGCATGCAGTGTACTGTACTGAGCGTTTGAAAGAAGCAGTCCGACAACAGATGGACAATCCCCGCCCACAGCGACCTCTCAGTCTAGACCGGATCCAACCTGATTATCCTTTATCCTCCCAGGTACATAGGACAGTGCTTAGCACAGGGTAAACACTGAACAGGTACCAGAAGGATTATGATTGTTTCTGCCAGAGGCCAGGCCAAGAGTAGTCTAAGCCATCCGTGGGAGCTGCGTGTCAGTCCTCTGTGTCTTTTAAGGCTAGAGGCGCCATATAATTTTTCTGGTTTGCTGTATTTCACAGTGGATTCCCCACCCTGAAAGCCAGGGGAGCTGCTAATCGGTCAGTCAGTTAATCAGTTGTATTTATTGAGCGCTTACTGCGTGCGGGGTACTGTACTAAGCCCTTGGGAGAGTCCGGTAGGACAGAGTCGATAGTCACCTTCCCTGCCCACAACGAGCTGACGGTCTAGAGGGAGATTCCCTGTCCCCTCTAGAAGACAAAGAAGCCACTTGCCTACCTTCTCATCCCAGCAGCAAGCGGGAAAGATCCCCCCTTTCCGGGATTAGGGTGGAATTCCCGATTGGGTCGTGGGTCTTCATTTGAAAACTGGCTCATTTTCATCTCCTTTCCTCCCCTCGAGCAGTTTACAACGCCTGGATGAAGGATCACGGAGGGTCTATCGTCAACATCATAGTCACGTTGCAGAGTGGATTTGCTGGCGCCTTGTGAGACTTCTCTTTTGCTTAGTTTTTGGAGGGGAATTCTGGGGTGACGGGATCTGCTTCTGCAGAGGCGGAAAAGGGAAATGAGCCCCAGGAGCCAACGAGAGAATAGCAGGAGCAGAAGGGTTGGGTGAGGGCCAAATGATACCCTAGAAAGAGAAGCAAACTGCAAGAGAGCCAGAGGATAATAGTAATAATTGTAATATTGGTTAAGTGCTCACTGGGTTCCGGGTACTCTTCTAAAGTGCCGGGGGAGGTACAAGCTAATCATAATGACGGTATTTGTTAAGCACGTACTATCTGTCAAGCACTGCTCTAAGTGCTGGAGTAGATGTAGCAGCGTGGCTTAGTGGAAAGAGCCTCCGTTTTGCAGATGAACGAACTGAGGCCCTTAGAAGTGAAGGGACTTGCCCAAGGTCACCCGGCGGACGGATGGCAGAGCCAGGATTAGAACCCTCATCCTTTTGATTTCCAGACCCGTGCTCTTTCCACTAAGCCTTGCTGCTTCTCTAGACAGGGTAATAATGATAAGAACAGTGATAGTATTTAAGTGCTCACTGTGTGTCAAGCACTGTCCTAAGCACCGGGGTAAATACAATCTAAGCAGGTCGGACACAGTCCCTGTCCCACGTGGGGCTCGCATTCTCAATCCCCATTTTACAGATGAGGGAACCGAGGCTGAGAGAAGTGAAGTCACCTGCCCGAGGTCACACGGCAGGCAAGTGGCAGATCCGGGATTCGAACCCAGGTCCTTCCAGGTCCCAGGTCCGGCCTCTCATCCCCTAGGCCAAGGCACGATCCTCCGTCTTCCCCCTTTAGGCCGTAAGCTCGTTGCGGGCGGCGAAGGCGTCCGGTTATTGTTGTATCGTCCTCTCCCAGGCGCTTAGCACAGTGCTCCGCACGCAGTAAGCGCTCAATCAGTACAGTGGAGCGAATGAATGAAGGAGCTTAGAGTCCACAGCGGGGACAGGCATGAATCACTCAAGCTTGGGATTTTGTTTCACTTGGCTGTACACTGGGGGAAAAGGTCCGACCGGCTGTTAATCTTTATTTAGGCCGACTCTTCTTGACCTCAGGCAGCCCGTCATCCTGACCCGTTGCGTGTCGGCCTAGCCGCCGCTGCCGTGAGCTCCCCGCATCAATCGCACTTATTTACCGAGAGCCTACTGCGGGCAGAGCACTGTCCTGATCTCCTGGGACACTGTAGTATAACCCAGTCGGGAGACACGGTCCTTATCCACGGGGACCCTAGATTATTACCCTGTTTATTTTGTTAATGAGGTGTCCATCCCCTTGATTCTTTTTATGGTGTTTATGTTGTTTTGTTTTTGTCCGTCTCCCCCGATTAGACTGTGAGACTGTCATTGGGCAGGGATTGTCTCTACTTGTTGCCAAATTGTATATTCCAAGCGCTTAGTACAGTGCCATGCACGTGGTACGTGCTCAATAAATACTACTGAATGAATGAATGGGGGGAGACAGACATTAGAGAAGCAGCATGGCTCAGTGGAAAAAGCCCGGGCTTGGGAGTCAGAGGTCATGGGTTCTAATCCCGGCTCCGCCACCTGTCAGCTGCGTGACTGTCACCCGTCGCCGGGACGGGTTCTTTCGGAATCGGCGCGGCGAGAGAGAGAGAGAGAGGCCGGGGATGGAAAACCTGAGTTTTGTATAGAATTTATTCCGCGGGGCGAATTGGATTAATTAATTATTTAGACGTGACAATCGGCCTTCCCTTTTGGGGGAAATATAGTGTTAAAGCTTCCCCTTCGGGAGGGATATGGTGTTAGAGCTTCCCTAACGGGAGGAATACACTGGTATGTTACTCGCGTGCGGGCGGACACCGGGGTCCGCCCAGGCAGAGCTCGCTTACGGTTTACTCGCAACGTGGTGAGGCGGCTAGTTCCCACCGTGTGCGCCCCCACTCAGGAAGAACCCACGTAGGCGTTAAACCCGCTTGCACGTTAAAAGCCCCTTATGCGTTTGACCCACTTGTACGTTAAAACCCACTTAACTTATTAAGCAGCACGGTGTAGTGGATAGACCCCGGGCCTAGGAGTCAGAGGGTCATGGGTTCTAATCCTGGCTCCGCCACTTGTCTGCTCTGTGGCCTTAGGTTAGTCGTTTCACTTCTCCTGTGCCTCAGTTCCCTCATCTGCAAAATGGGGAATTAGGACTGTGAGCCCTGTGCGGGACGGGGACCGTATCCGACCCGATTTGCCTATATCCACCCCAGCGCTTAGCATGCTACCTGTGACGTAGTGAGCGCTTAACAAATACCATCGTTATTCCCTTCTAGACCGTGAGCCCGTTGTTGGGTAGGGACTGTCTCTATTTGTTGCCAAATTGCACTCTCCAAGTGCTTAGTACAGTGCTCTGTACACAGTAAGTGCTCAATAAATAGGATTGAATGAATGAATGAAAGACGCAAAAGGCAGATACAAAGTAGGGAAGCAGAGTGGCCTAATGGCTAGACCCCGGGCCTGGAAGTCAGAGGACCTGGCTTCTCATCCCAGTTCCTCTCATTGTCTGCTGGGTGACCTTGAGCTAGTCACTTCACTTCCCTGGACCTCCATTATTACATCTAGAAAATGGGGATGAAGAGCGTGAGCCCCATGTGGAAAAGGGATTTTGTCCAACCCGATTTGCTCGTATCCACCCCAGCGCTTAATACAGTGCCCGGTACATAGTAAGCGCTCAATAAATACCATTATTATTTTTCTTATTATTATTTTCTGGGCCTCAGTTACCTTGTCTGGAAAATGGAATTCTCTCTCTTTTCCCTCCAACTTCGACTGTGAACCCCACACGGGACGGGGACCGTGTCCAACGTGAGAAACTTGTATCCACCCCAGCAGTTGGGACAGTGCTTGACGCGTAGAAAGCGCTTATCAAATACCATTTAAAAACAATTAAAAAGGAGGACAGACATGGCGGGAACAGCGGAGTTTCCACTCTGCAGCTCAGATCATCCCCTGCCCTCGAGGAGCTTCAACCAGTCGAGGACACAGAATTAGAGAGAGAAAAGGTAGGAGAGAGTGGAAAGAAGATTACGTGGAAAGGAAAGGGTTCGAATCCTAAGAGTGTGTAGAGAAGCAGGGCGGCCTAG
Organism: Ornithorhynchus anatinus; assembly: GCF_004115215.2. Taxonomy (NCBI): domain Eukaryota; kingdom Metazoa; phylum Chordata; class Mammalia; order Monotremata; family Ornithorhynchidae; genus Ornithorhynchus; species Ornithorhynchus anatinus. The sequence goes on along the minus strand of NC_041728.1, from coordinate 178,742,710 downwards.
TGGATAGAGCCCGGGCCTGGCGATCCGAAGGACTCGGATTCTAATCCCGGCTCCCCCACCCGTCTGCTGTGTGACCTTGGGCGAGTCCACTTCGCTTCTCAATCAATCGTATTTCTTGAGCGCTTACCATGTGTAGAGCACTGTACTGAGTGCTTGGGAGCGGACAGTATAACAATATAACAGATACATTCCCCACCCACGGTGAGCTTACAGTCTGGAGGGCGAGGTGGACATTAATACGAATAAATAAATTATGGATATGGGATGGGGTGAATAAAGGGAGCGAGTCAGGGTGACGCAGAAGGGAGTGGAAGAAAAGGAAAAGAGGGCTTAGACGGGGAAGGCCTCTTGGAGGAGGTGGGCCTTGGAGAAGACTCTGAAGGGGGGAGATTAATTGTCAGATATGACGACGAAGGGCATCCCGGGCCAGAGGCAGGATGTGGGCAAGAGGTCGCCGGTGAATCGGGGAGATGGAAGTACAGCGAGAAGGTTGGCATTAGAGGAGCAGAGTGTGCGGGCCGGGTTGGGGTAGGAGAGGAGAGAGGTGAGGTCGGAGGGGGGCAGGGGGATCGAGGGCCTCGAAGGAGTTTCGGTTTGATGCGGAGGTGGATGGGCAACCTCTGGAGGTGCTTGAGGAGTGGAGAAACGTGGACTGAACATTTTTGTAGAAAAACGATCCTTTTAGCGGAGTGGAGTTCGGACTGGAGTGGGGAGAGACAGGAGGCGGGGAGGTCAGCCGGGAGCTGATAAAGTGGGAGAGGATAAGTGCGTGGATTAACGAGGCAGCAGTTCGGATGTAGAGGAAAGGACGGCTTTCGGCGATGCTGTGAAGGTTGAACCACCGGCTTGCAGAGATAGATTGAGTGTGTGGGTTGAATGAGAGGAGTCAAGGAGAGCGCCAAGGTTCCGGGCTTGTGAGATGGGAAGGAAGGTCAGGCACCTGGGGTGAGGTTAATCAGTCCTATTCGTTGAGCTCTTACTCTGTGCAGAGCACTGTCCGAGGGCTTGGGATGGGACAGAGTTGAAACATCCCCTGCCCGAAGGAACTCAGAGTCTAGAGAAGGAGTGTCATGTTTGATGCCCTCGAGTCGTCTCCGACCCGTGGTGTCACCACGGACACACCTCCACCTGGAATCGTTGTGGTAGAGGATCCAGAGAGTTTTCTTGGTCAAAATCCGGAAGCGGTTGACCATCGTCTCCTTCCACCCCATCAGCTCGAGTCTCCGCCTTCGACCCTCTCCCGTGCCGCTGCTGCCCAGCACGGGAGAGTTTTGATTTGTAGCACTAAGCGCTTGGCAAGTACAGTTCGGCAACAAACAGAGACAATCCCTTCCCAACAACGGGCTCACAGCTCTCCCTCCCGTAGTCCAGAGTGGTAGAGTACTGGAAACTCTCCAGGTGCGACCTTGAGAGGGGCTAGAGGAGGAGACAGACTTTAAAATAAATGATGGATCTGGACATTATATTAATGTCTGTCTCCCCCTCCAGCGCATGTCCGCTCTCTGACCTTGGGCAAGTCACTTTTTTGTTCCTCAGTTACCGCATCTATAAAAGGGGGATTAAGAGCACGAGCCTCTTAATAAGGATTCTCTCCTCCTACAACCCACCCCGTACGCTCTGCTCCTCTGCCGCCGCCCTTGGGCAAGTCACTTTTTTGTTCCTCAGTTACCGCATCTGTAAAAGGGGGATTAAGAGCACGAGCCTCTTAATAAGGATTCTCTCCTCCTACAACCCACCCCATACGCTCTGCTCCTCTGCCGCCGCTCACCTCACTGGGCCTCATCCCCACCTGTCCCGCCATCAACCCCTGGGCCACGTCCTCCCGCTGCCCTGGAACGCCCTCCCTCCTCACCTCCGCCAAACTAATTCTCTTCTCCTCTTCAAAGCCCTATTGAGAGCTCACCTCCTCCGAGAGGCCTTCCCACACTGAGCCCCCCCTTTCCCTCTGCTCCCCCTCACCTCCCCATCGCCCTGACTCCCTCCCTCTGCTCTACCCCCCCCCCGCCCACAGCACTTGTGTATATATGTACGTATTTTTAATTCTATTTATATTAATGATGTGTATATAGCTATAATTCTATTTATATTGCTGCAACTGATGCCTGTTTACTTGTTTTGATGCCTGTCTCCCCCCTTTTAGACTGTGAGCCCATTGTGGGCAAGGATTGTCCCTATTTGTTGCTGATTTGCACTTTCCAAGCGCTTAGTACAGTGCTCCACACACAGTAAACGCTCAGTAAATACTATTGAGCGAAAGAAGTTATTAAGCGCTTACTGTAATAATAATAATAATTTTAATTATGGTATTTGGTAAGCAGCTATGTGCCAAGCACTATTCTAAGCACTAGAGTTAAAACATGTTAATCAGGTTAGATCCAGTCCCTGTTCCACAAGAGGAAGCATGGTGTAGTGGATAGAGCACGGGCCTGGGAGCCAGAAGGTCATGGGTTCTAATCCCCGATTCACCACTTGTCTGCCGTTTGGCCTTGGGCAAGTCGCTTCACTTCTCTGTGCCTCAGCTACCTTATCTGTAAAATGGGAATTAAGACTGTGAACCCCTCGTGGGACAGGGACTGTGTCCAGCCCGATTTGTGACTTGAATCCACCCCTGTGCTTAGAACCGTGCCTGGCGTACAGTAAGTACTTAATACCATTATCGTTATTATTATTATTCATTCAATCAATCGTATTGGTCTGGGAAGGCCTGTTGGAGGAGGTGAGCTCTCAGTAGGTCTTCGAAGGGGGGGAAGTGAGCTAGTTCGGAGGATGTGAGGAGGGAGGGCATTCCGGGACAGCGGGAGGACGTGGGCCAGGAGTCGACGGTGGGACAGGCGTGAACGGGGGACGGTGAGGAGGTGAGCGGCAGAGGAGCGGAGCGTGTGGGATGGACAGTAGAAAGAGAGAAAGGAGGTGAGGTAGGAGGGGGCGAGGGGATGGACCAGCTTGGAAGCCAAGAGTGAGGAGTTTTTGTTTCATGCGGCGGTTGATAGGCAACCGCTGGAGGTTTTTGAGGAGGGGAGTGACAGGCCCAGAGCGTTTCTGTAGGAAGTCGATCCGGGCAACAGAGTGAAGTATGGACTGAAGTGGGAAGAGGCAGGAGGTTGGAAGATCAGAAAGGATGCTGATGCAGTAGTCCAGTCAGGAGAGGATGAGTGATTGTACTAAGCGCTTACTGTGTGCCAAGCACTGGACTAAGCTGTGGTCATGCAGTGTTGGGCGTGAAGTCAAACTCTCCAACTCAGCCACTTGCACTTTTTATTTTGTCCCCCCGCAAGGCATTCTGGAGCAGCAAGGGCGGGCGTTGCTAACATGACCAAGACTTTAGCCTTGGAGTGGGCCGCCAGCGGAGTGAGGATCAATTGCGTGGCACCCGTAGGTAACTGGTCGCGGGTATATCGGAACTGTCCGGAACGGCGGTCTTAAAATTGGTCTGCTTTCCCTCGAAACTCCCAGGGCGGTGTGATTCAGATGACTGCCGGTCCTTTTTCTCAGGAGCTGCACTCTTCCAGCCTGCCTTTAGAGGGTTTTAGGATCGAGAGGGTGCAGATGTTAATCCTTTCCTCCGCTTATTCCATCGCAACTCTGTGCAACTCCCCCCCGCCCCACCAGAGAGTCTCAAAGAGAATGACGGTTCCCGCTCTCGCGTAATTGCCTCCGCCGCATAATTGTCCCACCCCGGTTTTTGTGGAGGAAACAAAAGATGGTTTACTGTCCCACTGAAGCGTGAGCAGAGTGTCCTGGAGGAGTTCCTCCAGCATCACTTCCAGGCCAGGCTCCGAAGACAAGATCACGCCTAGTGACGGACTGGGACGTAGTTGCTCAGATCACCGTGTTACTTTATGACGTGAGGAGAATGAGCGCGCCGTGGCGGAAGAGGGTTTGAAGGACGTGGTCCCACAAGGGCTCGGGCCGGTCCTGACCCTCAGCTGAAAACTGGGCATCAGTGGCTGAGAAACAGACGCGCTTGTTGCATTGCTTCAGAAAGGAACGGTTCTTTCCCTGCAGCACTTTATAAGACAAGAGAGACGAGACACTGCAAGCTCCCTACTGAGAGCTCACCTCCTCCAGGAGGCCTTCCCACACTGAGCCCTCCCTTTCCCTCTGCCCCTCCTCGTCACCCCGACTCTCTCCCTCTGCTCTACCCCCCTCCCCGCAGCTCTCGTGTATATATGTATATACTTATTATTCTATTTATTTTCTTAAGGATACATATATATAATTCGGTTTATATTGATGCTATTGATACCTGTTTACTTGTTTTGTTGTCTGCTCCCCCTCCTAGACTGTGAGCCTGTTGTTGGGCAGGGATGGTCTCTATTTGTTGCCTAATTGTCCATTCCAAGCGCTTAGTCCAGTGCTCTGCACACAGTAAGCGCCCAATAAATGCGATTGAATGAATGCAAACATGAAGCCCAACAAGGGTCAGCCTTGGCATGTGTTCACTGTGGCTCCCTCAGTGGCTCACAGAGTCTCTAGACTGTAAGCTCACTGTGGGCAGGGAATGTGTCGGTTATTATTGTATTGTACTCTCCCAAGCGCTCAGTGGTGTCCTCTGCACACAGTAAGCGCTCAGTAAATACGGTCGAATGAACAGATGGCCTTTTCAGTCACGGACTTGTAGGTGACCTTCACAACCACTGGTGTCTTCAAAGTTAAAGGACAACTAAGTAAGCATTCATTCATTCAATAGTATTTATTGAGCGCTTACTATGTGCAGAGCACTGTTCTCAGCGCTGGGGTAGATACAGGGTAATAGAATCGAGGCGATGTACATTTCATTAACAAAATAAATAGGGTAATGAAAATACAGTGAGAGTGGGAAGCCGGAGAATTATAATAATAATAATAATGTTGGTATTTGTTAAGCGCTTACTATGTGCAGAGCACTGTTCTCAGCGCTGGGGTAGATACTGGATAATCAGATTGCCCCATGTGAGGCTCACCGTCTTCATCCCCATTTTACAGATGAGGGAACTGAGGCACAGAGAAGTGAAGCGACTTGCCCACAGTCACACAGCTGACAAGTGGCAGAGCGGGATTCGAACCCTTGACCTCTGACTCCCAAGCCCGGGCTCTTTCCACTGAGCCATCTGGGACAGGGACTGCGTCCAGCCCGATTTCCTGGTATCCACCCCAGTGCTTTCGCCTGACACGCAGAAAGCGCTTAACAAGCGCCGTAATTATTATTAATAGCCTCCGGCGTTTTTTTAATGTCGCAAGAATTCCGCAAAGAAAGTGGGGCAAATACATGAGTGAAATCAGTAATGTCACTGAATATTTTTATCAGTGTGTAGTGCGATTAGACCGTAAGCCCGTCAGAGGGCAGGGACTGTCTCTATCTGTTGCCGAGTTGTACACTCCAAGCGCTTAGTACAGTGCTCTGCACATAGGAAGCGCTCAGTAAATACTATCGAATGAATATTTTTCCTCCTGCTGATTTTCTCTCCCAGATTCATCCTTCTTTCCCTCAACCCCCTGCACCCCTTAACACCTTCTCCGGCTGTATCCCTCCCCTCTGCAGTGTGGTCATTCTGATGCCCTTTTTATAACCGTAACCTGAAAATTCTGCGATGGGCCGTTTAAGATGACCTCAAGACCGTCTCTGGATGGTTTCCTTTTACTCTACTTGTGTGGATGTGAACTGATGTCGAACTTTTGTGTGCGCGTATTCGGGTTTCTGAGGGCGTTTGGGAGGTGATGCCGTTCCAGTTGGAGATAACTCTACTTCGGTTCAATTTTCTTCGTTCTGATGCTGTTTGTTTTCAAATCCAGGGGATGATTTTTTCTCAGACCGCCATGGACAACTACAAAGAAATAGGAAAAGAATTGTTTGAAAGGAGTTTTTCCAATTGCCCAGCCAAAAGATTAGGAGTTCCTGAAGAGGTAATTCTAATTTAGGATCCCCGAGGAGGCCGCTTAGTACAGTCAAGGCTTAAGAAATGCAATTGATTGAAGGTATGGTTGTGTCAGTTACTCTTCCGTCTTGAACTGAGGACAGAGCGGCAAGAGCCCGGACCTGAGAACCAGAGGACCTTATCAGTCGTGTTTACTGAGTGTTGACTGTGGGAAGGCCACTGTACTAAGCGCTTGGGAGAGGACAGCGGAAGAGTAGAACAGAGACATTGTCTTTTCACAACCACTTTAGAGTCTCGAGGACCCAGGTTCTGATCCCGGCTCCGCCACTTGTCTGCTTCGCAACCCGGAACGAGTTGTTTCACTTCTCTGGGCCTCATTTTCCTCATCTGCAAAAGGGGGATTTTGTGCAGAAAACTAAATCACAATGGTGGATACACACGTGCGCGCACACACACTCTCTCTCTCTCTCCACCCGCCCCTTATCCTCATCTCATGCACCCCACGTTAAGGACCTGAGAAGCAGTGTGGCCTAGTGGATAGAGCCTGGGCCCAGAGATCAGAAGGATCTGGGTTTTTTGTTTGTTTGCTTTTAATGGTATTTGTTAAGTGTTTACTATGTGCCAGGCATACACAGGTTATCAGTTTTATCAGGTTTTACACAATCCCTGTCCCATATGGGGCTCGCAGTCTTAATCCCCATTTTACAGAGGAGATAGCTGAGGCCCAGAGAAGGGAAGTAACTTGCCCAGGGTCACATAACAGACAAGAAGCGGAGTCACAGTTAGAACCCAGGTTCATCTGACTTCCAGGCCCGTCGTCTATCCACTAGGCCATGCTGCTTCACATCCGGATTCTAATCCCAGCTCCGCCACGTGTATGCTGGGTGACCTTGGGCAAGTCACTTCCCTTCGGTCAGTTCCCTCATCTGTAAAATGGGGATAGAGACTGAGCCCCACGGGGGAAAGGGATTGTTTCCAAACCCAGCGTGGCTCGGTGGAAAGATTCCCGGGCTTGGGAGTCAGAGGTCATGGGTTCTAATCCTGCCTCCACCACTTGTCAGCTGTTTTACTTTGGGCAAGTCACTTCACTGGGCCTCAGTTCCCTCATCTGTAAAATGGGGATGAAGACTGTGAGCCCCACCTGGAACAACCTGATCACCTTGTGTCTAACCCAGCACTTAGAACAGTCCTCAGCACAGAGTAAGCACTTAACAAATACCATCATTATCGTCATAATTTTTATAGTATGCACTTAAATACCATAATTATTATTGTTATTATTATTAGATGTGCTTCCCTCTCTTTAATACCCTTCCATGATCCCTGTGAATTTCTTTTTTAATAGTATTTGTTAAGCATTTGTACGTACCAAATGAGAGGATGATACAGAAGCGAGTGGGAAAAGAGGAAATGAAAGCTTAAAGATGACTTGGTTATGGTTTATAGATTATTACCATCATTATTATGGTATTTGCAAAGCACTACCATGCTATGTGTCAAGGACAATTCTAAGAGCTGTGGTAGATAGGAGCTAGTCGGCTTGGAGACGGTCCCTGTCCCACATGAGATTGACAGTCTAAGCAGGAGGGAGAACAGATCTCTTCATCAGTCAGTGGCATTGAGCACTTACTCTGTGTGTTTTGCTTTGCCGTCTGTCTCCTCCTTTTAGACCGCGAGCCCGTCATTGGGCAGGGATGGTCTCTATCTGTTGCCGAATGGTCCGTTCCAAGCGCTTAGTCCAGTGCTCTGCACATGGTAAGCGCCCAGTAAATACAATTGAATGAATGAATGAATGAATGCAGAGCACCGTACTAAGCGTTTGTACAGTCCCTGCCCTCAAGGAGCTTAGAGCCTACAGAAGAAACTTCCCTCAGGGACCCGATCCTCGCTCTTGTCGGCGCTTTATGAAACGGGTGGTTCTGTTTCCTTAGATTTCTCCTCTGGTGTGCTTCCTCCTGTCTCCTGCTGCTTCCTATATTAGCGGACAGACGGTGAATGTGGATGGAGGAAGTAGCCTGTATACACGTTCGTGGGAAATACCAGGTGAGGGGGCAAAAAAAAAATCCCTAACATTCCTTACCCTGGAGACATTTTAAATAATAATAATAATTGCCGTAGTGTCAAATTGTCGATTGTCAAAGCCTCACTGAAGGCCCACCTCCTCCCGGTGGCCTTCCCCAACGAAGCCCTTCCTTTCCTCTTCTCCCACTCCCTTCTGCCTCGCCCTGCCTTGCTCCCTTTGTTCTTCCCCCTTCCAGCCCCACACCGCTTATGTCTATCTCTGTCATTTTCTTTATTTACCGTCTCCCCCTCTAGACTGCAAGCTCATTTGGGTTAGGGAGTTTGCCCGTTTATTACCATATTGTATTCTCCCAACCCCCTTAGTACAGATGAGCAGATTTTTTCAATCAGTGATTTTTACTGAGCACTTACTTTGTGCACAGCACTATACTGAGCGCTTGGGAGAGTAAAATACAACAGAGTTGATAGACACATTCCCTACCCACAACAAGCTTACAGTCTAGAGGGGGAGAGAGACATTGATATAAATAAATGAATCTTGGATCTGCACATAAGCATTGCGGGGGCTGAGGTGGGGGAATAAAGGGGGCAAATCCAGGTGCGAGGATGATAGCGTGGCTCAGTGGCAAGAGCCCGGGCTTGGGAGGCAGAGGTCGTGGGTTTTAATTCCACCTTCGCCACTTGGTTGTGTGACCTTGGGCCAGTCACTTCCCTTCTCTGGGCCTCAGGTCCATTATCTGTAAAATGGGGATGAAGACTGGAAGCCCCATGTGGGACAACCTGATGACCTTGTATCTACCCCCGTGCTCAGAACGGTGCTCGACACACAGCAGAGCCTTAACGAGTATCATAATTACGACGATCGTTATCGAGTGACGGTCGCCTGCTCTTGTCTCCCTTCGGCTCGGACAGATCACGACAACTGGCCCGAGGGGCCGGGCGATCTCAGCACCGTGAAGAAGATGAAGGCTTCCTGGCGCTCGCAGTCCAAGCTGTAGAAGCCAGATTCCCGCCGGTCCCTTTCCCGGGGTGGGAGGAAGGGGGCCCAGAGGCGGGCGGAGCCTTTAGGCCACGATTCCCAATCCTGAGGAAGCCACACGATCTCCCGGTGCTCCCGGCTCCCGGCTTGACTCCCGAAGGGAGGCCTGCGACCCTTCCCGGGGCCGCGCTGCCTGAGGCCATGTGGATCGCTCCGGCGGCCTGAACGCGGCCCCTCAACCCGAGCCGCCCATTCTGCACTCTCCCCGTCCCGCCTGGGGGCACCTCCTGGAGTCCACGGAGTTTTCCTTTCTTGGGGGTTTCCCGCTTCTGATAAATGAAGTGCTGAGACAGTCCTCCAGTTGATTCTTCCCTCTAGGGTGAGGTGGGTTAATCAGTCAATCAGGGGTATTTGTTGATAATAATCATGGTACTTGTTAAGCGCTTACTATGTGCCGAACACTGTTCTAACGCTGGGGTAGATTCAAGTTAATCGGGTTGGACACTCATTCATTCATTTGATCATATTTACGGAGCGCTTACTATGTGCGGAGCACTGTACTACGCACTTGGGAGACACATTCGCTGCCCACAACGAGCTTACAGTCTAGAGGGCTGTCCCACATGGGGCTGTCACTCTTACTCCCCATTTTACAGATGAGGGAACCGAGGCCCAGAGAAGTGAAGTGATTTGCCCAAGGGCACACAGCAGACATGAGGCAGAGCCGGGATTAACAGGGAAGCAGAATCGTCTAGTGGCAACAGTACGGGCCTGGGAGTCAGAGGACGTGGGTTTTAATCCCGGCTCCGCCACTTGTCTGCCGTGTGACCTTGGGCAAGTCACTTCACTGTGCCTCAGTTTCCTCCTCTGTAAAAGAAGCGGAGAGAATCTGTAGAGAAAAAGTGTGGCTTAGTTGCCTGCTGTGTGACTGTGGGCAAGTCACTTACCTTCTCTCTGCCTCAGTTCCCTCATCTGTAAAATGGGGATGAAGACTGTGAGCCCCACGTGGGACAACCTGATGACCTTGTATCTCCCCCAGTGCTTAGAATGGTGCTCGGCACATAGTAAGCGCTTAAAAATACCATCATTATTATTATTAAAATGGGGATTAAGACTGTGAGCTCCATGTGGGACACGGACTGTGAATCTACCCCATTGCTTAGAACAGTGCTTTGCACATAGTTACCGCTTAACAAATGCCCTCATTGTTAGTATTCGAACCCAGGTCCTGACTCCCAGGCCCCTGCGCTGTCCACTAAGCCACACTGCTTACTGTGTGCAGAGCACTGGACTAAACGCTTGGGGAGGTGGGGCACAGTGTAATAGAGTGAGTGCAGGCTACCGTTAAGATAATCATGATAACTCGCTTCTAGTTCATACTTCCGAGCCTTGAGTTTTCCCAGTTAGATAATGGACTTTAGTGCTACTGACTCTTCCACGGTATCGTGAGCAATAATTAAGAATAATGATTTTAAACCCCTGGTTGTCAAAGGCAGCAGCACCAGAAAATCCCCAAAGCAGGACACACAGATCCCCTGGGTCTCCAGGAGACCAGCTTCTTACTCTATCAAGACAAAGTAAGAAAATGACAAAGAAAAACACGCCCAGCCCTACGAACGCTGACCCTTGTAATACTTGACACCGTCAGCTTCTTGGGGAGGCAAGGGTCGTGTCCGTCTGCTTTTTGGGGCAATCGATCAGTGCCATTTAGTGAGCACTTACTATGAGCAGAGCACTGAACTGAGCGCTTGGGAAAGCGAAATAGGGCGGAATTTGTAGATGCGATTCCATCTCCACAAGGAGCTCTGTCTACACACAGTAAGCGCTCCGTAAATACTGCCGGTGGATTGATTTTTTTTGTCCACCTTGGAAAAATGAGGGGTTCGTGACAATCTCTTGAAATGAAAAATGATTCTGTCCGCACACAGCATCTGCTCGGTATTCCTTCCTCTTGTTCCTTAATTTCTGGTCTAGAAGTGCCTAGAGTTTTGAAGATCATATGCCATTAAAAAAAAACAGCCAACCAAATAAAACTAATGTTGGATAAATGTTCCCAGCCAGTACGTTACAAATAGGGTGGAACCGCTGTAACGACTCGATTGATTTTTCAATTTTCTGCTCCGCCGGTAAATTAAACGTGTTTTGCCAACAAAGGTGCATCTGGCAGTGTCTTGATTGAACGGCTCAATGCGAAAGCAGCAGTATTTGGCAGGTGCTCCTCCTCGGGCTTCTGAATTCCTTGCCGATGAGCCTTCGCCAGATTCGAGAACTGCCGGACATCTCTCCGGAGATGTTTATCTAGGGGAAGACTGATAATTCAGCGAGAGCCTGGAGTTCAAAATTCAAACACGTTCCCCCTTTAGAGTGTCCTGTAGAGTTACACTTGTTGTTGTTGTTTTTTCAGCCCCGCCACTTGCCTCCTGTTGTGACCTTGGGTGAGTCACCTCACTTCTCTGTGCCTCAGTTCCCTCATCTGTAAAATGAGGATTGAGACTGTGAGCCCCATGTGAGACAGGGACCGCGTCCAACTTCAATTGCCTGTATCCACCCCAACACTTAGGACAGTGCCTGGCCCGCAATAAGCGCTTAGCAAATACCACGGTCATTATTATTTAATGGTATTTGTGAAGCTTGGGAGAGGACAGCATTATAACCGACACATTCCCCGCCCACAATGAACTTACAATCTAGAGGGGACTTGTCCAAAGTCACCCAGCAAGCAATTGGCAGAGCTGGGAGTAGAACTCAGGTCCTCTGACTCCAAGGCCCATGTTCTACCCACTAAGCCATGCTGCCAACTCCCTTTGGCTGAAGGATAGGACCTGGTAGCTTTCCGTTCATTCATTCATTCGTTCAATAGTATTTATTGAGCGCTTACTATGTGCAGAGCACTGTACTAAGCTCTTGGAATGTACAAATCGGCAACAGATAGAGACGGTCCCTGCCCTCTGACGGGCTTACGGTCTAATCGGGGGAGACGGACAGACAAGAACGATGGCAATAAATAGAGTCCGGACCTGGGCAGCCTCCACTGGGTCTTCAAGTTTTCCTCTTTTAACTTAGGTCTGGGGATGTTCTGCTCAGTTCTCCCCAGGGAAGCTCACGGTGGGCAGGGAATGTGTCTCTTGATTGTTCTAATGTACACTCCCAAGTCCTTAGTACGGTGCTTTGCACCCTATAAGCACACAATAGATAAGAGTGAATGATTTGAAGTCGCCCTTATTATTGTTATTATGGTATTTGTTAAGCACTTACTATGTGCCAGGCACTAGATTGAGCGCTGGGGTGGATACACGCAAATCGGGTGGAACCCAGTCCCTGTCCCACGTGGGGTTCACAGTCTCCGTCCGCATTTTACAGGTGCGGTAACAGGCCCGGAGAAGTGAAGCGACTTGCCCAAGGTCACACAGCAGACAAGTGACGGAGGTAGGATTAGAACCCATGCCCTTCTGACTCCCAGGCCCGGGCTTTATCCACTAAGCCATGCTGCTTCTCTGCTTTTCGCTATCACCTCCCTTGGGCTGAAGGCCAAAAGTCTCCCTGAAGGCTCAGAGGTCTTCGCAGAACTTCCTACCACCCCCCAACCCCAGGACCGGCCCAGGCAGCTCACAGGCGAAGTGCTCCTTCTCACCCACGACTCCCCAGTCCACGTTTTTCCTCGGCACCCGGAGCTTCTCCTCCAGCCCTACCGCCCACGGACACCGGCATCGCAGATTTCGGCAATGTTTCCCCTTCTCTTAACAAGGTAACAGTAAAAAATTCAGTTCTAATGTCCTCTCCCTGGATCTGGCATTATCCCCTTCTGTACTTCCCTGCAGCATCATGACAAGCAGCACGGCTTAGCGGTTAGAGCACAGGCCTGGGAGTCAGAAGGATCTGGGTTCTAGTCCCGGCTCCACCACCTATCTGCTGCGTGACCTGGGGCGAGGCACTTCACTTCTCTGTGCCTCAGTTCCCTCATTTGTAAAATGGGGATTAAGACTGCGAGCCCCACGCGGAACGGGGACTGCGTCCAAGCGGGTTAACTTGTATCTACCCCAGCGTTTAGAACAGTGCCTGGCACACGGTAAGTGCTCAACAAGTCTCGTCTTATGCCGTCGGGTCGTCTCCGACCCATAGCGATGCCATGGACCCATCTCTCTCAGAACGCTCCCACCTCCTCCTGCCGTCGTCCTGGGAGTGGATCCGTAGAGTTTTCTTGATAAAAATCTGGAAGCGGTTGACCAACGCCTCCTTCCGCTCAGTAAAACTTGAGTCTCCGCCCTCGACTCTCTCCCGAGCCGCCGCTGCCTAGCACGGGGGAGTTTTGCCTTGTAGCCGATGTCCTGCCACTCGCTAGCCACTGGCCAAGCCAGGAATGGAACGGACGGGCCTCTGCTCGACTCTCCCTCCCATAGTTGAGACTGGTGGACTACTGGAAACTCTCCAGGTGCGACCCCGAGCGGGGGGCTTAACAAGTAGAAGCAGCGTGGCTCGGTGGAAAGAGCCCGGGCTTGGGAGTCAGAGGTGGGTTTGAATTCCGGCTCCGCCACTTGTCAGATGTGTGACTGTGGGCAAGTCACTTCACTTCTTTGTGCCTCAGTTACCTCATCTGCAAAATGGGGATGAAGACTGTGAGCCTCACATGGGACAACCTGATTACCCCGTATCTACCCCAGCGCTTAGAACAGCGCTCTGCACATAGTAAGTGCTTAACAAATACCAACATTATTAAGTACCATTACTATTATTATCCTAGGACTTGTGTTCTTCTGGTCCTCTGGCCACCATCTCCCAGTTTCTCCAAGCTCCAGTCTCCCCACCTCTGAGTCGTTGTGAGACAGGGTGTCTTTTCTCTCCCTCGGGGGCAGGAGCCTCGCTCCTCCAGGGTCCTGGCAGCTAGACTCCAAACCTCCGGGGTTCTTCTCTGCTCCTTCCCCACGTCCTGTGTCCAGAGCACGAGCTTTCCCTGGGTCCTGCTCTCACAGACACAATGCTAGCTACTTCCTCTCTTCCAAGGGGGCTGAGGGTTTTCTTCTTCGTCCTTCAACTCCCTCCCCAATCCTTCTCATGTCCTGCTCTGTGCTCCCCAAGTCGCTGCACCTCATGTCCTGCATTTTTCCAAGAAGTCTCCCATTCTTCCCCAAGATTAGATGCGGTCCCCATCCCACAAGGGGTTTAGAGCCCCAAGACCGAAGGAGAAACAGCTGCTGCTGCTACTGGGGGGCCGAGGCCCAGCCACTGCCCAGACCGGCCGGTCCGCTGGCCAGCCTTGGGGGTATCTGACAGCGGAACCGTGACCTGCCCCCAGCCGGGACACACAGCCAAACCCAACCCTGAGCCTCTGGGGCCAAGAAGCCTTTCATCCGACCTCGCCCTCCAGCCCCTCCCGGGTCCACAGCAGGACGGTGTGGAACACGGGACCCGGAGCAGGTGAGGCTGCTCGACGTGGAGGTGAGAAACCCCAGCCTTTTTATTTAGCAGTGGCAACCTGTTCTCATGCCCACACAGACAACAAAATCCCCAGCTTTTTTTACCTAGCAACTGAGACGTATTCACGTCAACACGGCCACTAAAACCCCAGCTTTTTTACCTAGCAACAGATACCTGTTCACATGCCGTCACAGCCAACAAAATCCCCAGCTTTTTTTTTTACCTAGCAACTGAGACCTATTCACATGCCAACACAGCCGCTAAAGCCCCAGCTTTTTTTACCTAGCAACAGATACCTGTTCACATGCTGACACAGCCACTAAAACCCCCAGCCTTTAATAATAATAATAATAATGTTGGTATTTGTTAAGGGCTTACTATGTGCCGAGCACTGTTCTAAGCGCTGGGGTAGACACAAGGGAATCAGGTTGTCCCACGTGGGGCTCACAGTCTTAATCCCCATTTTACAGATGAGGTCACTGAGGCACAGAGAAGTTAAGTGACTTGCCCAAAGTCACACAGCTGACGAGTGGGAGAGCCGGGATTCGAACCCATGATCCCCGATTCCAAAGCCCATGCTCTTTCTACTGAGCCACGCTGCTTCTCTACCTTTTTGACCTTGCAACAGATACCTGTTCACATGCCAACGTAACCACCAAAACCCTCAGCCTTTTCACCTAGCAACAGGTGCCTTGTTCACATGCCCGGAAAGCAGCGTGGCTTCCCTTGTTCACGGGAAGCAGTGGGGCTCAGCGGCAAGATCCCGGGCTTGGGAGTCAGAGGTCATGGGTTCGAATCCCGGCTCTGCCACTTGGCAGCTGTGGGACTGTGGGCGAGTCACTTCACTTCTCTGGGCCTCAGTTACCTCATCTGGAAAATGGGGGTGAAGACTGTGAGCCCCACGTGGGACAACCTCATTCCCTTGTGTCTACCCCAGCGCTTAGAACAGTGCTTGGCACATAGTAAGCGCTTAACAGATACCAACATTATTATTATGCCACCACGGCCACCAAAACACCTGGCTTTTTGCCTAGCAACAGCTGCCTGTTCACGTTCATTCGGTTGTATTTATTGAGCGCTTACAATGAGCAAAGCACATAACTAAACGCTTGGGATAATACTATATAACAATAAACAGACACATTCCCTGCCCACAACGAGCTTACAGTCTAGAGGGGGAGACGGACATTCATATGAATAAATAAATTACAGATTAATTCATGCAATCGCGTTTATTGAGCATTTACTGTACCGCACTGCTCTTATTGTGAGAAAGCACTTGTGCTGTGGGACAGGGAAGGGGAGGATGAAGAAAGGGAGCAAGTCAGGGCGATGCAGAAGGGAGTGGGAGAAGAGGAAAGGAGGGCTTAGTCTGGGAAGGCCTCTGGGAGGAGGTGGGCCTTCGGTAAGGCTTTGAAGCGGGTGGGGAGAGTCAGTGTCTGTGGGATATGAGGAGGGAGGGCTTTCCGGGCCAGAGGAAGGAGGTGGGCCAGAGGTCGGGGTTGAAATAGACTTGTTCATTCCAAGCGCTTGGTACAGTGCTGTGCACATAGTAAGCGCTCAATAAATACTATTGAATGAATGAAATAGACGAGATCGAGGGAGCGTTTGGACGGACTGACTAGTGCGCCAGCAGGGGGCGCCAGGGTGCAAGTGTTACCTCCAGGATGGTCGTGCTAGCGCCAGGACGCCAGCAGGGGGTGCTAGCGCTAACTCCAGGATGGTCGTACTAGCGCCAGGTGTCCAGCAGGGGGTGCTAGCGCTACCTCCAGGATAGTCGTGCTAGCGCCAGATAATCATTCATTCATTCATTCAATAGTATTTATTGAGCGCTTACTATGTGCAGAGCACTGTACTAAGCGCTTGGAATGAACAAATCGGCAACAGATAGAGACGGTCCCTGCCCTTTGACGGGCTTACGGTCTAATCGGGGGAGACGGACAGACAAGAACAATGGCAATAAATAGAATCAAGGTTATTATTATTATTATATATTATAATGAATAATATAACCATTATAATACTAACTAATAATGTAAATATTAATAATATAATAAATATAATTACCATATAATTATACGATATAATTGATTATAATATAATTAATATATAATAATTGTTAATAATAATGTTGGTATTTGTTAAGCACTTACTATGTGCAGAGCACTGTTCTAAGTGCTGGGGGAGATACAGCGCAATCACATTATCCTACGTAAGGCTCACAGTTAATCCCCATTTTACAGATGAGGTAAGTGAGGCCCAGAGAAGTGACGTGACTTGCCCACAGTCCCATAGCTGACAAGTGGCAGAGTCGGGAGTCGAATCCATGACCTCTGACTCTGAAAAGCCCAGGCTCTTTCCACTGAGCCACGCTGCTTCCATCTCCAGATCTCCAGCAGGGGGTGCTAGCGCTACCTCCAGGACGGCCGTGCTAGCGCCAGGACACCAGGAGGGGGCGCCAGGGTGCAAACGCTTCCTCCGGGACGGTCGTGCTAGCGCCAGGGCCGCCAGCAGGGGGGGCCAGAGCTACTTCCAGAATGGCCGTACCTGTCCCAGGGCGCCAGCAGGGGGTGCTAGCGCTACCGCCAGGATGGTCGTACTAGCGCCAGGTCTCCAGCAGGGGGCGCCAGGGGGCTGGTGCGAACTCCAGGTGCCATCGACTCGTTGGTGCCGACTTGTTCATTCCGAGCGCTTAGTACAGTGCTCTGCACCTAGTAAGCGCTCAATAAATACGATTGAATGAATGAATCGGCAGCGCGCCAGCAGGATGCCAGAGCATCCAAGCATTGGCTTGGAGGAGCCTCGAGTGGGGCACCAGCTGCTTCCTCCTGCTTCCTCCTCTTCCTCCTGCTGCTGCAGCTGCTGCTGCTCCTGCTGCTCCTGCTGCTCCTGCAGATGCTGCTGCTGCAGCATCGGTTAGTGGGGCCGCCGGAGGATGAGTCAGAACTGCTTGGCCAAACCGCAGGCCCCGGCCTGCTCCAGGGCAGAGTGGGCCTGCCCTATCCGGACGGGACGGGACAGCCGCCGGCCCCTCCTCAGCCGGTTTGGAAGGAGCAGAGTCAAGGCCGTGTCCATTACGGTGCATCTCCGCGAGGCTCGCGCCTGCCCTCCGCTCTGCACCCTCGCAACCAAACGGTGGCTCGGTCAATGAGCGGGACTGAAAGCCGACGGAACCTCGTGGCCTCGTGGAAAGAGCCCGGGCCCGGGAGGCAGAGAACCTGGGTCCTAACCCCGGTTCCGCCATCGACCCGCTGCCAGACTTTGGACAAGTCACTTAGCTTCTCTGTGGTTCAGTTTCCTCACTTATAAAATGGGGATTCAATCCCACGTGGCGTAGTGGATAAGAGCCCCGGCCTGGGAGTCAGAAGGTCGTGGGTTCTGATCCCGGCTCTACCACTTATGTGATGTGGGGTCTTAGGCAAGACACTTCACTTCCCTGTGCCTCAGGTCCCTCATCTGTAAAATGGGGATTGGGACTGAGAGCCCCACGTGGGGCAAGGACTGCGTCCAGCTCAACTTGCTTATATCCACCCCAGCGCTTGGAATAGTGCCTGGCACCTACTAAGCACTTAAGGAGTAGCACGATTATTATTATTACTGTTACTTAAACTATGAACCTCTTGTGGGACCAGGGATCTGACCTGATGATCTTTTAATTATCCCTATGCTCAGTGCAGGGCTTGGCACATAGTAAGCGCTTAACAAGTACCATAATAAAAGCAATCAATAAATTTCACGGAAGCCGTACTGCACGCAGAGCTCTCTACTGAGTTCTTGGGAGAGTACAATAAAGTGGATAAACAAGATCCAAGATAAACAAGAGTTCGACTCCCGGCTCCGCCACTTGTCAGCAGTGTGACTGTGGGCACGTCACTTAACTTCTCTGTGCCTCAGTTACCTCATCTGTAAAATGGGGATTAACTGTGAGCCTCACGTGGGACGACCTGATGACCCCGTATCTATCCCAGCGCTTAGAACAGTGTTCTGCACATAGTAAGCGCTTAACAAATACCAACATTATTAAGATCCCTGGCCTCAAGGAGGTTACAGTCTTTTGTGTTGAGACCACACTCCTAAATTTTTGGGAGTGTACAATAGAGTTAGGAGACACAATCCCTGCCCTTGAGGAGCATAAAGTCTACTGAGTACAGGCCACTGTACTAAGCACTTTTCTATGGTATTTGTTAAGCGCTTACTATGTGCCAGGCACTATACTAAGCTCTGGGGTAGGTACAAGCTAATACCATTGGACACAGTCCCAGGCCCACGTGGGGCTCACAGTCTTAATTTTACAGATGAGGTCATCGAAGTCCAGAGAAGTGAAGTGACATGTCCAAGGTCACATAGCACACAAGTGGCGGAGCCAGGATTAGCATGCAGGTCCTCTGACTCCCAGGCCCGTGTTCTATTCAGTAATCCACACTACTTTTGGGGAGAGTATAGCAGTTAGAAACAATCCTCGCGGGGAGAGACGCTAAAATAAATTTCAGTTAGGGGGAAGCAACAGCGTAGCACATAGTTGAAACAGCGTGGCTCAGTGAAAAGAGGCCGGGCTTGGGAGTCATAGGTCATGGGTTCTAATCTCTGCTCTGCCGCTTGTCAGCTGTGTGACCTTGGTTAAGTCACTTGACTTCTCTGTGCTTCAGTGACCTCATCTGTAAAATGGGGATGAAGACAGTGAGCCCTACGTGGGACAACCTGATTACCTTGTATCTCTCCCAGCGCTTAAAACAGTGCTTGGCACATAGTAAGCGCTTCACAAATACCAACATTATTATTATCATAGTTTAGTGTTCTGCACACAGTAAGCACTCAGTAAATATGACTGAATGTACATATGAATGAATGTGGGTGTAAGTGCTCCATTGGGGACATGGGGTTGCAGGGGAACAGAAGGACTTCAGTGCTGGGGAAATAGTTGTTGTGGGGAAACAGGGAGCGGAATTGAGAGATGAATCAGAGCAAGGTTTTCTGGAGGAGATGGGATTTCAGCTCTAGCCAGAGTCCTTTACTGTGGGGCCTGATGATGAATCTTCACTTAAAAACAAAACTGTGGTATTTGTTGAGCGTTTACTGTGTGCCGGGCACCGTACTACGCACTGGGGTGGTTACAAGAAAATCTGGTTGGACACGGTCCCCGTCCCCCATGGGGCTCCCAGTCTCAATTCGCATTTTACAGACGTGGTAACCGAGGGCCAGAGAAGTGAAGTGACCTGCTCAAGGCCACACAGCAGACAAGTGGAGGAGCCGGGATTAGAACCCATGACCGTCTGATTCCCAGGCCTGGGCCCTGTCCACTACACCTTGTGAACTGGTCACTGGTGGGTTTTATTAACTTGTTTTTATCGTTGCCAGGTTTTACATGATTCTGGGCACAATTGTCTGGCTAATCTTTCTTACTCTCTGCTCTCCTCCTCTCCCTCCTCTCCTAAATCCTTCCTGTCCCCCTGGAACTGAAACTGACCCAAAGCCACATTGCCCCTTCATCGGTCATTCGTTCAGTCGTATTTAGTGAGCGCTCACTGTGTGGAGACCACTGTACCAAGCGCTTGGGAGACTACAGTATTACAGTAAACAGACACATTCCCTGCCCACAAGCAGCTTACAGTCTAGAGGGGGAGGCAAACATTAATATAAATAAATAAAATGAGAAGTGTGGACATAAGCGGTGTGGGGCTGGGAGGGGGGATGAATAAACGGAGCGAGTCAGGGTGACGTAGAAGGGAGTGGGAGAAGAGGAAAGGGGGCTTAGTCAGGGAAGGCCTCTTGGAGGAGGTGGGCCTTCAATAAGGCTTTGAAGCCTCCCTGACCCCTCAGAAAAATGAACCGCCTAGCTTTCTGCCTCCCTTCTTTTTCTCCCACAACACTCCTACTCTCCCTTCCTGCCTTCCTCATTCAATCCATCAATCAATCCTATTTACTGAGTGCTTTCGGTGTGCAGAGCACTGTACTGAACGCTTACCCCCGGCCCTATCCCCCCCATCTCCCTCTGCCTCCTCCCACCACCCCATAAGCTACTCCAGAATTCAGTTCCTTGTCTCTCACGCAGGTCCTTCAGTTGACCAGTAGACGAGATCTGTACAGGGAATCGCTGATAAATCACGGGAGCCGGAGGAAGAGTGGGCTAGGATAGGTTGTAAATGGCTGCCGCGTAGCCTAGCGGGTAGAGCCCGGGCCTGGGGGTCCGAAGGACCTGAGCTCTACCCCCAGCTCTGCCACTTGTCTGCCGTGGGACCTTGAGCGAGTCATTTCCCTTCTCTGGGTCTCAGGTTCTTCAACTGTAAAATGGGGATTGAGATCTTGAGCCCCATGTGAGACGGGGACCGTGTTCAACCGGATTAGCTTCTATCTAATAATAATAATAATAATAATCATGTTGGTATTTGTTAAGCGCTTACTATGTGCCGAGTACTGTTCCAAGCGC
Organism: Ornithorhynchus anatinus; assembly: GCF_004115215.2. Lineage (NCBI taxonomy): Eukaryota > Metazoa > Chordata > Mammalia > Monotremata > Ornithorhynchidae > Ornithorhynchus > Ornithorhynchus anatinus. The sequence continues at coordinate 178,722,018 of NC_041728.1, read as the reverse complement.
TGGGGTAGACACAAGGGAATCAGGTTGTCCCACATGGGGCTCACAGTCTTAATCCCCATTTTACAGATGAGGTAACTGAGGCACCGAGAAGTGAAGTGACTTGCCCAAAGTCACACAGCTGACAAGTGGCAGAGCCGGGGTTTGAACCCATGACCTCTGACTCCAGAGCCCGTGCTCTTTTCCACTGAACCACGCTGCTTCTCTATCTACCTCAGTGCTTTCATTCATTCGATTGTATTCATTGAGCGCTTACTTTGTGCAGAGCACTTCATTCAGTTGTATTTACTGAGCATTCACTGTGTACAGAGCACTGTGCTAAGTGCTCGGGAGAGTAAAATATAACAATAAACAGATACGTTCCTTGTCCGCCGTGAGCTTACGGTCTAGATCAGTGTCTAGTATGTAGTAAGTGCTTAACAGATACCACAATTATTATGAATATGAGAAGCAGCGTGGCTCAGTGGAAAGAGACTGGGCTTTGGAGTCAGAGGTCATGGGCTCGAATCCCGGCTCTGCCACTTGGCAGCTGTGTGACTGTGGGCGAGTCACTTCACTTCTCTGGGCCTCAGTTACCTCATCTGGAAAATGGGGGTTAACTGTGAGCCTCACGTGGGACAGCCTGATGACCCTGTATCCACCCCAGCGCTTAGAACAGTGCTCTGCACATAGTAAGCGTTTAACAAATGCCAACATTATTATTATCATTATTGTTCATTCAATTGTATTTATTAAGTGCTTCCTTTGTGCAGAGCACCATACTGAGTGCTTGGGAAAGTGACCGTCCCTGCCCACAATGGGCTCACAGTCTAGAGGGATATTATTATTTTTATTATTAGCTTATATCTATCCCAGCACAGTGTGGCCTAGTGGAAAGAGCCTGGGCCTGGGAGTCAGAGGTCATGGGTTCAAATTCCGACTCGGCCACTTGTCAGCTGTGTGACCTTGGGCAAGTCACTTAACTTCTCTGTGCCTCAGTGACCTCATCTGGAAAATAGGGATTAAGACTGTGAGCCCCACGTGGGACGACCTGATTGGGGAAGCAGTGTGGTCAATGGAAAGAGCCTGGGCTTCGGAGTCAGAGGTCATGGGTTCGACTCCCGGCTCTGCCACTTGTCAGCTGTGTGACTGTGGGAAAGTCACTTAACTTCTCTGTGCCTCAGTTACCTCATCTGTAAAATGGGGATTAACTGTGAGCCTCACGTGGGACGACCTGATGACCCTGTATCTCCCCCAGCGCTTAGAACAGTGCTCTGCACATAGTAAGTGCTTAACAAATACCAACATTATTATTATTGTTATTACCTTGTATCTACCTCAGCACTGAGAACAGTGCTTGGCACATAGCAAGTGCTTAATAAATACCATTATTATTATTATTATTATTATTACAGTGCCTGGCATATAGTAAGTGCATAATAAATACCAAAAGAAAAAAAAGAGTGGTGAAAGGAGTGTAAATCTTGTTTGGGCAGGGATTGTCTCTCTCTTTATTGCTGTATTGTACTTTCCAAGCCCCCCTCTCGGGATGGCGCCTGGAGAATTTCCAATACTCTACCAGTCACGACTATTCATTCATTCATTCATTCAATAGTATTTATTGAGCGCTTACTATGTGCAGAGCACTGTACTAAGCGCTTGGAATGTACAAATCGGTAACAGATAGAGACAGTCCCTGCCCTTTGACGGGCGCACGGTCTAATCGACTACAGGAGGGAGAGTCAAGCAGAGAGGCCCGTCCGTTCCATTCCTAGCTCGGGCAGTGGCTAGCGAGTGGCAGGACATCGGCTACAAGTCAGAACTCCCCCGTGCCGGGCAGCGGCGGCACGGGAGAGGGTCGAGGGCCGAGACTCAGGTTTATTGCGCGGAAGGAGGTGATGGGAAACCACTTCCAGGTCTGTACCAAGAAAACTCTCCGCCATCCACTACCAGAAGGATCGCAGATGAAAGTGGGGCGTTCTGGGAGAGATGTGTCTGTGGTGTCGCTTTGGGTTGGACACGACGCGATGGCATAAAACAACTACTTTTCAAGCGCTTAGTAGAATGCTCCGCACATAGTAAGCGCTCAATAAATACAATTGAAGTGAATGAATGAATGAGGGGTGGAAATATCAGAAGAAATCAGATCCCACCACTGCACGCCGAGAGGACTCCTCACACATCTGTCTTCGGCATGAAGACGGGCCTCTGGTTGGTAGCTGAGTTGCCCCGGGAGGTTTCCTCCGCCCCAGATCTTCCCGGACTTTCATCCGGCCCGGGTCCGCGCTGAATCATCCGCTATAAAACACAGCGCAGATAGCCGAATCCTCGGGATAAAGCGGCCCAAGTAAACAGGCCCCAAATGCCCGTGAGAAATCCGTCCCCGCGGCCCCGCGGGGTTCGGTCAGCTTTACGGCCGCCCCGGGCTCCGCTCCGGCCGACGTGAGTCCCCCGTGTCCCCTGCGGGCCCGCCGCCCAGCCCGGCCTCGGTCCGCCACCCTTCTGGACGACGTCGAGGCTCTCGCTCTCCTCTCCCGGAGAAAACGGAGCCTCAACCTCCCCGGGGTTTGCCGGCTTGGGAGGCTGCCGAGGCTGAGGCCTAGGCCCTGGGGAGTCAGTCAGTCAGTCGGTCAGTCGTGTTTGTTGAGTGCTGTCTGTGTGCAGAGCACTGGACTAAGCGCTTGTGTGGTGGCAAGAGCCCGGGCCTGGGAGTCAGAGGACGTAGATTCTAATCCCAGCTCTGCCACTTGTCTGCTGTGTGACTTTGGGCAAGTCAACTAACTTCTCTGGGCCTCAGTGACCTCATCAGTAAAATGGGATTAAGACTCTGGGCCCCACGTGGAACAACCTGATTATCTTCTAACTACCTGAGTGCTGAGAACAGTGCTTGACACATATCATAGTTAAATGCTTAACAAATACTAAAGTTACGATAGGAAGCGGAGTGACTTGGCGGAAAGAGCCCGGGCTTGGAAGTCAGAGGTCGTGGATTCTAATCCCGGCTCCGCCACTTGTCAGCTGTGTGGCTTTGGGCAAGTCACTTCAGTTCCCTGGGCCTCAGTTACCTCATCTGGAAAATGGGGATTGAGACTTTGAGCCTCACGTGGGACAGCCTGATTACCTTCTATCTACCCCAGTGCTTAGAACAGTGCTTGGCACATAGTAAGTGCTTAACAGGTACCATCATTCTTCTTATTATTATTGGGAGAGGGCGATAGAACAATAAACAGATCCATTCCCTGCCCACAACAAGCTGACAGTCTAGAGGCGCTGTGAGGGTGGGAACCCCACTGTGGTTAGGGAACGACGCTCAGTGTGGCCTAACGGAGAAGCAGCGTGGCTTAGTGGGAAAAGCCCGGGCTTGGGAGTCAGAGGTCATGGGTTCGAATCCCGCCTCTGCCACATCAGCTGGGTGACCTTGGGCAAGTTACTTCACTTCCCTGGGCCTCAGTTACCTCATCCGTAAAATGGAGATTAAGTCTGTGAGCCCCACGTGGGACAAGCTGATGACCTTGTATCTCCCCCGGCGCTTGGAACAGTGCTGGGCACATAGTATGCACTTAACAAATACCCATCATAATCACTGTTGTTACCCTGGGCCTGGGAGTCAGAAGGACCTGAGTTCTAATTCTGACCCCTCACTCGTCTGCTGGGTGAACTTGGGCAAGGCGCTTTACTTGTCTGGGCCTCAGTTACCTCATCTGTAAAATGGGGATGAAGACTGTGAGCCCCCAGAGCTTAGAATAGTGCCTGGCAAAGAGTAAACACTTAGCAAATACCGCAATTATTATTATGCTACCGGTCTACTGCCCAAATGCTCAGAACAGTGCATCATACCGAGTAGGTGCTCAATGAATACAACAACTTCTACTACTATTATTACAGTTACTATTATTAAAAATAACCGTAATATTTTTTAAGCACTTACTCTGTGCAGAGCATTGTACTAAGCACTTGGGAAAATACAACAGTTAAGAGTGACAGTCCTTGCCCACAGTGGACTCACAGTCTGGAAGGATATTATTATTATTATTAGCACTATGATAGTGTCTCTACCCCAGCACTGAGTACTCTGTCCGAGCCTCGTACACCGTATCTGTTTAGTACAGTGCTTGGCATGTGATAAAAGTGCTTAACAAATACCACAGTGATTATTATTATTATTCCAAGTACTCAGGAAGTGTCCTGAACACAGTAAGCGCTCAGTAAATACCTCTGATTGATTGACTGATTATTATCACTGGTACTGGGAGAAGAAAGGAGCCAGCTTGGGCGTGGCCTAGTGGCTAAAGCCCGGGCCTTGGAGTCAGCAGGTCATGGGTTCTAATCCTGACTCCTCTACTTATCTTCTGTGTGACCTTGGGCAAGTCACTTCACTTCTCTGGGCCTCCCTTCCCTCATCTGTAAAAAAGGGGATTGAGGCTGTGAGCCCCACGTGGGACGGGGACTGTGTCCAGCCTGATTTGCTTGTGTCCAACCCAGCGCTTAGTACAGTGCCCGGCACATAGTAAGCGCTTAACAAATGCCATAATTATTATTATTAATTAGAGGGGAATCCAAACAGGGAGCAGAGCCAGCCTTGGCGGGGGGCAGGGAGAAGCTGAAATAATAATAATAATACAGAAATAATAACAATAGTGAAATCTGTTAAACACTTACTATGTGCCAAGCACTGTACTAAGGACCTGGTTTCTAACCCCGCCTCTGCCACTTGTTTGCTGTGATCTTGGTCAAGTCCCTTCACTTCTCTGGGCCTCAGTTACCTCATCTGGAAAATGTGGGACAGGGACTGAGTCCAACCTGCCTACCTCCTATCTACCCCTGTGCTTAGAACAGTGCTTGCCTATAGTAAGTGTTCAACTAGTACCACCGTTTGATTATTCTTGGGGCCTGATACCCATTGCCCGGGAATGGGTTTGTTCCAGAATCAGTGGAGAGAGAGAGAGAGAGACTGGGGACAGAAAGCCTGAGTTTTATACAAAACTTATTCCAGAGAGGCGAATTGAATTATTTGATTATTTTAGAAGCTGTGAATTGAACTCCCCTTTCAAGAGGAATATGATTATTTAGTGATATAAGAGCTTCCCTAATGGGAAGAATATACTTGTACGTAACTCTCGCGTGGCAGAACACCCAGGTCCCATCCAGGAGGAGTTCACTTATGGCTTGTTCTCACGTGGCGAGGCGGCCACCTCCCACCATCTGCACTTCCCACTCGGGAGGAATCCACTCATGCGTCACACGCCCGTGGTGAAGCGGCTAGCTCCCACCCACGAACGCTTCCCCCTTGGGAGGAATCCACTTACGCGTCACACACCCGTGGTGAAGCCCCTAGCTGCCACCCACGTGCACTTTCCCCTTGGGAGGGATCCACTTATACGTTACACACCAGTGGCGAAGCGCCTGGCTTTCAGCCCCACGAGCGTTCGACGGGACAGGACCCTCGCCCATCCCACGGCTCCTCACTCGGTGCAGGCCGAGCGGGCATCTCACGCTCCGGGCAGAGGCCACCCGCAGCCGGCTGCCGCGAGTCTCCACCCGCTGCACAGGAGGTCAGAGGCCGCAGGGATTCGGCACCTGTGCTCCTAGGCCATTCCAGCTTCCGGCCTCAGTTTATCCAATCTCTGCCCTCCCCCCCATCCCTAATTTGATCTAACCGTTTTTGGTTGCGGGGGCGGTATCCCGCCCGCACTTCCGATTTCCGCCTACTGGCTCGGGCGGTCACCAGATAGCATTTGACCTTGAGATGGAGGATACTTCGGGGTCACCTTGGGAAAGGGCCTCGTCACCTCACCTGCCAAAAGGGGATTAAGACTTTGAACCCCTTGTGGGACTGGGACTGTGTCCAACCCGCTTTCCTTGGATCCACCCCAGCGCTCAGTACACCCCTGGCACATAGTGAGCATTTAAAAAATGCCATTATTATTATTAATAATGGTATTATTTATTAAGCACTTACAATGGGCCGAGTGCTGGGATAAATGCAAGATAATAATCTCGATTATAGTATATCGGGTCGGACACAGTATGTTCTCTTCATTTCACAGACAAGGAAACCGAGGCCCCGAGAATCAAAGTCACTAACCCAAAGTCCCGCAGCAAAGCGGTGGAGTCTGGGAGTCTTTGTGACACCCAGGCTCATATTCTAACCACCAGGCCGCGTGGCTTCTTTTGGAGTTAAGGCCGTCCAGGTCCGGAGAGGAGTCCACGGAGAAACCCCGCGGGGGTGTGGAGGGCTCGGGGTCCTCAGACGGGATTGTGCAATGGCCCGGGTTCTGTTCTGGACTCTCCCCCCCGCCACTGTCTCCCTCCCTCCGGCATGATCGGATGCAGCCTGGATCCCTGCATCCCTGACCCCTGGTCTCTGCTCTCTGGCTCCTGATCCCGTCCAGCTGCGCTCTTGGGCTCAGCCCCCCCAGGAGGACTCCCCCACCCCCGCCTGCCAAGAACTTGACTTTCAACTTCAGGCTTTACTAAATGCCTCAGAGCAGAACTATTAAACATCACTGTTCTCAGAGCTATCCCAGGCTAGTGGGGGAAATAATAATAATAATGATATCTGTTAAGCACTTACTATGTGCCAAGTACCGTTCTAAGGGCTGGAATAGATACAAGGTAATCGGGTTGTCCTGTTTGGGGCTCACAGTCTTAATCCCCATTTTCCAGATGAGGCAACCGAGGCACCGTGAAGCGAAGTGGCTTGCCCAAGGTCACACAGCAGACTGGTGACGGAGCCGGGATTAGAACCCATGTCCTCTGACTCCCAAGCCTGTGCTCTTGCCACTAAGCCACGCTGCAACCCTATAGATGTTCAGAGAATGCAGGGGAATATGGTGACTGGTACCGGAGCTGGGGTATAGTGGGAGTGGAAAGTGGAAAAGTTGGATACCTCTAGACTGTAAACTCATCTTCCTGAAAAGCAGCATGTCTTAGTGGCTAGAGCCCGGGCCTGGGAGTCCGAAGACCTGAGTTCTAATCCCGACCCCACCACTTGCCTGCTGTGTGACCTCGGGCAAGTCACTTCACTTCTCTGGACCTCAATCACCCCATCTGGAAAATGGGGGTTGAGACCGTGAGCTCCAGGTGGGACGGGGACTGCGTCCAACCCGATTTGCTTGTATCCATCCCGGCACCTAATAAGCGCTTAACGGACGCCACGATTATTTACCATTAGGCTCTAAGCTCGTTGTGGGCGAGGAACGTGTCTGTTTATTGGTCTATCGGACTCTCCCAAGCGCTTAGTACAGTGCTCTGCACACAGTAAGGGCTCAATAAATACAAACGAAAGAATGAACTCGTCTCTCGGTGGGGCGTCTGGGCAACCGGTCTACTGCCGGGGCTGCTCTCAAGCTTTCCACGGGGCCGGTGGTGAAATCTCCTCTCTCCCCGCCGTGGCTTAGTCACCGCTGGGTGACTCAGCTCCTCCTGACTCCTGGCCTCTCGCCCCTCTCCGTCTGGAACCTATTAAGGAGCTCAGCCCCCTTCCCCGCCCCCTTCTCCCCCGCCAGCCCAGGCCCTGGGCCCTCTCCCCTGCCCCGCAGCCCCTGCCTTTATTTACCAAGCACAGAGGTCTCTCCCCAGTGCCAACTTGGAGAACAAGCAGTGCAGGAATCAAGCTGGGGGGACAGGACCGGGGGGTGCTCGCCGGGCCCCTAGGGTTTATGAGTGGCGGGAAAATCCCAGCACGCTGCCCGACACACCCCAATTCGGCGGTCTCTCTGGGGGCGGTGAATGCTTCTATGGGTCAGAAGTATTTGCTGAGCACCTATTGTGCACAGAACACTGCCCTAACTGCTTGGAGGGGTGTTCCTCTAACGCCAGCCTTCTCACCACAGCTCGATCTCATCTGTCTCGCCGCCAGCCTGTCGCCCATATCCTGCCTCTGGCCTGGAACGCCCTCACTCCTCAAGGCCGACGGACCTTTACTCTCCCCTCCTTCGGAGTCTTATTGAAGGCACGTCTCCTCCAAGAGGCCTTCCCTAAGTCCTCTTTTCCTCTAATTCGACTCCCTTCTGCATCCCCGTGATTTGCTCCCTTTATTCAACCCCTCCTCCAGGCCCACACCACTTATATACGTTGCTGTTTTTGTCTCGTGCCGCCGAGTCGCGTCCGACCCACAGCGGCGCCATGGACCCATCTCTCCCAGAACGCCCCACCTCCATCTGCCATTGTGCAGGTGGTGGATCCAGAGAGTTTTCTTGGTCAAAATAGAGAAGTGGTTTATCACTGCCCTTTTCCGTGCAGTAAATGAGTCTCCGCCCTCGACCGTCTCCCGAGCCGCCGCTTCCCGTCACGGGTGAGTTTTGACTTTTAGCCGATGGCCTTCCGCTCGCTAGCCACTGGCCAAGCTAGGGATGGGACGGACAGGCCTCTGCTTGACTCTCCCTCCCGTAGTCGAGACTGGTGGACTACTGGAAACTCTCCAGGTGTGACTCCGAGAGGCTACTTATATACACAGCTGTCGTTTATTTATTTCTACTAATGAATGTCTCCCCTCTAGACCGTAAGCTGGTGGTGGGCAGGGAATGTGTCTGTTCTATTGTTACAGTGTACTCTCTCAAGTGCTTAGTCCAGCGCTCGGGACACAGTAAACGCTCAATAAATACGATTAGCCGCCTTAAGTGACAGATTTAGTAGACTCAGTCCCTGCCCACAAGTAACTGACAGTCTACTGTGTTAGTGAGCACTGTACTGAGCACTTGGGAGAGTCCAATTGAGTTAGCAGACACGATCCTTGCCCTCCAGGAGCTGAGAGTCTACTGGGTGCAGAGCCCAGGACTGAGCACTTGGGAGAGAACAAAAGAGTTAGTAGGCAGGATCTCTGCCCTCAAAGAGCTTACCAACGAGCGGGAGGGAGGAAGGCAGAAAAATAACTTACAGATAAGTGGCAGGAGGAACAGTGGAGGCAAGCTCACTGTGGGCAGGGAATGTATCTGTTTATTGTTCTAATGTAATAATAACAATAATGTTGGTATTTGTTAAGCGCTTACTATGTGCAGAGCACTGTTCTAAGCGCTGGGGTAGATACAGGGTACAGGTAGATACAGATACAGGTTGTCCCACGTGGGGCTCACAGTCTTAATCCCCATTTTACAGATGAGGGAACTGAAGCACAGAGAAGTTAAGTGACTTGCCCACAGTCACACAGCTGACGAGCCCTTAGTACAGTGCTTTGCACACACTAAGCGCTCAAGAAATATGAGTGAATGAATGAATATGGATATATGAGCGAGTAATGGGGATTCTGTGACATGCATAGAAGTAGACCAGGGTAGGGAATGCATTGTCGGCACATCGTTGGTGAAGTTTAACTGGGGAGAAGAGAAATGAACGAGCTCAGGGGTTGCCCAAGGGGTCGACATGAGCCATTCATTCATTCAATAGTATTTATTGAGCGCTTACTATGTGCAGAGCACTGTACTAAGCGCTTGGGATGAACAAGTCGGCAACAGATAGAGACAGTCCCTGCCGTTTGACGGGCTTACGGTCTAATCGGGGGAGACGGACAGACGAGAACGATGGCACTAAACAGCGTCAAGGGGAAGAACATCTCGTAAAAACAATGGCAACTAAATAGAATCGAGGCGATGTACAATTCATTAACAAAATAAATAGGGTAACGAAAATATATTCAGTTGAGCGGACGAGTACAGTGCTGTGGGGATGGGAAGGGAGAGGTGGAGGAGCAGAGGGAAAAGGGGAAAATGAGGCTTTAGCTGCGGAGAGGTAAAGGGGGGATGGCAGAGGGAGTAGAGGGGGAAGAGGAGCTCAGTCTGGGAAGGCCTCTTGGAGGAGGTGATTTTTAAGTAAGGTTTTGAAGAGGGAAAGAGAATCAGTTTGGCGGAGGTGAGGAGGGAGGGCGTTCCAGGACCGCGGGAGGACGTGACCCAGGGGTCGACGGAGCCCCGAGGTCCCTAGACTTTATGCTCATTGTGGGCAGGGAATGTGTCTGTTTATTGTTGTATCGTACTCTCCCAAGCGCTTAGTACAGTGTGATACACAGTAGACAGTACAATACGGCTGTGACCGTGACTAGGCAGTCTATATTCAGGAGCTCGTCAAACGAGCATTTTGGGCTGGTTCATTCATTCAGTTGTATTTATTGAGCGCTTCCTGTGAGCAGAGCACTGTACTAAGCACTTGGGGGAATACGATACAGTAATAAACAGAGGCGTTCCCTGCCCGCAACGAGCTTCCCGCTAAGGTTGTTAGATCTGGACCGCAGTCTTGTCACCGTTTTACGGATGAGGGAACCGAGGCCCAGAGAAGTGAAGGGACTTGCCCAAGGTCACGCAGCACACAAGCTAATCAGGTTGGGCACGGTCCCTGTCCCTCATGGGGCTCACGATCTTAATCCCCATTTTTCAGATGAGGTAACCGAGGCCTAGAGAAGTGAAGGGACCAGCCCAAGGTCACGCAGCAGACAAGAGGCAGAGTTGAGATTGGGATGCTCATCGTGAGCGGGGAAGGCGCTTGTTTAATTGTTCTACCGCGGTGCCCAGGCTTAGGCCAAGGTGGGGGGATTTGAGGGGGGCGGCAGGGGCAGGGGGCAGGAGCAAGAAGGGCACCAGAAACCTCTGCGGGGCCCCAGCAAGAGAAGCTCAGCTGCAGACTATTGCTCCTGCTCCAAGAGGACGTCTCAACCTGTTTCCTGTTTCTCAACCAAATGAAGCGGGGTGGGAAGCCATGACCAATTCAGTGTGCTCCTCCAGGGTTTTCATTGGCAAGCCGGTGCCCACATCCTCGGGAAGTTTGTTAAGCACTTATCCCAAGAACTATACTAAGTGCTGCTGTGAATAATAATAATAATAAAGGTATTCGTTACATGCTTACTCTGTGCCCAGCACAGTTCTAAGCGCTGGGAGAGATACAAGCTAATCAGGCTGTCCCAAGTGGGGCTCACGGTCTTATTCTCCATTTTACAGATGAGGTAATTGAGACACAGAGAAGTTAAGAGGCTTGCCCAAAGTCACACAGCTGACAAGCGGCAGAGCAGCATTAGAACCCACGACCTCTGACTCCCAAGCCCGGGCTCTTTTCACTAAGCCACGCTGCTTCGCACAACAACACAGATCAGACGTAACACGGTCTCATCGGGCACAGTCCCTTCTCCATCCAGGGCTCACAGTCTAAGTGGGAAGGAGAACGGGATTTAATGACGATGGTGGTATTTGTTAAGCGCTTACTATCCATCAAGCACCGTTCTAAGCACTGAGGTGCGTACAAGCTAATCAGGCTGGACACCTTCCCCGTCCCGCAAGGGGTGCTCCGTCTTCATCCCCATTTTACAGCAGAGGGAACTAAGGCACAGAGAAGTGAAGTGACTTGTCCAAGGTCACACAGCACACAAGTGGCAGAGCCAGGATTAGAATCCAGATCCTTCTGACTCTCAGGCTCTATCCACTAGGTCACACTGCTGCTTCTTTACTATGTGTCAAACACTATTCTTAGCGCCGGGGCGGGTACAAGCTAAACAGGTTGGGCCCGGTCCCCGTCCCACGAGAAGCTCACGTGCTTAATCCCCATTCAACAGATGAGGTAACTGAGGCCCAGAGAATTGAAGCGACTTGTTCAAGGTCACCCAGCACCGAAATGGCAGATCCGGGATTAGATCCCAGATCCTTCTGAGCCCCAGGCCTGTGCCATTTCACAGATGAGGAAATCTTACCATCAAACAGAAACTCTTTACAGCATTCAATCAGGTCGCCCCCCCCTCCAACCTCACCTCGCTACTCCCCTACTCCAGCCCAACGCAGCCCACACACTCCGATCTTCTAAAACCAGTTTACTCACTCTCTCCCGATCTTCTCTATCTCGCCACTGACCCCTTTCCCACCTCCTCCCCCTAACCTGGATCTCCCTCCCTCGCCATTCATTCATTCATTCAGTAGTATTTATTGAGCGCTCACTATGTGCAGAGCACTGTACTAAGCGCTTGGAATGTACAAATCGGTAACAGATAGAGACGGTCCCTGACCTTTGACGGGCTCACGGTGTAATCGGGGGAGACGGACAGACGAGAACGATGGCGATAAATAGAATCGAGGGGAAGAACATCTCATTAAAACAATAGCAAGTAAATAGAATCAAGGTGATGTACATCGCATTAACAAAATGAATAAGGTAATGAAGATATATACAGTTGAGCGGACGAGTACAGTGCTGAGGGGAGGGGACGGGAGAGGGGGAGGAGCAGAGGGAGACAGGGGAGAAGAGGGTTTTGTACGCCAGACCCCCAATCTCGCCACCTTCGAAACATTCCTAAGGTCACACCTCCTCCAAGAGGCCCTCTTTTCCCCGGCTCACTCTCCCTTCTGCGTCATCTATGCACCTCAATCTGTGACCTTTGGACATTTGATATTTGACCCACCCTCGACCCCCGCAGCGCTTAGGTCTTGTCTTGTGCCGTCGAGTCGTTTCCGACCCATAGCGACGCCCCGGACACATCTCTCCCAGGAGGCGCCGCTCTCCATCTGCCGTCGTTCTGGTAGTGGATCCAGAGAATTTTCTTGGTCAAAATCTGGAAGTGGTTTACCACTTCCTCCTTCCGCGCGGTAAACTCAAGTCCCCGCCCTCGACCCTCTCCCACGCCGCCGCTGCCCAGCATGGGGGAGTTTTGACTTGTAGCAGATGACCTGCCACTCGCTAGCCATTGCTCAAGCTAGGAATGGACTGGACGGGCCTCTGTTTGACTCTCCCTCCCGTAGTCGAGCCTGGTAGAGGACTGCAAACTGTCCAGGTGTGACTCTAAGGGGGAGCACTTAGGGACATATCTACATATCTATAAATTATATATATTACAAATTATTTATTGATATTAACGTCTGTCTTCCCCTCAAGACCGTAAGATCACTGAAGGCCGGGTACGTGTCTGCCAAATCTGCTGTGTCGTACACTCCTAAGCTCTTAGTACGGCGCTGTGCACCCAGTAAGCGTTCAGTTAATACCACTGATGATGACGACGATGAAACCGAGACCCAGGGAAGTTCCAGGTTGATTTGTCCAAGGTCACACAGGAGGCAAACGGCTCAGCCGGGATTAGAACCCGGGTCCCCTGACTCTCAGGCCCGTGCTCTGTCCACTGGGCCGCCCCGCTTCTCGTCATCGTCCTCGTCTTCATCCAAGTCAACGGCTCCATCGCCGCACGGTTGGAGCTCCGCCAGGGCACGGCACAGCTCTAGGCACTTGGGCAGATCCTGGAAGACATCTGGGGTCCCTGCCCTGGAGGAGCTTCAACTCTGTTGTGTTGTTCTCTCCCAAGCCCTTAGTACAGTGCTCTGCACACAGAAGGTGCTCAGTAAATACCATTGATTGATTTGCTTGGCACATAATAAGTGCTGAACAAGTACCATCATTATTATTATTAAGCAGCGTGGGACGGTGGAAAGAACACGGGCTTGGGAGTCAGAGGTCGTGGGTTTGAATCCCGGCTCTGCCGCTTGGCAGCTGTGTGACCGTGGGCAAGTCACTTCACTTCTCTCTGCCTCGGTTACCCCGTCTGCAAAATGGGGATTAAGACTGTGAGCCTCACGTGGGACAACCTGATTCCCCTGTATCTACCCTAGTGCTTAGAACGGTGCTCTGCACATAGTAAGCGCTTAACAAATACCAACATTATCCTTGTACTCTATTATTTCTCAATTCCTAATTTATTTTAGCGTCCGTCTCACCCTCTGGACTGTAGGGTCCTAGAGAGCAGGGATCTTCTCTACCAAGACTATTGTACTGGACTCTCCCAAGCTCTCAGTACGGTGCTCTGCACACGGTAAGTACTCAGTAAATACCATTGATTGACTGAAGGTAAAGGGATGCGATGACTAAGGCAGCACTGTAGACAGCACCACCGTCCTGCCCGTCTCACAAGCCCTTAACCTTGGCGTTCTCCTTGACTCCTCTCTCTCGTTCAACTCGCATATTCAATCCATCACTCAATCCTGTCAGTCCGACCTTCACCAAGTCGCTAAAATCCACCCTTTCCTCTCCGTCCAAACTGCTGCTACGGGCGCTTAGTACAGTGCTCTGCACATAGTAAGTGCTTAATAAATACTATTGAATGAATGAATGAATAATCCAAGCACTCATCCTATCCCTGGATTACTGTATCGGTATTCATTCATTAATTCAATCATTCAATTGCATTTATTCATTCATTCAATCGTATTTATTGAGCGTTTACTGGGTGCCGAGCACTGTATTAAGCACTTGGAAAGTACAATACAGCAACAGAGAGAGATGATCCCTGCCCGCATCGGGTTCCCAATCTAGAAGGGGGGAGAAGGTAGAAGGACCCGGATTCTAACCCCAGTGCTGCCACTGGTTTGCCAGGTGGGTGACTTTAGGCAAGTCAATTCACTTCTCTGTGCCTCAGTTACCTCATCTGTGAAAGGGGAAGCAGCATGGCCTAGTGGAAGGAGCACGGGTCTGGGAGTCCGAGGACCTGGCTTCTAATCCCATGTCTGTTGTGCGACCCTGAGCAAGTCACTTAACTTCTCTGTGCTTCGGTTCCCTCATCTGTAAAATGGGAACTGAGACTGCGAGCCTCACGTGGGACAAGGATTGTGTCCAACTTGATTATTATTATTATTACTCCAGTGTCTAGAACCAGGCTTGGCAAATAGTAAGCACTTAACAGATACCAAAATTATCATTATTATTCTTAGATGAGAATTAAGAGTAGGAGCCCATGCCGGACAGGGACTGTGTCCAACCGGACTAGCTTGTATCTAGCCCAGCACCTAGTACAGTGTCTGGCACATAGGAAGCGCTTATGAAATACCATTAAAAAAATAACAAGCGGGAAGGGGTTGAGTCACACAGTCCCCCTTGCAATTCCCCTCCCTAGTCCCGCCCCCGAAGCCTGGGGCTGGAGGCCGGTTGCCAAGTAATAAGGCATAACATGGTATAAATAAAACGTAATTCAGTCCAGCACAAGCCACGGCTATTGCCTTTGTCTGTCTGCGTCCGTTCATCCGGCCGCCTCCTCCCCCGCTCCTGGAGACTCCTACATTCTCTTCTCCTTGGGGGCTGCAGGCTTCCGGCAGCCTGGCTGGTTGCGTGGCTGGGTGGTCCCGGCTGGGGGTGCGGGGCGGCAGGACGGACTGAAATGTCCGTCTCCCCGCTCTAGACCGTAAGCTAGTCGTGGGCGGGGAGTGTGTCTGTTTGTTGTTATACCGTACCATCCCCAGCACGCAGTACAGTGCTCCGCACACGGTAAGCGCTCGATGAATGCGATTGACTGGCTGACTGACTGACGGACTTAAAGTCATTCGGGGGAAATTGGGGTTGATAAGTTCATTCATTCATTCATTCAATAGTATTTATTGAGCGCTCACTATGTGCAGAGCACTGTACTAAGCGCTTGGAATTAAGTTGTCATTGGAGACTTGTGAGACCAGGATTTCGGCCTGCAAGGGATGGTAGCGAACTCTCCCAAGCGCTGAGTACAGTGCTCTGCACACAGGGAATGCTTAATAAATACCAGTGATTGATTAGGGAATGTGGGATGTGGGGATGAAGACTGTGAGCCCCATGTGGGACAGGGACTGTGTCCAACCCAATGATCTTGTATCTACCCCAGCGCTTAGAGCAGAGCTTGGCACATCGTAAGCGCTTAGCAGACACCGCAATCATTATTATTATTGTTACGGTGGGATGTGGGGAGACGAAGGGGTCGGTGATGGGCAGTGTATTGGCTCTTTAAATACCCTAATTAATTAAATAAGTAATAGATGAAAAGAAGAAAGGAAAGCGACTGATATTTCTGATAGCTGTTTTAAACTTCCAACTAAGACTCTTTCCTTCTTAATAATACTGTTGGTATTTGTTAAGCGCTTACTACGTGCAGAGCACTGTTCTAAGCGCTGGGGTAGATACAGGATAATCAGGTCGTCCCACGTGAGGCTCACAGTCTTCATCCCCATTTTACAGATGAGGTAACTGAGGCACAGAGAAGTGAAGTGACTTGCCCACGGTCACACAGCTGTCAAGTGGCAGAGCCGGGATTCGAACCCATGCCCTCTGACTCCCAAGCCCGGGCTCTTTCCACTGAAGGAGGATGGAATAATGGGAGTTTACTACATGTCAAGGGCTCTACTACACGCTGGGGTAGATTCGAGATCATCAGGTTCCACGAGGGGCTCAGAGTTTAAGAAGGAGGGAGAATGGTTATCGAATCCCCCAGAATCCTCTCCCACTCTATTTTACTCTCCCAAACACTTAGTACATTTGTCTATTGTTACACTGTACTCTCCCAAACGCTTAGCACAGGGCTCCGCACACAGTAAGCGCTCAATAAATACCATTGAATGAAAATAGTGACATAAGCGGTGTGGGGCTGGGAGTGGGGATGAATAAAGGGAGCAAGTCAGGGTGACGCAGAAGGGAGTGAGTGGGAGAAGAGGAAAGGAGGTCTTAGTCTGGGAAGGCCTCTGGGAGGAGGTGGGCCTGCGGTAAGGCTTTGAAGAGTCATTGTCTGTCAGATAATGAGAAGCAGCGTGGCTCAGAGGAAAGAGCCTGGGCTTCGGAGTCAGAGGTCATGAGTTCGACTCCCGGCTCTGCCACTCGTCAGCTGTGTGACTGTGGGCGAGTCCCTTCACTTCTCTGGGCCTCAGTTCCCTCATCTGTAAAATGGGGATTAACTGTGAGCCTCACCTGGGACAACCTGATGACCCTCAGCGCTTAGAACAGTGCTCGGCACCTAGTAAGCGCTTAACAAATACAAATACCAACATTATTAGATATGAGAAGGGAGAGCGTTCCGGGCCAGAGGCGGGACGTAGGCGAGAGGTCGGGAGCGAGGTAGAGGAGATGGAGGTAGAATGAGAAGGTTAACAGTAGAGGAATAAAGTGTGTGGGCTGGGTTCTACTAGGGACATAGTGGGGCAGTCAATTGTATTTACTGAGCACTTACTGGGTGCAGAGCACTGTACCAAGCACGTGGGAGAGTTCAATAAGCCAATAAACAGACCCGTCCCCTGCCCACAACGATCTGACGGTCTAGAGGGGGAGACAGACATGAATGTAAGTAAATAACATAACAGATATGAACATAAGTTCTGTGGGGCTGGGAGAGGGATGAGTAAAGTCGGGATGACACAGAAGGAAGTGGGATAATCACAGTAGAGACTGCTGCGAAGGAAGGGAGATCTGAAGAAGGGGCAGGAGGAAGGAGGGTCTGGAGAAAAGTAAGAGAGATTTTTAGGGAGTCCATCGCCCGACGGTTTCGATTTTTTGCTCTTGCTACTACTAATAATGATGTTGGTATTTGGTAAGTGCTTACGGTGTGCCAAGCATTGGGGGAGATACAAGGTCATCAGGTTGTCCCACATGGGGCTCACGGTCTTCATCTCCATTTGACAGATGAGGCAACTGAGGCCCAGAGAAGTGAAGTGACCGGCCCAAAGTCATACAGCTGACAAGTGGCGGAGCGGGGATTAGAACCCACGACCTCTGACTCCCAAGCCCGGGCTCTTGCCACTGAGCCATACTGCTTCTCTGCAATTGCTACTAAATGATAATGGTATTCGTTAAGCATTTACTATGTGCCAGGCACTGTAATAATCATGATGATGGTATTTGTTAAGCGCTTACTATGTGCCAAGCACTAGTTCTAAGCGCTGGGGGAGATACGAGGTCATCAGGTTGTCCCACGTGGGGCTCACAGAATCCCTATTTTACAGATGAGGTCAATGAGGCCCAGAGAAGTGAAGTGACTTGCCCAAAGTCACACAGCTGACAAGTGGTGGAGCCAGGATTAGAACCCACGACCTCTGACTTCCAAGTCCGGGCTCTTGCCACTGCACCAACGCTGGGGTGGATCCAAGCAGATCGGGTTGGACACAGTCCCTGTCCCAAGTGGGGCTCACGGTCTCAATCCCCATTTTCCAGATGAGGTCACTGAGGCCCAGAGAAGTGAAGCGACTTGTTCAAGGTCACACAGCGGACAAGCGGCGGACTGCCTGGGCCGCGCTCTACGGCTACGGCTACGGCTACTACAACCGTTCCTACTACAACAATGACAACTACTACAACTTCCTGAATTTCACAACTTTCATTTACCAAATATGCTATTGCTAAATCGTTGAATCTCTAGAAAACAGAAGTTAGAAGTTGGAATTCCTTCTGAGCAGGGCGCTCTGCCGATCAGACCGGCGGATAGGGACGCCAGCTACAGCACCCCAAAGCTCAGAGGCTGAGGAGCCGGGGAACGTCACCCCCGTTTTACCGGCCCACAGCGGGATGGGCTGATGGGCCCCGGGGCCGTTCCGTGGACTTGCGCTCGGTTCCGCTTGAATTCGCTAAGGCTCACAGCTAAAGCTGAGAAACAACGTGGCTCGGTGGAAAGAGCCCGGGCTTGGGAGTCGGAGGTCATGGGTTCAAATCCCGGCTCAGCGGCTTGTCAGCTGTGTGACTTTGAGCGAGTCACTTAACCTCTCTCTGCCACGGTTCCCTCATCTGTCAAATGGGGATGAAGACTGTGAGCCCCACGTGGGACAACCTGATCACCTTGTACCCTCTCCAGCACTTAGAACAGTGCTCTGGACATAGTAAGCGTTTAATGAACGCTATCATTATTATTATTATACTTCTTCAGATTCCCTGACCTCACGAATGATCGAACAGAAAGCCACCGTCACCAGCTCTGTAGCACTGATCAGCTGGTTCCCCCCCTCGACTCACCTGGCCTGATCTCCTCCCAACAGCCCGGCCCGCACAATCCCCTCCTCTAGCCCCAGCATTTGTCCATTTCACCGCCGACCCCTTTCTCACGTCTTCTCTTTGGCCTGGAAAGCCCTCTCCCTCCGTGTACGGTTTCCCCACTTTCAAAGCCTTATCAATCAGTTCAACCAATCATATTTATTAATAACGATAATAAAAATAATCACGGTATTTCCTAAGCGCTTATTCATTCATTCAATAGTATTTATTGAGCGCTTACTATGTGCAGAGCACCGTACTAAGCGCTTGGAATAGACAATTCGGCAACAGATAGAGACGATCCCTGCCCAGTGATGGCCGGGCACTGTACTAAGTGCTGGGGTGGATACAAGCAAATCGAGTTGGATACAGTCCCTGTCCCACATGGGGCTCACAGTCTCAATCCCCATTTTACAGATGAGGGAACTGAGGCCTAGAGAAGTGAAAGGACTCGCACAAGGTCACACAGCAGAGAAGTGGCAGAGCCCAGACAGGAGAGCACTGGAAAACAGAATTAGCAGTCAGGTTCCCAGGTCTCCCCCGTGAGGCCTTCCCAGATTAAACCCTCTTTTCCCCGACTCCCTCCTCTTTTGGATCATCTTTGCACATGGAATCTGTACTGTTTAGGCACTTGATATTCACCCCACCCATGGCTCCACAGAACTCACGTCCGTATCCGTAAATCATTTATTTATATTCATGTCTGTCTTCCCTTCAGGACTGTAAGCTTGTTGCGACTGGGAAACGGGTCTCTGTTTCATTGTTCTCCCCCAAGCGCTTAGTACAGTGCTTGGCACGCGGCGTTAAATAAATACCATTTATTGTTATCGATAATAATAATAATAACTGTGGTATTTGTTAAGCACTTAGTATGTGTCAAGCACAGTACTAAACCCTGGGGTAGGTACAAGATACTCAGATTGAACAACGCAATCCATATCCCACAGACCGCTCACAATCTTAACCCCCATTTTACAGATGAGGAAACGGAGGCACAGAGAATTCATTAATTCATTCCTTCAATAGCATTTATTGAGCGCTTACTATGTGTAGAGCACTGTACTAAGCGCTTGGAATGTACAAATCGGTAACAGATAGAGACAGTCCCTGCCCATTGACGGGCTTACAGTCTAATCGGGGGAGACGGACAGACAAAAACGATAGCAATAAATAGAATCAAGGGGATGTACATCTCATTAACAAAATAAATAGGGTAGTGAAAATATATACAATTGAGCGAACGAGCACAGTGCTGAGGGGAGGGGAAGGGAGGGGGGAGGAGCAGAGGGAAAGGGGGGAAAAGAGGGTTTAGCTGAGGGGAGGTGAAGGGGGGGTGGGGGGAGCTCAGTCTGGGAAGGTCTCTCGGAGGAGGTGAGCTCTCAGTAGGGCTTTGAAGAGGGGAAGAGAATTAGTTTGGCGGAGGTGAGGAGGGAGGGCGTTCCGGGACGGCGGGAGGACGTGGGCCAGGGGTCGACGGCAGGATAGGCGAGAACGGGGAATGGTGAGGAGGTGGGCGGCAGAGGAGCGGAGCGTGCGGGGTGGGCGGTGGAAAGAGAGAAGGGAGGAGAGGTAGGAGGAGGCAAGGTGATGGACAGCCTCGAAGCCCAGAGAGAGAAGTGACTCTCCTAAAGACCCAGAGTAGACAAGTGGTGGAGGCAGATTAGAACCCAGGTCCTCTGACTTCCACGTCTGGGCTCTAGCCATTAGTCCACACTGCTTCCCCGGCTGCTTCCTTCCCAGGTTTGTGTGACGGAGGGAGCAGTGGAGGGAGCTTTGGTTCAGCGTGGCCTAGTGGATAGAGCACGGATAATAATAATAATGTTGGTATTTGTTAAGCGCTTACTATATGCAGAGCACTGTTCTAAGCGCTGGGTGAGATACAGGGTAATCAGATGCCTAGAATTCCTTAACTCCCATTCTCTCCTAGACCCCCTCCGATCTGGCTTCCGTCCCCTCCACTCTACCGAGACTGCTCTCTCTGAGGTCACCCGTGACCTCCTTCTTGCCAAATCCGATGGCTCCTACTCCATTCTGATCCTCCTTGACCTCTCTGCTGCCTTTGACACTGTCGACCGTCCCCTCCTCCTCCATACCTTATCTCACCTTGGCTTCACGGACTCTGTCCTCTCCCGGTTCTCCTCTTACCTCTCTGGCCGATCATTCTCGGTCTCCTTCGCCGGAGCCTCCTCCCCCTCCCATCCTTTAACTGTCGGAGTTCCTCAAGGGTCAGTTCTCGGCCCTCTTCCGTTCTCCATTTACACTCACTCCCTCGGTGAACTCATCCGCTCTCACGGCTTTGACTACCATCTCTACGCGGATGACACGCAGATCTACATCTCCGCCCCTGTCCTCTCCCCCTCCCTTCGGGCTCGCATCTCCTCCCGCCTCCGGGACGTCTCCGCCTGGATGTCGGCCCGCCACCTAAAACTCGACATGAGCGAGACTGAGCTCCTCATCTTCCCTCCCAAACCCGGTCCTCTCCCAGACTTCTCTATCACCGTGGATGGCACGACCATCCTTCCCGTCCCGCAGGCCCGCGATCTCGGTGTCATCCTTGACTCGTCCCTCTCGTTCACCCCACACATCCTATCCGTTACCGAGACCTGCCGGTTTCACCTCTACGATATCGCCAAGATCCGCCCTCTCCTCTCCACCCAAACGGCTACCTTACTAGTACGGGCTCTCGTTATATCCCGGCTAGACTACCGTGTCAGCCTTCTCTCTGACCTCCCTTCCTCCTCTCTCGCCCCGCTCCGGTCTATTCTTCACTCCGCTGCCCAGCTCATCTTCCTGCAGAAACGATCTGGGCATGTCACTCCCCTTCTTAAACAACTCCGGTGGTTGCCTATCGACCTCCGCTCCAAACAGAAACTCCTCACTCTAGGCTTCGAGGCTCTCCATCACCTTGCCCCTTCCTACCTCTCCTCCCTTCTCTCTTTCTACCGCCCACCCCGCACGCTCCGCTCCTCCGCCGCCCACCTCCTCACCGTCCCTCGGTCTCGCCCGTCCCGCCGTCGACCCCCGGGTCGCGTCCTCCCGCGGTCCCGGAACGCCCTCCCTCCTCACCTCCGCCAAACTGATTCTCTTTCCCTCT
The DNA here is from genome assembly GCF_004115215.2 of Ornithorhynchus anatinus. NCBI lineage: Eukaryota > Metazoa > Chordata > Mammalia > Monotremata > Ornithorhynchidae > Ornithorhynchus > Ornithorhynchus anatinus. The sequence goes on along the minus strand of NC_041728.1, from coordinate 178,700,252 downwards.
TCGAAACCTTACTTAAAAATCACCTCCTCCAAGAGGCCTTCCCAGACTGAGCTCCTCTTCCCCCTCTACTCCCTCTGCCATCCCCCCTTTACCTCTCCGCAGCTAAAGCCTCATTTTCCCCTTTTCCCTCCGCTCCTCCACCTCTCCCTTCCCATCCCCACAGCACCGTACTCGTCCGCTCAACTGTATATATTTTCGTTACCCTATTTATTTTGTTAATGAATTGTACATCGCCTCGATTCTATTTAGTTGCCATCGGTTTTTACGAGATGTTCTTCCCCTTGACGCTGTTTAGTGCCATCGTTCTCGTCTGTCCGTCTCCCCCGATCAGACCGTAAGCCCGTCAAACGGCAGGGACTGTCTCTATCTGTTGCCGACTTGTTCATCCCAAGCGCTTAGTACAGTGCTCTGCACATAGTAAGCGCTCAATAAATACTATTGAATGAATAAATACTATTGAATGAAGATTGTCCCACGTGACGCCCACAGTCTTCGTCCCCATTTTACAGATGAGGTAACTGAGGCCCAGAGCAGTGAAGTGACTTGCCTACAGTCACACAGCTGACAAGTGACAGAGGCGGGAGTCGAACCCATGACCTCTGACTCCCAAGCCCAGGCTCTTTTCACTGAGCCACGCTGCTTCTCATTGAGCCACGCTGCTTTACATGTCAATCAATCCATCGGTCAATCAACTGATCGTATCTTTCGAGCACTTACTGTGTGCAGAGCATTGTACTATGCACTTGGGAGAGTACAGTATAACAGAATTTGTAGTCATATTCCCTGCCCACAGTGAGCTCACAGTCAGAGAAGCAACATGGCTTAGCGGATAGGGAATGGGCTTCGGAGTCAGAAGGTCATGAGTTCTAATACCAGCTCCGCCTCTTGTCTGCTCGGCGACCCTGGACAGGTCACTTCGCTTCTCTGTGCCGAACAGAGCTCGGCACATAGCAAGCACTTAACCAATACCATAATTATTATTAAAAAACAAATACCAAAATTATTATTATTCTCTGGGCCTCAGTTCCCTCATCTGTAAAATGGTGATCGGAACTGTGAGCCCCACGTGGGACAGGGATTGGGTCCAACCCGATTTGCTTGTATCCCACCCAATGCTTAATACAGTGTCTGGCACACAGTAAGTGCTTAACAAATATTTAATAGTAATTATTATTCTTATTATTATCATTACTTAAAGGGAGAGACGGACATTAAAATAAATAAATTACAGATAGGCACATGGGTGCTGTGGGGCCGAGAGAGGGTTGAATAAATGGTGCAAATTCATTCAATCAAATTTAATGAGTGCTTACTGTGTGCACAGCAGTGTACTAAGCGCTTGGAAAGTACAATTCGGCAACAAATAGGGACAATCCCTACTCAACAACGGGCTCACAGTCTAGAAATCTGCAAATCCAAGTGCAAGGGCGGCACGGAAGGAGGTGGAAGAAGAGGAAATAAGGGCTTAGTTGAAGTCTGCCTGTTTCAGAGTTAGCACTTAGCAAATACCATAATTATTAAGAAGGCCTCTTGGAGGAGATGGGCTTTAAATGAGGCTTTGAAGGTGGAGAGAGTGATCGTCTGGCCGTTATGAAGGGAAAGGGAGTTCCAGGCCAGAGGTAGAAAATGGGCGAGGGGTCGGTGGTGAGATAGATGAGATGGAGGTACAGTGAGTAGGTTGGCGTTAGAGGCATGAAATAATAATAATGTTGGTATTTGTTAAGCACTTACGATGTGCAGAGCACTGTTCTAAGCGCTGGCGTAGACACAGGGTAATCAGGTTGTCCCACGTGAGGCTCACAGTCTTAATCCTCATTTTACAGATGAGGTAACTGAGGCACAGAGAAGTTAAGTGACTTGCCCACAGTCACACAGCTGCCAAGTGGAAGAGCTGGGATTCAGACTCATGACCTCTGACTCCCAAGCCCATGCTCTTTCCACTGAGCCACACTGCGTGCAGGTTGGGTAGTAATGATAATAATAATAATAATGTCGATATTTGTTAAGCGCTTACTATGTGCAGAGCACTGTTCTAAGCCCTTGAGCAGATACAGGGTAATCAGGTTGTCGCACATGAAGCTCACAGTCTTCATTCCCATTTTACAGATAAGGTCACTGAGGCCCAGAGAAGTTAAGTGACTTGCCCACAGTCACACAGCTGACGAATGGCAGAGCCGGGATTCAAACCCATGACCTTTGACTCCCAAGCCCGGGCTCTTTCCACTGAGCCACGCTGCAGGAAATCAGGAAGGTGAGGTAGGAGGGAACAAGCTTATTGAGTGGTTTAAAGCCAGTGGTGAGGAGTTTCTGTGGATGTGGATGCGGAGGTGGACGGGCAACCTCCGGAGGTTCTTGAGGAGTGGGGAAACATGGACTGAATGATTTTGTAGAAAAACAATCCGGGCAGCAGAGTGAAGTACGAACCAAGTCGGTAACTTGGAGCTACAGGCTTTGCATATGGATTTGAGAAGCAGCGTGGCTCAGTGGAAAGAGCACGGGCTTTGGAGTCAGGGCTCATGAGTTCGAATCCCAGCTCTGCCACTTGTCGGCTGTGTGACTGTGGGCAAGTCACTTAACTTCTCTGGGCCTCAGTTCCCTCATCTGTAAAATGGGTATTAAGACTGTGAGCCCCACGTGGGACAACCTGATTCCCCTATGTCTACCCCAGCGCTTAGAACAGTGCTCGGCACATAGTAAGCGCTTAACAAATACCAACATTATTATTATTATTATTACTCATTCTGACTCCGGGCAAGTCAGTAGTAATAATAATAGTAATAATGATGATAGCATTTGTTAGGTGCTTACTATGTGCTGAGCACTGTTCTAAGCACTGAGGTAGATACAAGGTAATCAGGTTGTCCCATGTGGGGCTCACACTTTTAAGCCCCTCTTTACAGATGAGGTCACTGAGGCACAGAGAAGTCAAACGACTTACCCAAAGTCACATAGCTTAACTTCTCTGTGTCTCAGTTTCCTCATCTGTAAAATGGGAATTAAGACTGTGAGCCCCATGTGGGAGGACCTGATTACTTTGTATCTACCCTAGCACTTAGAACAGCGCTTGGCACATGGTAAGCACTTAACAAATACCATCATTATTATTAGTAAACAGAGCCCGGAGTTGTAGAAGAAGGAAACCTGGATTCTAATCCCAACCCTGTCACTTGGTCGTTGCCTCCATCTCCTGCAGGGGCTCTTTCTCAATCTCTTTCACCGGCTCCTCCTCTGCCTCCCACCCCCTAATTGTGGGGGTCCCTCAAGGTTCAGTTCTGGGTCCCCTTCTAGTCTCCTTCTCCACCCATTCCCTTGGAGAACTCATCCCCTCTCATGGCTTCAACAACCACCCCTGTGAAGATGATTCCCCAAATCTCCATCTCTAGCCCTGATCTCTCTCCATCTTTGCAGTCTCACGTTTCCTCTGGCCTTCAGGAAATCTCTACTTGGATGCCCTCCTGTCACCTCAAACTTAACATGTTCCAAACAGAAGTCATTCATTAATTCATTCAATAGTATTTATTGAGCGCTTACTATGTGCAGAGCACTGTACTAAGCGCTTGGAATGCACAATTCGGCAACAGATAGAGACAATCCCTGCCCATTGACGGGCTTACAGTCTAGTCAGAGGAGACAGTGGGACAAAAACAAGACAACTTAATCACGATAAATAGAATCAAGGGGATGTACACCTCATTAACAAAATAAATAGGGTAATAAAAATATATACAAATGAGCACAGTGCTGAGGGGAGGGGAAGGGAGAGGGAGAAGAGCAGAGGGAAAGGGGGGAAAGGGGGCTTAGCTGAGGGGAGGTGAAGAGGAGACAGAGGGGGAGCAGAGGGAGCAGAGGGAAAAGGGGGGAGCTCAGTCTGGGAAGGCCTCTTGGAGGAGGTGAGCTCTAAGTAGGGCTTTGAAGAGGGGAAGAGAGTTATTTTGGGGGAGGTGAGGAGGGAGGGCATGCCAGGACAGCGGGAGGACGTGGGCCGGCAGTCGACGGCAGGATAGGCGAGAACGGGGGACGGTGAGGAGGTGAGCGGCAGAGGAGCGGAGCGTGCGGGGTGGGCAGGAGAAAGAGAGAAGGGAGGTGAGGTAGGAGGGGGCAAGGGGATGGAAAGCTTTGAAGCCCAGAGTGAATAGTTTTCATTTTCTGCAGAGGTTGATAGGCAACCCCTGGAGGTTTTTAAGAAGGGGAGTGATATGCCCAGAGCGTTTCTGCAGGAAGATGACCCGGGCAGCAGAATGAAGAATAGACTGGAGTGGGGAGAGAGAGGAGGAAGGGAGATGAGCGAGGAGGCTGGCACAATAATCCAGCTGGGATATTATGAGAGCTTGTACCAGCACGGTAGCATTCCTCTTTGGATGGAGAGGAAAGGGGGGATCTTGGTGATATTGTAAAGGTGAGACCGGCAGGCCTTGGTGACAGATCGGATGTGCGGGGTGAATGAGAGAGCCGAGTCAAGAATGACACCGAGGTTGCGGGCTTGAGAGACGGGAAGGATGGTTGTACCATCGACAGTGACAGGGAAGTCAGGAAGAGGACAGAGCTTGGGAGGGAAGATGAGGAGCTCAACCCGCCCCCCCAACCCAGACTTTCCCATCACTGTAGGCAGCCCCACCATCTTCCCTGTCTCGCAAGACCGTAACCTTGGCTTTAGCCTCAATTAATCTCCGTCATTCACCCCACATATCAGTGTCACCAAATCCTGTCAGTTCTACCTTCACGATATGGCTAAAATCTACCGTTTTTTTTCTCCATCCAAACTGCTTCCACGGTAATCCAAGCATTTATCTTATCCCGCCTTGATTGCTGCATCAGCCTCCTCGCTGACCTCCCTGCCTCCTGTCTCTCCCCACTCCAGTTCAGAGTTCACTCAGCTGCCCGAATCATTTTTCTACAAAGCCATTCAGTCCAAATTTTCCCACTCTTCAAGAACCTCCAATGGTTGTCCATCCAACTCCACGTAAAACAGAAACTCCTCACCCTCGGCTTTAAAACACTAAATAACCTCGTCCCCTCCTTCCTTAACTCACCCCTCTCCTACTCCAACCCGGCCCGTACATTTTGCTCCTCTAATGCCAACCTCCTCACGGTACCTGTCTTGTCTACCTCACCGCCGACCTCTCGCCCGTGTCCTTCCTCCGATGTAGAACTCCCTCACTCTCCCCACCTTCAACCCCTTCTTTAAAGCTCATCTCCTCCAAAAGGCCTTCCCCGGCTAAGCCCTCATTTCCTCTTCTCCCACTCCCTTCAGCATTGTTCTCGCACTTGGATTTGCACCGTTTATTCACCCTTCCCTCAGCCCCCCAGCACTCATATCTGCAGTTTATTCATTCCAATGCCCGTCTCCCACTCTAGACTGTAAACTCATTTTTGGACAGGGAACATATCTACCGACTCTCCCAAGCACTGAGTACAGTGCTCTTCATACAGTAAGTGTTCAATAAATATGATTCGTTGATTGATTGATTTCTGTGTAACCCTGGGTAAGTCAATTACATCTCTGGGATGTAGTTTTCTCAGCTGTAAAATGGGGATGAAATATCTGTTCTCTCCCTTTCTCTGAGACCGTGAGCTTCTTGTGGGGCAGGGACATTATCTGAACTGATTGCACTGTGCCTACCCTAGCTCTGACTTTCCCATCACTGTGGACGGCACTACCATCCTTCCCATCTCACAAGCCCGCAACCTCGGTGTCATCCTTGACTCTACTCTCTCTCATTCACCCCACACATCCAATCTGTCACCAATACCTGCCGGTCTCACCTTTACAACATCGCCAAGATCCGCTCTTTCCTCTCCATCCAAACTGCTACCTTGCTGGTACAAGGTCTCATAATATCCCGACTGGATGACTGCATCAGCCACCTCTCTGATCTCCCATCCTCCTGTCTCTCCCCTCTCCAGTCTATATTTCATTCTGCTGCCTGGATTGTCTTCCTACAGAAACACTCTGGGCATGTCACTCTCCTTCTCAAAAACCTCCAGTGGCTGGCTAACAACCTTCGCACGAAGCAAAAACTCTTCACTCTTGGCTTCAAAGGCCCCATCCCCTCGCCCCCTTCTACCTCACCTCCCTTCTCTCCTTCTAGAGCCCACCCCATACACTCTGCTCCTCTGCTGCCGCTCACCTCCTCACGGTCCCTCATTCTCTCCTGTCCCGCCATCGACCCCCGACCCTCGTCCTCCCACTGTCCCGGAACACCCTCCCTCCTCATCTCTGCCAAACTAACTCTCTTCCCCTTTTCAAAGCCCTACTGGGAGCTCACCTCCTCCAGGAGGCCTTCCCACACTGAACCCTTCCTTTCCCTCTGCCCTTCCTAGCCTCCCCATTCCCCCTACTCGTCCCTCTGCTCTACCCCCTTCCTCTCCCCACAGCACTTGTGTATATTTGTATCTATTATTTATTACTCTTTTATTAAAGATGTGTATATATCTATTATTCTATTTATCTATTTTGATGGTATTGATGCCTGACTACTTGCTTTGTTTTGCTGTCTTTCTCCCCCTTTCAGACTGTGAGCCCGTTGTTGGGCAGGGATTGTCTCTATCTGTTGCCGAATTGTACATTCCAAGCGCTTAGTACAGTACTCTGCACACAGTAAGCGCTCAATAAATACGATTGAATGAATGAATGAATGAATATAGCAAGCACTCAACAAATACCACAATCAGTATTAGCAAAGTCCATAAAATTAATGCCTCCGATGGCATGTTTGAGTCATATATGCATGTATACTTTTGTTTTTTGTCATTTATGTATTTCCCTGTACCTTCGGTTATTTATTGTACTATTTTGTCCAAATGTGTTTTGGTCCCTGCTTTATTCTTGTTCTTCCTCTGACTTTCACAATCTGTAAATCATTTTTATTTGCTTCCACCCCAGACTTTAATCTCTGTGAAGAATAGTGGTAAAAGAGCATTCACTAATAGTGGTCATAAAAATGGTATTTGTTAGGTGTTTACTATGTGCCAAGCACTGTACTAAGCACTGGGTAAGATTCAAGATGATTAGGTACCACGTGGAGCTCACAGCCTAAGTAGGAGGGAGAACAGGTATTGAATCAGCACAGCATAATGGATAGAGCAGTGGCCGGGGAGTCAGAAGGTCATGGGTTCTAGATGTGGCTTTACCACTTTTCTGCTGTGTGACCTTTGCCGAGTCACTTCACTGCTCTGCGCCTCAGCTTCCTCAACTGTAAAATGGGGATTGAGACTGTTAGCCCCACGTGGGACAGGGACTGTGTCCAACTCGATTTGCTTGTATCCACCCCAGCACTTAGAACAGTGCTTGGCACACGGTAAGCACTTAACAAATGCCATCATTATTATTACTAAATCCTCTTTGTGCAGATGTGGGAACTGAGTCACAGCCAGGTTAAGTGACTTGTCCAAAGTCACAAAGCAGCTAGTGGTGAATCTGGGAATAGAACCCAGGTCCTCAGACTCCCAATCTTGTGCTTTTTCCAGTAATCGTGCTGCTTCTCTGCATTAGGTGTAGTGCACTGTTCTAATAATAATAACAATAATAATAATAATAATGATGATGGCACTTGTGAAGTGCTTACCGTGTGCCAAGCACTGTTCTAAGCGCTGGGGTAGATACAAGGTAATCAGGTTGTCCCCTGTGGGGCTTACAGTCTTAATCCCCATTTTCCAGATGAGGTCACTGAGGCACAGAGAAGTTAAGTGACTTGCCCAAAGTTCTAAGCACAGGAGAAGCAGTGTGACTCAGTGGGAAGAACATGGGCTTGGGAGTCAGAGGTCATGGGTTCGAATCCCAGCTCTGCCACTTGTCAGCCGTGTAACTGTGGGCAAGTCACTTAACTTCTCTGTGCCTCAGTTCCCTCATCTGTAAAATGGGGATTAACTGTGAGCCTCACGTGGGACAACCTGATTACCCTGTATCTCCCCCAGAGCTTAGAACAGTGCTCTGCACATAATAAGCGCTTAACAAATACCAACATTATTATTGGGAAAGTCAATAGACATCTAAAAGGCATTCCCTACCCACAAGGGGCTTCCAGTCCAATAGGGGTTCTCTCGATGAGCGCAGAAAACATGTCTCTTGCTCCTGTTGTAGTCTTTTGAGCACTTAGCAAAGTGTCTCACATTCAGAAGATGCTCAATAGATACTATAGATTGATTAATTTTTAAATTCCCATTCAGTTATTTCTTCATTCTAAGGGCTTGGTGGCTCCTTTTCCCTTCATTCTCATTCATTCATTCAATAAGTATTTAATAGTATCACAGAGCACTGTACTAAATGCTTGGAAAGTACACTACAGCAATAAAGAGAGACAATCCCTGTGCTCAACGAACTCATAGTCCAAGGGCGAGGGGGTTGGGGGCGGAGACACAGACGTCAGTATAAGTAAGCAGACATCAAAATAAATAAATAAAATGACAGATACATACATTAGTGCTGTGGGGTGGGGAGGGGGGGAAGAGCAAAGGGAGAAAGCCATAGTGATGAGGAAGGGAGTGGGAGATGAGGAAAAGTGGGACTTAGAGTGGGAAGGCCTCTGGGAAGAGATGGGCCTTCAGCAAGGCTTTGAAGCAGGGAGTCACTATCTGGGGGATTTGAGGAGGGAGGGACATTCCAGGGACATTCCAGGCCAGAGGTAGGGACACGGGCCAGGGGTCAGCGGTACCTCACCTTGCTGCTCTCCTACTCCAACCCGGCCCACACGCTTCGCTCCTCTAATGCCAACCTCAATCTCATCTACCTCGCCACTGACCTCTCGCCCAGGTCCTGCCTCTGGCCTGAAATGCCCTCCCTCTTCAATAGACAATGAGCCTCCCCTCTGCTGCTCTCGGAAGCAGCGTGGCTCAGTGGAAAGAGCCCGGGCTGAGCAGTCAGACGTTGTGGGTTCTAATCCCGGCCTCGCCTCTTATCAGCTGTGTGACTTTGGGCAAGTCACTTCGCTTCTCGGGGCCTCAGTTCCCTTCTCTGTAAAATGGGGATTAAGACTGTGAGCCCCATGTGGGACAACATAATAATAATAATAATAATGTTGGTATTTGTTAAGCGCTTACTATGTGCAGAGCACTGTTCTAAGCGCTGGGGTAAACACAGGGGAATCAAGTTGTCTCACGTGGGGCTCACAGTCTTAATCCCCATTTTGCAGATGAGGGAACTGAGGCACAGAGAAATTAAGTGACTTGCCCACAGTCACACAGCTGACAAGTGGCAGAGCTGGGATTCGAACTCGTGAGCCCTGACTCCAAAGCCCGTGCTCTTTCCACTGCGCCACGCTGCTTCTCCCTACCCCAGCATTTAGAACAGTGCTTGGCCCATAGTAAGTGCTTAACAAATACTATCATCATCATCATCCCTCCCTCAAAACTTTATTGAAGGCCCATCTCCTCCAAGAGGCCTTCCCTGACTAAGCCCTCCTTTCCTCTTCTCCCACTCTCTTTACTTGCTCCCTTTATTCATCCCCTGCTCTCGGCTCCTTGGCACTTATATACATATCTGTAATTGTATTTATTTGCATTAATGTCTGTCTCCCCGTCTAGAACGCGAGCTCGTTGTGGGCAGGGAATGTGTCTGTTCTATTGTTCTATTGTATTCTTCCCAGTAATCGTACCTTCCAAGAGCTTAGTACAGTGCTGTGCACACAGTAAGCACTCCATAAATTCGATTGATTGGATGAATGAATGAATTCTTAGTACAGTGGTCTGCACACCGGAAGTGCTTAAAAATAAGATTGACTTATGTGTGTGTGTGTGTGTGTGTGTAGGTTTTCTGGTGACTATACTCTTATTTAATGGTTTGTATCTTTCTCATATGCTTGTTACATGTACAATTATGTTTTTATATTTGTCTGTTCAGTCTCCTCCATTAGAGAATGAATTCTCTGAAAGAGGGGACGTACCATTTTTCTCTGGTACTCCAAAACAGTGATCTTTCACACAAACTGCTGTCTGTTTGACTGTCTGCTTTCTGCTGCCTGTCTGTCAGTCTGTCCACTGCCAGGATCACTAAGCTTTCACTACCATCCACCACATAGTTTGGGCCAAATCAATCAATCCCTTAATTTACTGAGGACTTCTTCTGTGCAGAGCACCGTACTCGTGGTTGGGGGAGTACAGTAGATTTAGAAGACCGTACCCTAGCCCTCAAGGAATTTATAATCTAATGGGTGCAGAGCACTGTACTGAACGCTTGGGAGAGTACAATAGAATTAGAAGACATGAACCCAGCCCTCAAATAGCTTTGATAGTCTTCTGTTTGCAGAGTGTTGTACTAAGCCCGTTGGAGAGTACAGTGTGCTTAGTAGACATGATCTCTATTGATGCCCGTCTACTGGTTTGGTTTTGTTGCCTATCATCTCCCCCTTCTAGACTGAGCCTCTTGTTGGGTAGGGATTGTCTCTATCTGTTGCCGAATTGTACTTTCCAAGCGCTTAGTAAAGTGTTCTGCACACAGTAAGCGCTCAATAAATACGACTGAATGAATGAATCTCTGCCCTCAAGAAACTGATAGGTTTACTGTGTGCAGAACAGCAGCGTGGCTCAGTGGAAAGAGTCTGGGCTTGGGAGTCAGAGTCCATGGGTTCGAATCCCGGTTCTGCCACTTGGCAGCTGTGTGACTGTGGGCAAGTCACAACTTCTCTGTGCCTCAGTTCCCTCATCTGTAAAATGGGGATTAACTGTGAACCTCACGTGGGACAACCTGATTACCCTGTATCTACCCCAGCGCTTAGAACAGTGCTCTGCACATAGTAAGCGCTTAACAAATACCAACATTACTAAGCACTTGGGAAAGTGCAATATAACAATATATTGGCTGGAATGCTCTCCCTCCTCATAACTGACAGACTCTTTCAAAGCCTTATTAAAGGCACATCTCCTCCAAGAGGCCTTCCCTGACTAAGCCCTCCTTTTCTCCTCTCCCACTCCCTTCTGCGGTGCCCTGACTTGCTTTCTTCATTCATCGCCCCTCCCAGTCCCACAGCAATTATATCCATACCTGTAATTCATTTATTTACATTAATGTCTGTCTCCTCCTTCTAGACTACAAGTTTGTCGTGGGCAGGGAATGCATCTATTTATTGTATATTGTACTCTCCCAAGTGCTTAGTACAGTGCTCTGCACATAGTATTCAAATAGGATTGAAAGAATTCATTCATTCATTCGGTCATAGTTATTGAGGGCTTACAATTGAATGAACGAACTAATTAATGAATGAAGTGCTTGAGCAAGTACAGTAGAATTAATAGACATGACTCCTGACCTCCAGGAGCTTACAGTCTAATAGGGGAGACATGAAACTATACCACCGCTTATCTTTATTCTGAAGGCTCCTCCCATATTAATTTAATGTTGGTATTTGTTAAGCGCTTACTATGTGCCGAGCACTGTTCTAAGCACTGGGGTAGACACAGGGGAATCAGGTTGTCCCACATGGGGCTCACAGTCTTCATCCCCATTTTACAGATGAGGGAACTGAGGCACAGAGAAGTTAATTGACTTGCCCACAGTCACACAGCTGACAAGTGGCAGAGCTGGGATTCGAACTCATGACCGCTGACTCCAAAGCCCGTGCTCTTTCCACTGAGCCACGCTGCTTCTCAGTTGCTTCCCATATTCTGTAAGCTCCTCATGGAGCTTATTGTACTGTAATAATAATTATTATTATGGCACTTGTTAAACGCTTACTCTGTACTAAGCTCTGGTTAGATCTAAGTAAATCAGGTTGGAAACAGTCCCTTTCCTTCTGGAGGCTCATACTCTAAGTGACTGGGCCTCGTTCTCGCCTGTCTCGCCGCCAAACCCTGGCCCACGTCCTTCCCCTGGCCTGGAATGCCCTCCCTCCTCACCTCCGCCAAACTAACTCTCTTTCCCCCTTCAAAGCCCTACAGAGAGCTCACCTCCTCCAGAAGGCCTTCCCAGACTGAGCCCCACTTTTCCTCAACTCCGCCTCCCCTCCCTGTCACCCCGATTTGCTCCCTTTGCTCTACCCCCCTCCCTGTATCTATGCGCATATCTATAATTCTATTTATTTATATTCATGCCTGTTTACTTGTTTTGAGGTGTATATATCTATAATTCTATTTATTTATATTGATGCTATTGATGCCTGTTTGCTTGTTTTGATGTCGTCTCCCCCCTTCTAGACTGGGAGCCCGTTGTGGGCAGGGGTTGTCCCTCTTTGCGGCTGGACCGTGCTTTCCCAGCGCTTAGTAAGGTGCTCTGCACACGGTAAGCGCTCGGTAAATACGATCGAATGAATGAATGAATAAGTCCCCATTTTACAGATGACGTAACTGAGGCGCAGAGAAGTGAAGTGGCTTGCCCAAGGTCAGACAGCAGACATGTGGGGGAGCGGGGATTAGAATCCAGGTTCTTCTGACTCCCAGGCCATTGCTCTATCCCTGCTTTTTTCCAAATGCTTAGTGTAGTGCTCTGTCTCCAGTAAGCGCTCAATAAACACCACGGATTGATTGATAGTAAGCTCCTTGTGGGCAGGGAACACGTCGACCAATGCTGTTACGTTGTAGTCTCCCAAGTGCTTAGTAGAGCGCTCTGCACCCAGTGAGCTCTCAATAAATCCAATTGATTGATGGATTGATTGGGCGAGAGAGAAACAGGTCTAGGGAGATTGGGAGTTTGAGCTACGATGACGAAGCTGGGCCAGCAGGTTGAGCGGGTGACTTTTGACTCCATTGTGTAACTGGCCTTGTAAAAACGAGTTATGGCGTGCCACCCAAGCCGGTTGAAGGGGGTGTGCCCCTCCTTCCCCCCCGTAGCCTCCCCAGGCCGAGGGCTATGACTCAGTCTGCCCTTCAGACAAGAACTGTTCCAGCCGTCAGAACGAGCTTCCTCCCAGAGGCTTGACTGGTTCACCTAGGTGTCCCGCATGCCCCGGCAGCTGCCCCTGGAAAGGGAACGGTGGGGCTGGGAGTCACCGAGGAAAGCAATGGAGCCAGGATGGAGAGAACAGTGGGAGTGCGGGTTGGGGGCGGTTTAAAACACCCACAGAGCAGTGGGTACACAGAGCGGGCTGGGGCCAGGCTGGACAGGTTGGGTTTTTTTTTTTATGATATTAGTTAAGCTGCTGTGCTTTAAGTTAAGCCCTCTGGACTGTAAGCTCGTTGTGGCCAGGGAATGTATCTCTTATATTGTTATAACAATCTCCCAATCACTTAGTGTAGTGCTCTGCATACAGTTAAGTGCGCAATAAATACGATTGACTAATTAAGCACTACCATGTGCCAGACGCTCAGTCAAGGCAGTTCATCATCTTGTCCCCTCCTACCTCTCTTCGGTCCTCTCCTACTCCAACCCGGCCGGCTCACTCCGCTCCTCTGATGCTAACTTTCTCGCTGCGCCTCGATCTCGTCTATCTGGCCGCCAACCTCTCGCCCACATCCTGCCTCTGGCCTGGAACGCCCTCCCTCCTCACATCCGACCGACGATGACTCTCTCCACCTTTCAAGCTTTAGTGAAGGCCCATCTCCTCCACGAGGCCTTCCCCGACTAAGCCCCGCTTTCCTCTCCTCCCACTCCCTTCTGCGTCACCCTGACTCGCTCCCTTCATTCATCTTCCCTCCCAGCCCCACAGCACTTACGTAGATATAGGTAATTTTATTTGTTTATATTAATGTACATCTCCCCGTCTAGTCTGTAAACTGGTTGTTGGCAGGGAATTCGTCAACTGGTTGTTGGCAGGGAAGCGTTCAATAAATAGGATTGACTGACTGATTGACGGTTCTAAGCACTGGGCTAATTGAGCTAGACACAGTGCCTGTCCCGTGCGGGGCTCACAGTCTTCAACCCCATTTTACAGATGAGATAACTGTGGCACAGGGAAGCAAAGTGACTTGCTCAAGGTCACACATCGGACAAATGGTGGAGCCGGAATGAGACCCCCAGCTCGTTCTGCGTCCCAGGCCCGGGCTCTCTTACTAGGCCAGGTTGCTGGTTGGCAATGCAAGGCCAGGGAGAGGCCAGAGAACGGCAGCTGGGTCTTTGAGAGGGCGGTGGGAATGGTAAAAGAAGCGGAATAGCCTAGTGGAAAGAGCCCAAGGACTGATGGGTGACCTTGGGCAGGCCACTTCACTACTCCAGACCCCAGTTACCTCATCTGTAAAATGGGGATTAGGACTGTGAGTCCCATGTGGGAGAGGGACTGTGTCCAACCCGATTACCTTATACCTACCCCAGGGCTTAATAAGCGCTTAACTAATGTTTAAAAAAAGACACCCTCTTCATCATCATTATCAAAAGCTTTTACTGAGCACTTACTGTTTGCAGAGCACTGCACAGCATTTGGGAGAGTACAAATACCAAAAAAAAGCAACAACAACAAAAAGCAGTGGGAATGGACTGAATCCAGGGGGCTGCGACTATCCCTGATTCTTTTCCTCTTCTCCAAGCCCTTCTGGGTCACCCTGACTTGCTCCCTTTATTCACCCCCTCCCCAGCACCACACCACGTATGTCCATATCTGTCATTTATTTATTTATATTAAGGTTTGTCTCCCCCTCTAGACTGTAAGCTCGTAGCGGGAAGGGAACGTATCGGTTTATTGTTACAGTGTACTCTCCCAAGCAGTTAGTACAGTGCTCTGCACACAGTAAGCGCTCAATAAATATAATTGACCGAGTGACTCTCTGGGTATTGGGGTGCAACTGACTTTACCTTCCTGGCCTTCCAGTCAGTTGCCTGGAAAATTGGAATGATTATCACTATCATTGTTATTATCATTATTATTATGATGATTGTAGTCAAGCACCTGCTATGTGTTCTAAGTGCTGGGGAAGGTACAAGTTAATCAGGTCAGACATAGGCCCTGCCCCACATGGGGCTCCTGGTCTAAGTAGGAGGGAGAACGGGTATTGATGCCTACTTGATAGTTGAGGAAACTGAGGCATAGAGAAGTTAATAATAATGGTAATGATGCTATTTGTTTAGTGCTTACTATGTTTCAAGCACCCTTCCAAGCGCTGGGGTAGATACAAGGCAATCAAACCGAACACCGTCCCTGTCTATTTCCTCCTGCCCTCAAGACATGTCTACTTGGCTGTCCTCTCGTCACCTCAAGCTTAACAAGTCCAGAACAGAGCTCCTCATCTTCCCACCCAAAACCTGTCCTCCCCGTCATTCTCCCATCACTGTAGACGGCACCACCATCCTTCCCGTCTCACAGGCCGGTAACCTTGGCGTTATCCTTGACTCCTCTCTCTCATTCAACCCACGTATTCAATCCATCCCTTAATCCTGTCGGTCCCACCTTCTCAACATTGCTAAAATCCGTCCTTTCTTCTGCATCCAAACCTTTACCACGTTGGTAAAATCACTCTTCCTCTCCCGCCTGGATTACTGAATCGGCCTCCTCGCTGACCTCCCAGCCTCCTGTCTCTCCCTACTCCAGTCCATACTACACTCTGCCGCCCGAATCATTTCTCGACAAAAACGTTCAGGCCATGTTTCCCCGCTCCTCAAAAGTCTCCAGTGGTTGCCTATCAAACTCTGCATCAAACAAAAACTCCTCACCGTTGGCTTTAAAGCAGTCTGTCACCTTGCCCGCTCCTACCTCATCTCGCTACTCTCCTACTACAACCCAGCCCATACACTTCACTCCTCGAATGCTAACCTTAGAGAAGCAGCGTGCCTTAGTGGAAAGAGCCCGGGCTTGGGAGTCAGAGGTCGTGGGTTCGAATCCCAGATCTGCCACTTGTCAGCTGTGTGACTTTGGGCAAGTCTCGTCACTTCTCTGTACCTCAGTTACCACATCTGTAAAATGGGGATTAAGAGTGTGAGCCCCATGTGGGACCACCTGATGACCTTATATCTTCCCCAGCGCTTAGAACAGTGCTTGGTACAAAATAAGCACTTGATAAATACCATCCTTACTATTATTATTATTCTCACTGCACCTTGATCTCACCTGTCTCATCGCTGACCCCTGCCCCACGTCCTTTCTCTGGCCTGGAACGCCCTCCCTCCTCAAATTTGACAGACGATGACTCTCCCCTCCTTCAAAGCCTTATTGAGGGCCCATCTCCTCCAAGAGGCCTTCCCAGACTAAGCTCCGCTTTTCCTCATCTCCCACTTCCTTGTGTATCACCCCTACTTGCTCCCTTTTCTCCCTCCCCTCCCCGGCCCACAGCACTCACTTCCATATCTGTAATTTATTTATTTATATTAACGTCTGTCTCCCCACACCCAGATCTCCCCATCCCCAGACTGTAAGCTCACTATGGGCAGGGACTGTGTCTATTTATTGTTGTATTGTATTCTCCCAAGCACTTAGCACAGTGCTCTGCACACGGTAAGCACTTAATAAATATGATGGAATGAATGAATGAATGAACATGGGGCTCACAGTCTTCATCCCCATTTTACAGATGAGGTAGCTGAAGTATAGAGAAGTTAAGAGACTTGCCCAAGGTTACACAGCAGATAAGTGGAGGAGCCGGGATTAGAACCCGGGTCCTTCTACTCCCAGGCCGGGGCTCTTTCCACCAGGCAAGTTAAGTGACTTGCCCAAGGCCACATAGCCACAAGTGCTGTATGGGCATTTGGATCGTCTCCCCGTCTAGACGGTAAATTCTTTGCGGGCAGGGAACGCATCCACCAACCCTGTAATAGTGTCAGACTGTACTCTCCCAAGAGCTTAATGCAGTTCTCTGAGTTTGGTAAGCGCTCAGTAAATGCCACTGATTGCTTGTGGGACAACACGGAAGATGGGGACAATTGTGTTACGGCAGATTTGGGATAGAGTGTGGAGTTGTAGGCTATGCGAAGCGTGTGAGTTATTCATTCATTCGATCGTATTTATTAAGCGCTTGCTGGGTGCAGAGCACTGTATTAAGCTTTTGGGAAAGAACAATTGAACGATAAACAGTGATAATCCCTGCCCACAGTGAGCTCACAGTTTAGAGGGAAGTCAGAGGCCGGAGAGGAGACCATGGGAGTAGCACAGAGTTAACTCCCTAACTTTCTGGTGCCTCGGTTTTGTCATCTGAAACC
This sequence comes from Ornithorhynchus anatinus, assembly GCF_004115215.2. Taxonomy (NCBI): domain Eukaryota; kingdom Metazoa; phylum Chordata; class Mammalia; order Monotremata; family Ornithorhynchidae; genus Ornithorhynchus; species Ornithorhynchus anatinus. The sequence continues at coordinate 178,683,268 of NC_041728.1, read as the reverse complement.
TCCCCTCCTCCTATACTTTGAGCCCCATGGGGGACAGAGACCGTGTCTGATAATAATAATGATTATGGTATTTGTTAAGCGCTTACTATGTGCCAGGCACTGTACTAAACACTGGGGTGGCTACGAGCAAATCGGATTGGACGCCGTCCCTTGTCCCACATGGGGCTCGCAGTCTCAATCCCCATTTTCCACATGGGGTCACCGAGGCCCAGAGAAGTGAAGTGACTTGCCCAAGGTCACAAAGCAGACAAATGGCGGGGCCGGGATTAGAACCCATGACCTTCTGACTCCCAGGCCCGGTCTCTCTCCGTTACGCTATACTGCTTCTCCTGCACTTAGCACAGTGTTTTGGTATGGGGTAAGTGCTTATTAAAAACTATTATTACTGTCTTGATTAAAATAACTTCCAGCCTTTGCAAGCCTTTAGGAGGGGGTCCTGTTTCTCCATAGAAGTAGTTGTATTTAATAATAGTCGCATTACTACTATTAATAGTAGAAATAAGAGGAGCAGTGTAGCCTGGTGAAAAGGGCCCGGGCCTGGGAGTCAGAGGACCTGGGTTCTAATCTCGGCTCTGCCATATACCTGCTGTGTGGCCTTGGGCAAGTCACTCATTTCTCTGTGCCTCAGTTTCCTCATCTGTGAAGTGGGGATTCAATACCCGTTCTCCCTCCTACTTAGACTGTTCATTCAATAGTATTTATTGAGCGCTTACTATGTGCAGAGCACTGTACTAAGCGCTTGGAATGTACAAATCGGTAACAGATAGAGACAGTCCCTGCCCTTTAATTAATGTTGGTATTTGTTAAGTGCTTACTATGTGCAGAGCATTGTTCTAAGCGCTGGGGTAGACACAAGGGAATCAGGTTGTCCCACGTGGGGCTCAGTGGCTTAATCCCCATTTTACAGATGAGGGAACTGAGGCACAGAGAAGTGAAGTGACTGGCCCAAAGTCACACAGCTGACAAGTGGCAGAGCTGGGATTCGAACCCATGATCTCTGACTCCAGAGCCCGCGCTCTTTCCACTGAGCCACGCTTGGGCTTACAGTCTAATCGACGGGCTTACGGTCTAATCGACTGTGAGCCCCATGTGGGATCTGATTATCTTGTATCTACCTCAGCGCTTAGTACAGTCCTTGGCACATAGCATGCATTTAGTATTACTACTCTTGAGGAGTAGTGTATTAAATGCTGGGAAAAAATAATGAGAATTAATAATGATGGGATTTGTTAAGCGCTGACTGTGTGCCAGGCACCGTACTGAGCGCTGGGGTGGATACAAGTAAATTGGGTTGACGTGGTCCCTCGCTCACAATTGACTCTCCCACAGAGGAAATAGAAATATAATAATTTAACAAATGAGTAACCAAGAGAGAAAAGTCGTGTGGTCTAGTGGATAGGGCAGAGGCCTCCAAGTCAGGAGGACCTGAGTTCTAATCCCAGTTCCACCACTTTTCAGCTCTGCGACCCGGGGCAAGTCACTTCACTTCTCTAGGCCTCAGTTACGTCAGCTGTAAAATGGAGATTAATACTGTTTAGCTTGTATCTACCCCCGTGCTTAGTACAGTGCCTGGCACATGGTAAGCGCTTAATAAATACCATAAAAATAAACCGAAACACCAAACCAAAACTTGTCTGAGAGGTCTCAAAGTGAACCTAACGATCTGTGGTCAATGATTCAGGGGAGAAACTGTTTCTGTCTTTTTCTTCTCTGTAAGTTATTTTGTGTCTACCTCGCTTACTAAATTGAAAGTTTCTCAAGGGTCTTCCCACTCTATCGCACTCTCCCAAGTCCCTGGCGCTCTAACGAATTCGCCCGGCAGGTACTCAGACCAAAGAACGTTCATCTCGTTGTTCATTCAATTCAATAGTATTTACTGAGCGCTTACTATGTGCAGAGCACTGTACTAAGCGCTTGGAATGTACACTTCGGCAACAGGTAGAGACAATCCCTGCCCATTGACGGGCTCACAGTCTAATCGGTTGTTGGTGGTTGGCGGGAGACGCTATCAATGGCATCAAGGGAGTAGGAGCGGGGAGAAGGAGTGCGGGGCTCAGTCCTCACCTTGACCAGCGTGGCTCAGCGGAAAGAGCCCGGGCTTGGGAGTCAGAGGTCATGAGTTCTAATCCCGGCTCTGCCACTCGTCAGCTGTGTGACTGTGGGCGAGTCACTTCACTTCTCTGGGCCTCACTGACCTCATCTGGAAAATGGGGATGAAGACTGTGAGCCTCACGAGGGACAATCTGATTACCTTGTATCTACCCCAGTGCTTAGAACAGTGCTCTGCACATAGTAAGGGCTTAACAAATACCAACATTATTATCAGCTCGTTGGACCCGATTGATAGAGAGCTAATATTTCAGACTTGTCCGTGTCCACGGCCCCATCCCCCTCAGGGTGACTCTCAAGAGTGGCACAACCTAGAGGAAAGAACCTGGGCCCGGGAGTCAGAGGAGAAGCACCGTAGCTTAGTGGAAGAAGTCCAGGTTTGGACGTCAGAGGTCGTGGGTTCTAATCCCGCCTCTGCCACTTGTCGGCCGTGTGACTTTGGGCAAATCATTTCACTTCTCTGTTTCTCAGTGACCTCATCTGTAAAATGGGGATGAAGGCTGTGAGCCCCACGTGAGACAAACTAATTGCCTTGTATCTACCCCAGCGCTTAGAATAGTGCTTGACATATAATAAGTGCTGAACAAATACCATCACTATTAATCTATTAATCAATCAATGGTATTCATTGAGTACTTTTTATGGGCAGAGCACTGTACTACACACGCAGCGTGGCTCAGTGCAAAGAGCCCGGGCTTGGGAGTCAGAGGTCATGGGTTTGAAACCTGGCTCCCCCGCTTGTCAGCTGTGTGACTGTGGGCAAGTCACTTAACTTCTCTGGGCCTCCGTTACCTCATCTGTAAAATGGGGATTAAGACTGTGAGCCTCATGTGGGACAACCTGATTACTCTGTATCTACCCCAGCCCTTAGAACAGTGTTCTGCACACAGTAAGTGCTTAACAAATACTAACATTATTATTACTACTAAGTGCCGGGGAGAGTACACTACAGTACTCTCCCCCAGTACGCAGTACAGTACAATACAATGAATTCATTCATTCGATCATATTTATTGAGTACTTATGGTGTGCAGAACATTGTACTAAGTGCTTGGAAAAGTACAATAATAAAAAGTGGAAAATGCAACAATAAACAGTGACATTCATTGCCCACAATGATCTTACAGACTAGAGTGGGGGAGGCGGACATCAATAGCAGCATGGCCCTAGTGGCGAGAGGAGGGCTTGGGAGTCCGAGGGTATAATAATGTTGATATTTTGTTAAGTGCTTACTACGTGCAGAGCACTGTTCTAAGCACTGGGGTAGATATAGGGTAATCAGGTTGTCCCACGTGAGGCTCACTGTCTTAATCCCTATTTGACAGATGAGGGAACTGAGGCACAGAGAAGTGAAGTGACTTGCCCACAGTCACACAGCTGACAAGTGGCAGAGCCGGAATTCGAACCCATGACCTCTGACCTCAAAGCCGGGCTCTTTCCACTGAGCCACGGGGGAGATACAAGGTAATCAGGTTGTTCCACATGGGGCTCACAGTCTTGATCCCCATTTTACCAATGAGGGAACTGAGGCACAGGGAAGTTAAGTGATCTGCCCAAAGTCACCCAGTTGAGAAGTGGCGGAGCCGGGATTAGAGCCCATGACCTCTGACTCCCAAACCTGGGTTCTTTCCCCGAGCCACGATGCTTCTCTTCTCACACTCTTGCTTGTTCAGTACCCGTGGCTCAGTGGAAAGAGTCCAGGCTTGGGAGTCAGAGTCCGTGGGTTCGAATTGCTGCTCCGCCACTTGTCAGCTGTGTGACTGTGGGCAAGTCACCTAACTTCTCTGTGCCTCAGTTCCCTCATCTGTAAAATGGGGATTAACTGTGAGCCTCACGTGGGACAACCTGATCATCCTGTATCTACCCCAGCGCTTAGAACAGTGCTCTGCACATAGTAAGCGCTTAACAAATACCAACATTATTATTATTACTACTGTGCTAAGCATCAGGGTAGATACAAGAGCATCACGTCTCACATGGGGCTCACAGTCTAAGTTGGGAGAACAGATAAGGGAATCTTGTATTCATTCATGCATGCATGCATTCATTCATTCAATCGTATTTATTGAGCACTTACTGAGAGTAGAGCACTATACTACTCCTACTATAGTAGAGCACTATACTACTACTACTATACTAAATAGAATGATAGAAATGCACATATATACACAAGTGCTGTGGGGGGAAGGGGTAGAGCAGAGGGAGCGAGTCGGGGTGACGGTGATGGGAGTGGGAGCCCTCGGAAAGTACAATTCAGCAATAAAGAGAGGCAATCCCTGCCCACAACGGGCTTACAGTCTAGAGGCGGGGAGACAGACATTAAAACAAGTAAATGGGCATCAGTGGCATCAATATAAAGAGTATTATAGATATATACACAGCAAAACAAGTAAACAGACATTCAATATATATAGAATGATAGAAATGCACATATATACACAAGTGCTGTGGGGGGAAGGGGTAGAGCAAAGGGAGCGAGTCGGGGTGACGGTGATGGGAGTGGGAGCTGAGGAAAAGGGGGGGTTAGTCTGGGAAGGCCTCTTGGAGGAGGTGAGCCTTCAATAGGGCTTTGAACGGAGGGAAGTGTGGTTGTTTGGTGGATGTGAGGAGGGAGGACATTCCAGGTCGGGGGTAGGACGTGGGCCAGGGGTCAACGGCGGGACAGGCAAGAACGAGGCCCATTGAGAAGGTGAGGGGCGGCAGAAGAGCGGAGCGTGCGGGCTGAGCTGTGGAAGGAGAGAAGGGAGGTGAGGTGGGAGGGGGCAAGTGGATGGACAGCTTTGAAGCCAAGACTGAGGAGTTTCTGCTTGTTACGAAGGTGGATGGGCAACCACTGGAGATTTTTAAGGAGGGGGGTGACATGCCCAGAACGTTTCTGTAGAAAGATGATCTGGGCAACGGAGTGAAGTATAGGCTAAAGCGGGGAGAGGCGGGAGATTGGGAGGTCAGAAAGGAGGCGGATGCAGTCATCCAGTCAGGATAGGAGGAGTGATTGTATTATCGTGGTATCTTCCCCAGCCTTTAACAAATACCTCAGTTTTTATTATCGTTAAAAAAAAATCAAAGCTCTGGCCAGTACTGGATTGGATTGACAAACAGTGCTTAGAACAGCGCTTGGCACATAGTAAGCAATTAACAAATACCATCATTATTTTTTTCTCCTCTTCCTTTCTGCCCCAACCCCCTCCCTGCCCCACAGCACTTAGGTATACAGCTGTAATTTTATTTATTTATGTCAATGTCTGTTTATTTATATGGATGTCTGTCTCCTGTGAGCTCCTCTTGGGCAGGGATTGTCACTTTATTGCTGTATTGTACTTTCCCAAGCGCTTAGTGCAGCATTCGGCATACAGTAAGCTTTTAAGAAGCTTTTGAGAAGCAACGGGGCATAGTGGCAAGAGCCCGGGCTTGGGACTTGGAGGTTGTGGGTTCTAATCCCCGCTCCGCCACTTCTCTGCTGAGTGACCTTGGGCAAATCACTCGTCTTCTCTGTGCCTCAGTTACCTCATCTGTAAAATGGAGCCTGAAAGTGTAAGCCCGTGGGACAACCCGATGACCCTGTATCTACCCCAGCGCTTGGAAGAGTGCTTAGCATATAGTAAGCGCTTAGCAAATACCATTATCTAATCAATACGATTGACTTTGTTCAGTCATCCAATGGTCTTTATTGAGTACTTACTGTCTGCAGAGCACTGGACTCACTGGACTAAGTGCCTCAGTTCCCTCATCTGTAAACTGGAGATGGAGACTCTGAGCCCCACGTGGGACAACCTGATCTCCTGGGATGTATTTTTACCCTATTTATTTTGTTAATGAGGTGCATATCTCCTTGATTCTATTTATCTTAATGATGTCTTGCTTTTGTTTTGTCCGCTTTGCTGTCTTTCTCCCCCCTTTAGACTGTGAGCCCGTCATTGGTCAGGGATTGTGTCTATCTGTTGCCGAATTGTCCATTCCAAGCACTTACTACGGTGCTCTACACCTACTAAGTGCTCAGTAAATTCTCAACTGTATATATTTCCATTACCCTATTTATTTTGTTAATGAAATGTACATCGCCTTGATTCTATTTAGTTGCCATTGTTTCTACGAGATGTTCTTCCCCTTGACTCTATTTTTTGCCATTGTTCTTGTCTGTCCGTCTCCCCCGATTAGACTGTAAGCTCGTCAAACGGCAGGGACTGTCTCTATCTGTTGCCGACTTGTCCATTCCAAGCGCTCTGCACCTAGTAAGCGCTCAATAAATACTATTGAATTGAATACTATTGAATGAATGACCTTGTATCCCCCTCCTCCCCCAGCACTTAGTGCTGGGCACGTCGTAAGTGCTTAAGAAAAACCATCCTTGTTATTATTCATTTATTCAATATTTCTTGAGCGCTTACTAGGTGCAGAGCAGCATACTAAGCACTTGGGATGTACAATTCGATTATTACTAAGCGCTTGAATGAATGAATGAATTCTTGGGGGTAAACACTGCCCCCCACGTTGAGGCCCAGGGGTATTCCCATAACTAACTCTCTTCCCCTCTTCAAAGCCCTACTGAGAGCTCACCTCCTCCAAGAGGCCTTCCCACACTGAGCTTCCCCTTTTCCCTCTGTTACCTCTCTGCCCCCCCTTCACCTCCCCTCAGCTAAGCCCCCTTTCCCCCCTTTCCCCCTGCTCCTCCCCTTCTCCCTTCCCCTCCCCTCAGCACTGTGCTCATTTGTATATATTTTCATAACCCTATTTATTTTGTTAACGAGATGTCCATCCCCTCGCTTCTATTTATTTGCTCTGGTTTCAATGAGATGGCCATCCCCTGGATTCTATTTATTGCCGTCGTTCTTGTCTGCCTGTCTCCCCCATTTAGACTGTGAGCCCGTCCGTGGGCAGGGATTGTCTCTGTTCCCGAATTGTCCGTTCCAAGCGCTTAGCCCAGTGCTCTGCACATAGTAAGCGCTCAATCAATATGAATGAATGAATGAATGAATGAATGAATGAATGAATGAATGAATGAATGTGAGGAGGGCAGGGCAGGGGTGAGTCCCGGCAGCCTCTTCGCCGCCGTCGGGGCCGTCGGGGCCGCGGCCTCCCGTGCGCAGGCGCCGACTCCCCCTCCTCCTCCCCCCCCTCCCTCCTCCCCCCTCGGCCTCCGCGCGCCTGCGCGCTGGCGAGGGGCGGGGGGGCGGCGGGGGCGCGTGCGCCGTCCGGCCGGGCCCCGCCCCTCCTCCCCGCGGCGGCGCGCGCCGGGGCTCCTGCGTCACGGGTGTGATGACGTTGCGCGGCGGCCCCTACGTCAGAGGCCCGGCTGAGGAGAGCGGGGGAGGGGCGGCCGACGAGGAGAATCTGGACGAGGAGAAGGCGGCGGTGGGTCGGGCCGGGCCGGGCCCCCGCCACCGCCATCGCCCCGGACACCGAGGCCGAGGACACTCCGCCCTCCGGGAGACGCAGGTACCGCACGCCGCTCCGCGCCGGGGGCGCTCCCGGGGGTGGGGGTGTGTGTGTGTGTGTGTGTGTGTGTGTGTCCGTGTCCGTGCGCGGGTCCGGGCCAGTCCTTGGGGGTCCGTGTGTGTGTGCGTGCGTGCGTGCGCGCGCGCCTCTGTGTCCGTCTGTCTCCTGGTGTGTCGGGGTGTGGGTCTGCGTGCCGTGTCCTTGTGTCTCCTTGTGTGTCGGGGTGCGTGTGTGTGTCTCTCCTTGTGTGTCTCCGTGTTTGTGTGTGTGAGTGGTGTTGGGGGTGGGAGGGAAGCGAAAGAGGAGCGCTGTGTGTGTGTGTGTGTGTGGGTGGGTGTGGGTGTGGGTGGGTGGGTCGGGTGGAGGGGGGATGTGCCAACCGGGCCCCTGCCCCAGGGCAGACGAGCGCCCAGATTTTTGTGGGGATCGATGGATCGATGGATGGATCGATGTCTGGTCCGTCCGTCCGTCCGTCCGTCCGTCCCGAGGCCTCCGCGTATCGAGGGGCCGCCGCTCTGGGAAGCTTTGACCGCCTGCCAAGCGCTGTGCCCCACGCTGGGGCACATGCAGCCGAGAATCGCCCCCCGTCCCCCGGGCATTCAAATAATGTTGGTATTTGTTCAGCGCTTACTCTGTGCCGACCACTGTTCTCCGCGCTGGGGGAGACACGGGGGAATCAGGGTGTCCCACGTGGGGCGCACAGGCTTCATCCCCATTTGACAGATGAGGGGACTGAGGCCCAGAGAAGTGAAGGGACTCGCCCACAGTCACACGGCAGACAAGTGGCCACCCGCCGCTCCCGGCTCCCGATGGGGTGAGGGGGTCGGGGGGCAGACACCACCCCGACCCCCACCCCCGACAGACAGCAGAGGAAAAGGCCCTGTGCAGGGCCCGAGCTCACTGGGGAGGTCAGCAAGCCTCCCCTCCCCTCCAAAAAGGCAGCCTCGGGGTCCACTTCGTCACCAGACTTCAAGTTGGAGCCCGCTGCAAAAGCGGAAAAAGAAATAAAAACTAGAATGCGTGGTCTCTGGGTGGGAAGCCCTCCAAAATAATAATAATGTTGGTATTTAAGCGTTTACTGTGTGCAGAGCACTGTTCCAAGCGCCGGGGTGGACGCCGGGTCATCGGGTCGTCCCACGTGAGGCTCGCCGTCTTCATCCCCATTTGACAGGTGAGGTCACTGAGGCACCGGGAAGTGAAGTGACTGGCCCACAGTCACGCGGCTGACAGGTGACGGAGCCGGGATTCGAACCCGTGACCTCGGGCTCCCAAGCCCGGGCTCTTGCCGCTGAGCCACGCTGCTTCTCTGAGAGACCATTTGCGGGCTTTTGGGAGAAAGGTGCTCAATTTCCTCGTCGAAGGGTTCAGCCTAATGGCCCGACGCTTATCTGGGCCGGTCTGGGTCGGTGAGCCTGCTGCCAGTTTTGGCTAAGATTTCCTTTTCCTTTTAAGCCATAAGGAAGTATTCATCGTGTACCGCGGGTCCGGGGCCTTGCGAGAAGTGACCTTTCGTAGGGAGTTGGTTTCTTCCAAGCGTCCTGCCCGTCTGTTTTGCAAGTTAGACCGGCCAAGGTTTTGACTTGGGCATGGGTCATTTTTTAAAGGGTTCTCCATTAACACTCATCGCCCTCTCACCCCCTCCTGAATGTCCAGCTTTTCTTGAGAGAGGAGAGGATGGTGATGGTGGTGGTGGTGGTGGGGAGCCGGTTGGCAATGGTTGAATGGAAAAAAAAAAAGATCGATTTCCTCTTTTCAAAAAAAGGGATGTGTGCTTAATGGAAAGAACTCTTCCCTGTAAAACACGACAGGTTTTCCCTTTGCAGTTTACTTGTCCAGGTCCCCTCAGAATCCGTGCTTGGTGGCGATTTCTTCATTGCTAAATTCTTTACTAGAAATGTGGCAACGTCTTTGCATTTACATATTATATTTAGTGCAATGTTTCTGGATGGCCGTATGCCTCGACACATCGGGTCGGAGATACTGCAGAGTTACTTCCTGTGAAGTGTAGATTTTTTTTTTTCTTCTCTAAACAACTGCTTCTGAGAAAAATAAGGGACTGGTAACATTTGACAGAAGAGAAGCGACTTTAAGGAATGCTTAGCCCTCTTTTCACCTGGATGAGCGATAAAGACCGTGTGTAGTTAATTTTGAGTAAATAATAATAATAACGTTGGTATTTGTTAAGCGCTTTACTATGTGCAGAGCACCGTTCTGAGCACCGGGGTAGATACAGGGTCATCAGGTTGTCCCACGTGAGACTCACGGTTAATCCCCATTTTACAGATGAGGGAACTGAGGCACAGAGAAGTGAAGTGACTTGCCCACAGTCACACAGCTGACGAGTGCCGTGCCTTAGCTGTGACCGCCGAGCGCCTCTGATTTTGGAATGTCTGGATGGCAAGAATCAGATGAAGGGGCAGGCAGATGTTTCAGAGATTGATTTATGCTAGGTTAAGATGTCCCAGTTCAGTCAAGTCTTGTAAATATTGTTTTTAAAATAACATTGCTGGCGGATTGTGTGATCTCAAAATTGTTTACTTGGACTGTAGAGACTTTTGGTGAAAAGAAGCATTTGTGTTGCAAGGCTTGACAACTTCTTTGAGACCCCTCCCCCCATAAAGTAATAATAGTAACTGTGGTATTTCTGAGCGCTTACTCTGTTATTGCTATCGTTCTCGTCGGTCCGTCTCCCCCGATTAGACCGTGAGCCCGTCAAAGGGCAGGGACCGTCTCTATCTGTTACTGATTTGTCCATTCCAAGCGCTTAGTACAGTGCTCTGCACATAGTAAGCGCTCAATAAATACTATTGAATGAATGAATGAATGCCAGGCACCATACTAAGTGCTGGGGTAGATTCGAGCAAATCAGGTTGGACACGGTGCCTGACCTACACTGGCGTTACCGTCTCAATCCCCATTTTACAGATGAGGGAACTGAGGCACAGAGAAGTGAAGTGACTTGTTCAAGGTCGCACAGCAGACGAGTGGCCGAGCCGGGATCGGAACCCAGGTCCTCTGGTTCCCGGGTCCCGGCTCTATCCACTAGGCGACACTGCATTCAGAAACTACGAATGCTTAATAAATCTGAGGGAGATCTAAAGAGTGGGTATCTACAGGTAACCGGAGATAGAGCTAATTGGTTTGGTATGGTGTCAGATTTTGTCACCTGCCATCCACCTTTCAAAATAAACGTTTCTTCAAGGCATTGATAAGGAACCATTATTTACAGAAAAATGGAAATCTCAGGCATTGGGGAATTAAGCTGTTCGAACTTGTGACACCTGAGTATATGATTCCGTTCTGTTTAGTAAACCTAGTCTGGAGCCCGTTTTGGGGCAGGGATGGTCTCTCTCTGTTGCCAAATTGTCCATTCCCAGTGTTTTAGTACAGTGCTCTGCACATAATGAGCACTCAATCAATACTATTGAATAAATGAGTGATTTGTGGGTTGAAAATATAAAATTCCTCCATTTTAAGGTACCTGTATTCTCTTAAACTGGCTCTAGAGAGCTCTCGTAGTATTTCTTACCTAATGTGTTTACTGTTAATTTTTTAACCTGTCACCTAGCACACTTAATAGAAATATGCCACTGATAATTTTGATATCTGTTAAATGTTTACGATCTGTCAAGCACTGTGCTAAGCTCTGGGGTAGATAAGGTGCAATCGGAAGTAGATATAATTGGAAGAGACCCAGTCCTCACATTCTAAACAGAAGAGAGGACTGGTATTGGAACCCCATTTTACAGGTGAGGAAGCCAAGGCCCAAACAAGTTGAATGACATGCCCAAGGTCGCAGCGGGCAAGTGGCAGAGTTGGGATTAAAGCCCAGGACCCCTGACTGAGTGGTCTGACCTCCTCTCTTCTGCTGCTTTGGTTTTGGAGCTTGATGGTAATTGTGGTATTTGTTAAGCACCTACTCTGTGCCAGGCACTGTACTAAACGCTGGGGTAGATTCCAGGTGATTGGGTTGGACACGGTCCCTGTCCCAGATGGGGCTCACAGGCCCAATCCCCATTTGACAGACCAGTTTAACCGGGTCAAAAGTGAAGTGACATGCCCAGGGTAAGGCGGCAGACAAGCGACGGAATGAGGACTAGAACCCTGGTCCTTCTGACTCCCAGGCCGGAGCTCTATCCACCAGGCTGAGCAGGTGTCTTATCCCCATTTTACAGATAGATTAAGATCACAGAGAGAGCCTGCCTTTTACATGAATACAGAGAGAGAACCTGACCATTTATCACCCTGAAACATCTTTTGATATTTTCTTCAAAGCTTGAAAGAATATTAAAAAAAAAAAAAAGCCACAACCAACAAAAAAACAAAACAACCACAAGCATGGTCATTTTTAAATGTGGAGGTTTAGAAGCACCTGCCTTAGAATTGTGTTTGCTATTATTATGCCGAGAAAGATAGTCTAGTCTTTGCAATTTTAGGATATGTCAACTTGTAATGATATTAAAAGAACCTTCCCGTAAAAGCTTTATGTTTCTTCTTATAATATTTACTCTTATGATAGCCAGTGATATCCTTTATACGGCGACTCTTATTAGGTATTGCCTAGGCTCTTAAGGCTTTTCACACTTCTGAAACACTTGGGGTGTTATGTGAAAATCGATGGTTCTTTTTTAGCACGTGTAATTTTAAGACTATTAAAATTTAACACTTTTTATATAGCCATAAAAGTTACATTTTGAAAAATATTAAAAGGTAATTTACAGTATCATTTTTCTCTATTCCCAGCCTGACAATTTTCACTCAGTTTATAGCCGATTTAGCGCCATAGAGCTTTATGCAATCTGAGGATGTGGTAATTGCATTATTTATCATTATTTATTAGCCTGAGTCCAGAATTTGACCCTTTTTCTAACGGAAAAACCCAACCGATAGTGCATTTAATTTTAAGAGTCTCTATATAGGGCACTTCTGAATATTTCATTTATGAAAATACATGAATGCAGCATGGAAGCAGCTGGGGAAGCAGCGTGGCTCAGTGGAAAGAACACAGGCTTGGGAGTCAGAGGTCATGGGTTCAAATTCTGCCTCTGCCACTTGTCTGCTGTGTGACTGTGGGCAAGTCACTTAATAATAATGTTGGTATTTGTTAAGCGCTTACTATGTGCCGAGCACTGTTCTAAGCGCTGGGGTAATAATAATGTTGGTATTTGTTAAGCGCTTACTATGTGCCGAGCACTGTTCTAAGCGCTGGGGTAATAATAATAATGTTGGTATTTGTTAAGCGCTTACTATGTGCCGAGCACTGTTCTAAGCGCTGGGGTAGACATGGGAATCTGGTTGTCCCACGTGGGGCTCACAGTCTTAATCCCCATTTTACAGATGAGGGAACTGAGGCACAGAGAAGTGAAGTGACTTGCCCACAGTCACACAGCCGACAAGTGGCAGAGCTGGGATTCGAACTCATGAGCCCTGACTCCAAAGCCCGTGCTCTTTCCACTGAGCCACGCTGCTTCTCCTGAGCCACGCTGCTTCTCCTGTGCCTCAGTGACCTCATCTCTAAAATGGGGATGAAGACTGTGAGCCTCACATGGGACAACCTGATGACCCTGTATCTCCCCCAGCGCTTAGAACAGTGCTCTGCACATAGAGCTTAACCAATGCCACCATTGTTGTTATTACTATGAATGAGATGTAGTCTAATGCTGGTTCCTTGCCTCTAATAGTTTTGTTTTTTGGGTTTTTGTTGGGCGTCGTGGAAAATGTGGTAGGGGATGATGCCTTGCTGTGTGTGCAAATTACTGTTCAGTTGCATTTTTAGGTATCTATGGTGTGACTTATTTGCCACACAAAAATTCATTGTATTTTTATTATCAGGTGTAGGAGCTCAAATAAAGAAGAAATTCGACAGCTAAAGTTGTCTTTATGTGACAGGAGAAATCAAAGGATTCTCTATTAGGATGTGAATTCCAGATTAGGACATGGTGTGATGAGATTGGACTAAGGCTTTGCAGAACGGAAGCTTGATAATATTTCCAGTATATTCCAAGATAGAAATGAACTGGCTTTTCCCCAGGATTTCTAATCGGGGTCACTTAGTAGGAATACTGCAGTTAATTGTAATTACTCGGATGAGGCTATCAATCCCTAGATTTAAATGTCTTGTTAATCACCCTCTTTTTTTCCCAATACCCATTGGACCTGTTGGAGGCTTGGCCGGGTTTTGAGGTTGGGGGGGAGCTTCTAGAGAAGCAGCGTGGCTCAGTGGAAAGAGCCTGGGCCTGGGAGCCAGAGGTCATGGGTTCGACTCCCGGCTCTGCCACCTGTCAGCTGTATGACTGTGGGCAATTCACTTACCTTCTCTGTGCCTCAGTTCCCTCATCTGTAAAATGGGGATGAAGACTGTGAGCCTCACATGGGACAACCTGATTACCCTGTATCTACCCCAGCGCTTAGAACAGCGCTCTGCACATAGTAAGCGCTTAACAAATACCAACATTATTATTATTAGTCACAGTTCACTGAAACGTTCATTTGGAAATGCTTAAAAATTCACTTAAACGTCTGTGGATGTTGGCTCGTCTATTTTAAGAGGAGAATTTACTCACATAATTGCCCCACTATTTTATACAAGCTTTGTTACGCTGCAGCATGGGTGGGGCAGTGGGGCTGTGGCTAGAATAAGTCAAATAATAATAATGTTATGTGTTAAGCACTCACTGTGTGCAAGGCACTGTACTAAGCATTGGGGAGGATACAAGCAGATCAGGTTGGACACAGTCCCTGTCCCACATGGGGCTCAGCGTCTCGATCCCCATTTTAGAGATGAGATACCTGAGGTCCAGGGAAGTGAAGTGACTTGGCCGAGGTCACACAGCAGACAAGTGGCAGAGCTGGAATTAAAACCCATGACCTTCTGACTCCCAGGCCTGTGCTCTGTCCACTACGCTTTAGGAACAACCCCGCTGTCCCACCCCTATTGCTAGGCTAAGTCAGGTAATCAGGAGAGGAAGAAAGGATGGGCAGAAGAGGAGGAAGGTAAAAAGGCATTTGACACTACGTCTCTCCTATTGAATTCTCCCAAGTTCCGCACTCAGTCAATCAGTCGATGGTATTTATTAAGCACCTGTCCGTGCTAAGCACAGAACTAGATGCTTGGGAGAGGACTCAAAGAAGGAATTCCCCCCGCCCCGGCCTGCTGTGTTGATGCTATCTCATCCTCTGGTGCACGCTGCTCTCGTTGCTTGTAATTATGTAGTATAAAAAGTAATCTTTCATTTCAGTCAGTCAGTCAATCAATGGTGTTTATTGAGTGCCTATTGTGTGCAGACCACTGTACTAAGCACTTGGGAGAGTTATAATAATAATTGTGGTATTTTAAGCACTTGCTATGTGTCACACACCCTTCTAAGCTGCAGGGTAGATACAAAGTGATCATGTCGGACACAGTCCCTGACCCACGTGGGGCTCGTAGTCTAAATAGGAAGAGGAACGGGGTTTGAATCTCCATTTTACGGATGAATAAAGTGAGACAAAGAGAAGTTGAGTGACCTGCCCAAGGTCACACAGGCAAGTGGCAGAGTTGGGATTAAAACCAAGGCCTTCTGACTCTCAGGTCACACTGATTCCCTACAGTACCCTACCACAGAGTTGGTAGACATGTCTTCTGCCCATAAGGAGCTTACAATCTCGAGGGGGAAGTGGACATATAAATAAATGATGGAGGTGTGCCTGAGTTCTGGGGGCGGGAAGAATATCCAGGGTTTGACGTGCAGATCCAAATGCGTAGTTGATGCAGAAGGGAGTGGGGGAGGTTTTCTTTTCCTTCTCCAATTTCCTTTTAAAAAATTGGGATGGGGCAGTTATGTCAGTAAGCATGTTGATTTTTGACTCCTCTACTACTTCTGAATAATAATAATAATTATAGTATTGTCAAGCACTTGCTCTGTACTGAGTGCTGGGTGGTTCCAAGCAAATTGGGTTGGACACGGTCCCTGTCCCACATGGGGCTCATAGTCTCAGTACATATTTTACAGATGAGGCAACTGAGGCACAGAGAAGTAAAGTGACTTGCCCAAGGTCACGCAGCAGCCAAGTGGTGGAGCCGGGATTAGAACCCATGACCTTCTGAATCCCAGACCCGGGCTCTGTCCATTACGCCACGCTGCTGCATTTTAATAATTGTGGTATTTTTTAGGGGCTTACTCCGTGCCAGGCACTGGACTAAGTACTGGGGTGGATAGTCCCCCGATATATGGGTTTTGAATGAAGTCCTTTATCCTACTGTGGTTGACTAGTAATTACAAATAACTCTCAATCTACCAGTCAGCCCAAGATGGCCCCTTTGATTCAGTCCTGTATCTCTCTCTGGCTCTAAGACGTTTTCAACTGGATGGATAAGTTAAAATTGCTTATCTTATAATGGACTCGATTTGTTCACTGCAATGGGTGCCACCATTTCACCCACCTACTAATCAAACTCTGAGTCACTTCACTAGTTTCCAATTCCCACACCCAGTCCTTTCGAAAATCCTGCTACTTCCTATAAGGAATCTCTGTAGCTGAATTATCGAAGGCTGTGGTAATTCCTGAATTGTGTACTTCAGTCTTCTCACCACCTCCCAGCCGCCTGTCAGCCAGTCCATCAGTGTAGAGCAATCAATCAAACAGGGACTTGGGAGAT
This sequence comes from Ornithorhynchus anatinus, assembly GCF_004115215.2. Lineage (NCBI taxonomy): Eukaryota > Metazoa > Chordata > Mammalia > Monotremata > Ornithorhynchidae > Ornithorhynchus > Ornithorhynchus anatinus. Next base: position 178,667,088 of record NC_041728.1, on the reverse strand, counting down.
GAGAACAGTCAACTGGGTCTTAGTAGTAGTCAAAACGGTACTGAACTAAGCGCTGGGAAAGAATACCCGGGTGGGAATTAGACCCAGACCCTGTCCCTTGAAGGGCATAGACCTGATTCCTGCCCACAGGGAGTTGATAGTCTAGTGGGGAAGATGGACGTTAAAATAAATGACAGGCAGGGGAAGCAGTGGAGTCTAAGGAGGTGGATGTCCACACCTTGGGGCTGTGGGGCAGTGAGTTGCTCAGAGAGTACGGGCCCAAGCGCACCGGCGACACCGAGGAGAGGGAGACTAGGGTGGGGAAATGAGAAGTTAGGCAGGGAGAGCTTCTTGGAGGACACGAGATTTTTAGTAGGGCTTTGAAAGTGGGAAGACTGGAGATCTGTCCTAAAGTGGGAGGGAGTTCCAGGCCAGAGGGAGGAAGTGAGCAAGAAGTCGATGGCCCCGAGATCGAGGTACAGTGAGTAGATCGGCGCTAGAGGAGCCAAGTCAGCGGGTTGGAATGTAGTGCGAGATGAGGGAGGCTAAGTAGGAAGACTGTAAGCTCACAGTGGGCAGGTAACATGTCCCTTTTGTTGAACTTTCCCAAGCGTTTAGTACAGTGTCCTTTATACAGGAAACACTCAATTGACTGACTAGGAAGGGGAGAGCTGATTGAGGGCCTTCAGTTCAATGGTAAGGAATTTGATGTGGAGATGGATGGGGAACGATCTGAGGTCTCTGAGAAGTGGGGAGACTTGCAGAATGAATTTTTTTGCGGAAAATGGTCCAGAAAGTAGACCGAAGTATGGACTGGAGCAAGGAGAGACAGGAGACAGGGAGGGCAGAGAGGAGGCAGATGCTGTAGTCGAGGCAGAATAAATATGCTCGAGTTAGTGTGGTAGCCATGCGGCCGGAAGGATGGAGATTCTGTGCGGGTAGAACCGACAAGGTTTGATGACATACCGAATATCTAGGCTGAATGAGGGGAGTCGAGTATGATGCTGAGGATTTGGACTGGTGAGGACGAGGGAGATAGAGTTAGTGTCTGCAGTCTCGGGGAGGAATTGGTTGGGGTGGGAAGATGAGGAATTCTGTTTTGGGTGTGTTTAAATTTGAGGCGTCAGCGGGACAACCAAGTAGAGGTGTCCTGAAGGCAGGAGGAGAAGCCAGTCTGTAGAGAAGGAGCAGTCAAGGCTAGAGAGGTCCATTTGGGGGTCACCCTCGTAGAGATGGCAGATGAAACTGTGGGAGCGAATGAGTTCTCCAAGGGAGCAGGTGGAGCTTGGGGCGGTGCAATTCTACTAGCCTGTAGGCAAGGACAGAATACCAAATTTCCACCCACAGGGAGCTTATATCTGGACAGAGGAGACGAGCCACAAAATATTGCTAACTTGAACGTTTAAAGTGTTCATATATTATGTGTCCTTAAGATTCCCAAATCTACCTTTCCAGCCCTGACCTATCTCTTTCTCTGCAGTCTCACGTTTCTTCCTGCCTTCAGGACATCGCTACTCGGATGTCCCACTGACGCCTCAAGTTAACCATGTCGAAAAAAGATCTCATCTTCCCACCCATACCCTGCCCTCCCCATTACTGTAGACAACACCACTCTCCTCCCTATCTCACAATCCCATAACCTTGTTGTTATCCTTGACTCATATGTCTCATTCTACCCACATAGTCTGTCACAAAATCCTGTCGGTTCTACGTCGTGTCTTATGCCATCGAGTCGTCTTCGACCCGTAGCGACACCGTGGACACATCTCTCCCAGAACGCCCCACTCTCCGTCTGCGATCGTTCTGGTAGTGAAGCCATAGAGTTTTCTTGGTCAAAATCCGGAAGCGGTTTACCATCGCCGCCTTCCGCGCCGTCAGATCGAATCTCCACCCTCGACTCTCTCCCATGCCGCTGCTGCCCAGCCTGGGTGAGTTTCAACTTGTTGCGGACGGCCTTCCACTGGCCACGCTAGGAATGGAATGGGTATGCCTCTGCTAGACTCTCCCTCCCGTCGCCGAGACTGGTAGAGTAGCGGAAACAGTCCAGGTGCGTCCCCTACCATCGTGATATCCCTAAGATCTGTCTCCTCTCCTCCATCCAAACCGCTGTCGTGCTGATCCGAGCATTTATCCTCTCCTGCCCTGATTCCTGCATCAGCCTCCTTGCTGTCTACCCTGCCTCCTGTCTCTCCCCACTCCAATTCTTGCGGCATTCTGCTGCACAGATATTTTTCTCAAAAAAAAAAAAATGCTCAATCCATGTCTCCCTACTCCTCAAGAACCCCCAGTGGTTGCCCATCCTCCACCACCACCACATCAAACAGAAACTCCTTATCGTCAACTTTTAAAACAATCAGCTCACCCCTTCCTGTTTTACCTCGCTGATTTCCTACTGCAACCCAGCCTGCACGCTTCACTCCTCCAATACCGACTTCTGCACTGTACCTCAGTCTTGTCTGTCTCACCTCTGATCCCTTGCCCAAGCCTGCGCCCGGCCTGGAACTCCCTCCCCCTCCAAATACAAGAGAACACCACTCTTCCCACCTTCGAAGCCTTACTAAAATCTCATCTCTTCCAAGAAGGCTTCCCCGACTAAACCATCGTTTCCCTACTCTCTCTTCCTTCTGTGTCATCTCTGCTCTTGGATCTGCACCCAGTAAACATTTGATATTCACCCCACCCTCAGCCCATAGCACCTAGGTTCATATCCATAATTTGTTTATATTAATGGCTGTCCCCTCCTCTAGATGGTCAGCTCCTTGTGGGCAGGGAACATGTCTACCAACTCTGTATTATACTTTTCCAAGCACTTAGAACAGTGCTCTGCACAAAGGGCTCGGTAAATACCGTGGATTGAGTGATTGATTCTCTCAAGTCCGTGCCACAGCACAATCAGTCAAGTTCCATCCATCCTTTCTAATAGCTCGTTGTGCAGTGAGGGTCATCAGCTGACTTGACTTCTGGAAAATTTAGGAGAGCTGAGCACAGATAGGGTGTAGAGAAGACTGATGGGGAGAAAGAGAAGAGACGGGTATGGTTGAGGTTCCTCTGGGTGGAAACAATGCACTGGAAGAGTCCATAAATTGGGAGGGTAAGGTTATGGTCAATGATTGGAAAGGGAGAATCAATACAGGATATTTGAGCGCTTACTGTGAGCCGAATACCGTACCGAGCTCTTGGGGGAGCGCAGGGCATAGTAACTGTTAGACATGTTTCCTGCCCGCTACGAGCTTACAATTTAGAGGACAGTCCTTGGGTGTGAAAAAGACAGAAGGATTGGAGAAGGGAATGAGAGATCACTGAAGGCTTGGAAGAGTGGTTGCAGATTGTGCAAAAATCAATAAGAAAAAGAGTAACAGCTTGCTTGGAGACGGGGATCTGCGAGCGTGGACTTTGAACGAGGATTTTTTTTTTCCATTGGTATTCTTTTATTAGTGTTTGTCTACCCAGAGACAGACCGTAACACTATATCTGTAATCCACTCCCAAAGTTTATACGCATTTTGCCTCGGCGGAAGGGTCGATGATGATATTAAAGGGTAGGTTTTTCCGATGTCCTGATGCATTCCCATTCACCTCAAGGATAGTCTTTTTTTTAAATGGTATTAGTTATGTGCTTACTGTGTGTCAAATACTGCTCTAAGCTCTGAGGGAGGTACACATTAATTAGGTTGGACACAGTCCCATTTCGTGACGCACACACTTAGAGCAGTGATTATCTTCAACCAGTTTTTTGTCCATCATCAGTGGTATTCATTGAGTGCTTACTACGTGCAGAGCACTGTACTAAGCACTTGGGAGACTACAATATAACAGAATTGATAGACATGTTCCCTGCCCAGAGTGAGCTTTCAGTCTGTGGGGAGAGACCTTAATATGAATACAGAATTTATAACATATAATTTATGTATAGGCGCCTAAGTGGTGTGGGGCGAATTTCAGATGATGGTGGTATTTGTTAAGCACTTACCACTGTTCTAAGCGCTGATAATCAGGTGAACATATTGTCTCACGATGGGCTCACAGTCTTCATGCCCATTTTATAGATGAGGGAACTGAGGCACAGAGAAGTGAAGTGACTTGCCCAAGGTCACACAGCTGACAAGTGGCAGAGGCAGGATTAGAACCCATCACCTCTGACTTCCAAGCCTGGGCTCGTTCCACTAAGCTGCTTCAGATGCCCACAGGGCACAGATCCAGTGTGTGGATGACGTAGAAGAGAGGGAGCACTGGCAAGAGACTATTTCATGACATGTAGCTTTTGAGAATTGAGGCATCTTGTACCTGATGAAGTTTTTTCCTTTTTTGAAAGTCGATTGAGACCCGCTGGGCTGACTCTCCCCCCCCAGACTGAAAGCTTCTTGTAGGTAGGGAACATGCCTACTAACTCTGTTATCTTGTCTTCTCCCCAGTGCTCTGCACGCAGGACAGTGCTCCGCACACAGAAAGCACTCAATAAGTATGATTGAAAAATGGCGATCCCCAATTTTGGGGAAGAGAAGGTGCTCAATCTGTGAAGTTTCTTCCATCAGCCTGACTCAACTTTATGACATTTATCATTTCAAAAGTGATGCGATCATATCATAACAAAAAAGAGGCCACCGAGGGCGATTTTGACCATAAAAATCCCCCCTTGTGTTCTTATCATGATGTAAGCCTTGCGTACACATATTTTCCAGGAGCTGAGGCATTTCATTCCCTGCTCTTTTTTTGTGTCACAGTGGGGTGGGGTGGTGTGGGTGAGGACCCTTTTCATCCATTCATTCAGTCGTATTTATTGAGCACTTGCTGTGTGTCGAGCACTGTACTAACTGCTTGGAAAGTACAATTCAGCAACAGATAGAGACAGTCCCTGCCCACAACGGGCTTACAGTCTAGAAGAGGGGAGACAGACATCAAAACAAAGAGGCATCAGTAGCATCATTATAATTGAATAGAATTATAGATATAAGCACATCCTTAATAAAAAATAAATAGAATTACAATTATAAATGTGTACATATATACACAAGTGTTGTGGGGATGGGGAGTAGAGCAGCGGGAGCGGGCCGGGGTGAGGGGGAGCAGAGGAAAAGGGGGGCTTAGTCTGGGAATGGCTTCCTGGAAGAGGTGAGCTTTCAGTAGGGCTTTAAGGGGGGGAAGTGGGCTAGTTTGGCAGAGAAACCCTTTTCCCCACCCCACTCAGCAACAGTTGCAGTAATAGGAGACTGAGACCCACCCTGAGGACAGAGATTTTGAGTAAGAGACAAGGGAGAAGCAGTTGGTTTTTGGCTCGTGCCTCTTGGGTGTCTCTTGTCCATCTCCCCCACCGTGGCTCAGTGGAGAGATTACGGACTTAGGAGTCAGAGGTCATGGGTTATAATCCTGGCTCCGTCACCTGTCAGCTGGGTGACTTCGGGCAAGTCACTTAACTTCTCGGTGCCTCAGTGACCTCATCTGTACAATGGGGATTAAGACTCTGGGCCTCACGTGGGACAACCCGATTACCCTATACCTATCCCAGTGCTTAGAACAGTGTTCAGCACATAGTAAGCGCTTAACAAATGCCATCGTTATTATTATTATTATCTCCTGTTGCCCCTCTGTGGACTGCCAATTCTGTCTGTCTCATCCAGTGGCCTTGTGGGCTGAACATCACAATCAATCAATAGTACTTATTGAGTGCTTATGGGGTGCAGAGCACTGTACTAAACTCTTGGGGAGCAGCGTGGCCTAGTGGCTAGAGCATGGGTCTGGGAGTCAGAAGGACCTGGCTTCTAATCCCGGCCCTGCCACTTGTCTGCTGTGTGACTGTGGACAAGTCACTTTACTTCTCTGTGTCTACCTCAGCTGTAAACTGGGGATTACGATTTGCTTGTATCTACCCCAGCGCTTAAAATAGTGCCTAGCACATGCTAAGTGCTTGAATGCCACAATTATTATTATTATTTTATCATTGTTAGACACGGCCCCCACCCTCATAGCTCACAGATTACTGGGAGAGTACAACAGAGTAGGTCGACGTGATTCCTCCTCTCAAGGAAGGAGTGGACGATCTACTCTGAAAAGAGCACTGTTCAAAGACCTTGGGAGAGTACAGTAATTACTACACGTGATCCCAGCCCTCCAGGAGCTGGGAGTCTACAGTGTTCTGAGCACTTTTTTCACGGTAATTGTTGAGGGCTGACTTCGTGCCGGGCACTATTCCAAGCGCTGGGGTAGATCCAAGGTCGTCAGGTTGGACATAATCCATGTCCCACGTGGGGTTGTCTTAATCCTCATTTTACAGGTAACTGAGACACGGAGAATTGAAGTGACTTGCCCAAGGTCACACACAGCGGGCAGCCGGCAGAGCCGGGATTGGGACCCAGGTCCTTCTGACTCCCAGGCCTGTGCGTTATCCGTTAGGCTACACTGCTACAGCAGAGTTAGACAGAATCCCTGCCCATGAGGAGTTTACAGTCTGCTGTGCACTGAGCGCTTGGGAGAGTTACAGTAGAGTTAGTAGGCGAAATCCCTGCCCTCAAGGAGCTGGTGGTCTGTTGTGTGCACAGCACTGTACTAAGCACTTGGGAGAGTTCAGTAGAGTTAGTAGATGTGGACACCCCCACCCTCCAAGGAGCTTACAGTCTTGTGAAGGAGACAGACATTAAAATAAATTAGAGTGAGGGGAAGCACCAGGGTAAGAGGAGATGGACAGTAGCACTACAGTTTCCAGCATTACTGCAGACAAGTTAAGCATATTATTGAAATCTATATTATTATTATTATTATGGTATTTATTAAGTGCTTACTATGTGCCAAACAGTGTTTTAAGCGCTGGGGCAGATACAGGGTAAAGAGTTTGTCCCACGTAGGGCTCCCAGTCTTCATCCCCATTTTATAGATGAAGTAACTGAGGCACAGGGAAGTTAAGTGGCTTGCCCAAGGTCACACAGCAGACAAATGGAGGAGCCGGGATTAGAACTCACGCCCTCTGACTCCTAAGCCACGCTGCTTCTCATACGTTGTATGAAATCTAGATGAATGTAAAATATGTATCTAACAAAACAATGAGGAATGTCAGGTAGAGGAGAAAAGAAGACATGGTAAAGAAGCAGTATGGCCTGGTGAATAGAGCACGGGCCTGGAAATCAGAAGCACTGGATTCTAATCTCAGTTCTGCCCCTCATCTGCTGTGTGACCTTGGGCAAGTCATTTCACTTCTCTGGGCCTCAGTTACCTCGACTGGAAAATGGGGATCAAGACTGGGAGCCCCATGTGGGACAAGGACCGTGTCCAACCTGAGTAACTTGTATCTCTCCCCAGTGCTTCCTACAGTGCCTGTCACATAGTAAGCCCTTAGCAAATAACATAAAAAAAAAGGTAATGTGGAGTGGCCCCAGGGGATTGACTCGCTTTCCCTTCTGTGCCGTCTAATCTGACCTTTGGATGGTTGATACTTGCCCCACCCCCACAGCACTTATGTACATATTTTTAAATTATATATTATAAATTGCTTATTCATATTAATGTCTTTCTCCCCCTCTAGACTGTAAGCTCTTCAGGGAATGTGTCTGCTAAATCTCTTGTGTGGTACTCTCCCAAATGCTTAGTACGGTGATGTGTACATAGTAAACCTTTAGGTGACAAGCAACAGCCTCTTGGTATTAGGTGGGAGGGTGATTGAAGGTTTGTACCCTTTGTCATTTAAGTTGTTGTGGAGCAGTATGATAATGCTTTTTTACATCGCTCTCTGTCTTGGTGGTATAAAATTGCCTTCCAAAAAAGGAATGAGGATACCTTTCATAATTATACAATGAATAATAACGATCCCTCTTAAAATTAGAAACTACAGGCATCTAGTGGAAATGACAGTTTACATCTTCCACAAGAGGTTCGTTTTTTTAAACTGTAACATCCGTCCAGTAGTCCACTCAATAGAATGGCTTCGGGTATGGGGATTTGACTTCATTGATCTCACAGTCCCTTTAGCAAAAGTGAATTTCTAAGCCCAAATTAGCATGAAGGGTGGTTTGGGTTTGGAGAAATGTGACCTGATTTTAAAATCTGCTTGCAATAAACCAGCTTTTCATGTCCAGGTAGAATGATCAAAAATGTTAAACACAACTGGGGAGATAACTGAGAGCCTCTATTCCTCTACACAGCGAGACTCTCAGAAAACAAAATGAAATGTTTGACTTTCCTTTGATTTTTTTCAGAAAATTCCATTTTTCTCTACATAGGGATTTGTTAAGCAAAAGAGAATTATTTAAATTCTTTAGAATGGCATAAATGGGCTTTTACCCCAGAGGAGTCGATTACGGACAGAGCGTCGTAATGATGCTTAGCTATTTCTGTTCGGCGGGTTATGAAATAGCTGGCCTTTTCGTTGGTTAGAACAAAATTGGCTTTGAAATTTCTAGAAAGAAACATTATTGTGTACTTGTTCTTTTGCCCTCTCCCTAATGCTTTATATAGTCTCGGCGCACACTAAGCCTTCCATAAATACTATTGATTAATCTGGGCATTTATTGACCTGGAATTGGATTTGGTGTTCTAATCTGTTACACTTTAGTTTGCATTAGTAGAATGAGTAAGAGCTTATTAGATTCAAGTTTTAGTTGGGTTTTTAAATTGCTTTTGTAGTTTAATTATTCCTTTGTGCTTCTGAAATGGGAGAATCCGTGGCATTATGTTCTCTTCCGACTACAGAGTGAAATGCAATTTAGAATGAATACGCTGCTGCTTATGCTAGCTAGAATTCTGTGACCTGCATTAGCTAAAAATTCGGGACCCTATATTTTCATAGGTTAGAAGTTTTTTCAAGGCAATTTCATCTTTTTGAAGTAAAATCTTCACAGCACCCTGTGTGGTACTCTCAGCAAATACTATATTTGTTTTGTAGGTTGTCAGATGTCGACCGATGTCGACGTCAGATGTCGACCGATGCCTGTGTTGAAAAATTTCAGTGAAGGATATGTTTTTAAATTAAGTTTATTGTCTAACTGCGCTACTTAGCCGATGCAGGGATTTGGGCAACTAACTTATGTGGGACCAGATTTTGTCCCTTTCCATCATTTTGTTTCAGACATCGAAATTTGGTATCAATTGAAACCTTTGTGAGGTTTAATAATAATAATAATAATGCTGGTATTTAAGCGCTTACTATGTGCCAAGCACTTAAGATTTACTTAAGCCTGTGGATTTTACTGGAATTTATTGGATCGTTTTTTCCTCAATGAGGCTACAGAGAGATAGTGTTCATAATGGACACACAGTCAGGTGACAGATCAAGAGAGGCTGAAGTGTTGATACTCCCTCCCCCCACCCCCGACAAGTAAAGCAACAGAAATGTTTCATAGGTTTTGCTCATTTTTCATTATTAGTTGATTTTTTTTAAAAAGACGTGGCTTCTAAAATGGTGTCAGAGGCAACTTTTCTAAGTGAACGTCTGTATTGACTACTATGACCTTTGCTGCATTTTGTGACCTTTGGGGGTGCCCCTGATATTTATTGCCTAGAGCAGGCATTTGTCCATCAGTCATTACTTTGTAGCCTCACGAGTTCATTTGCAATTGTGTGAAGGGTCGACACTACCACAGGTTGGTGGAATTTAGGAACAGCTTAACTCTGAGCTCAAAGCACTGAAATTATTTGGCCATGTTTGAGTTTTCACAGTGATGTTTGTTTTTGAAAATTCCATTTTTGTCTGCATAAGGATTTGTTAAGCAAAAAAATTACTTAAAATGTTGGAGTGGAAAGACAGCTTTACCTATTTCCCCAAACATTTCAATGTCATGAAGTCATTTCTCCTTCTGCCCAGCACTGCTCATTGGTAGTCAAGGTAGTAAAAATTTTCTGTTTTTGAGGGAATCATTAACTCTAAGAGACCAACTAGAGCTTTGCAACAGCGTCTGTACAATTTCTACAGCTGTGGAGTGTGAGTAAATTGGTGGATGAGCGGTGATAATTATATTTGTTAAGTGGTTTCTATGTGTCAGGCCCTGTACTAAGCGCTGGGGTGGATACAAGCTGTCCCACAATGAGCGCTCACAGTCTCAATCCCCATTTTACAGATGAGGTAACCTGAGACACAGAGAAGTGAAGTGATTTGCTGAGGATCACATAGCAGACAAGTAGCAGAGCCGGAATTAGAACACAGGACCTTCTGATTCCCTGGCCCGTGCCCTATCCACGAGGCCATGCTGCTTATCAGAGTGAACGTGAGGGATGGAGGGGGCAAGAGTTAGGGATATGAGATGGTCCATCTCTAATTATTAGGGCTAATATTACAAAGGGGAATCGTCACCCAAGTCTTGAAAGCTTCTTCTTGTCTTGGAGGAAAGCTGAATCCTTGGCCGGGTGGAGCAGTGGTCAGCCCTCCTATGTTCGAATTGATTGGTCTGCTGGTGATCTGAAGTAGTGAATGCGCCTTCTTGAGTAATGACTAACTTAGTTTAGTCACTTAGAGAAGCAGCGTGGCTCAGTTGAAAGAACCGGGCTTGGGAGTCAGAGGTCATGGGTTCGAAATCCCGCTCCGGCTCTTGCCAACTGTGTGACTTTGGGCAAGTCACTTAACTTCTCTGTGCCTCAGTTCCCTCATTGGAGAAGCAGCGTGGCTCAGTGGAAAGAGCACGGGCTTTGGAGTCAGAGGTCGTGGGTTCGAATCCTGGCTCGGCCACTTGTCAGCTGTGTGACTTTGGGCAAGTCACTTCACTTCTCGGTGCCTCAGTGACCTCATCTGTAAAATGGGGATGAAGACTGTGAGCCCCACGTGGGACAACCTGATTCCCCTGTGTCTACCCCAGCGCTTAGAACAGTGCTCGTCACATAGTAAGCGCTTAACAAATACCAACATTATTATTATTATTATTATCTGAAAAATGGAGATTAAGACTCTGAGCTCCACGTGGGGCAACCTGATCACCTGGTAGCCCCCCAGCGCTTAGAACAGTGCTTTGCACATAGTAAGCGCTTAACAAATACCACCACCATTGTTATTATTATTATTAGTTCAAGAGGAAAGAGCAAATGAGCAAAAGCCCAGCGGAAAGAGCCGGGACCCGGGAGTCAGAGGACCCGGGTTCTAAGCCTGGCTCTTGCTGCTTGTCTGTTGCGTGACCTCGGGCCAGTCACTTCGCTTCTCCGTGTCTCAAGTTTACCTCTTGAATGATCTTAGTATGGACAGGGAATGTGTCTACCACCTCTGCTATATTCTACTCTACCAAGTGCTTAGTACAGTGCCCTGCATCCAATAAACACTCAATAGGTACGACCGATTGAAAATGTGATTGACTGCTGGGTGACCTTGGGCAAGTGGCTTTAATAATAATAACGTTGGTATTTGTTAAATGCTTACTATGTGCAGAGCACTGTTCTAAGCGCTGGGATATACAGGGTAATCAGGTTGTCCCACGTGAGGCTCACAGTCGATAACACCGCCCTCCCTCCTCCAAATCCTGCAATTTGAGATCACCCTGGACGCATTGTACTTTCTCAAGCGCTTAGTACCGTGCTCTGCACTCACAGTAAACGCTCAATAAATATGACTGCATGAATAAAAAAAATTGTGTATTAGGCTCTTAGTACGTACCTAGTACTGCACTAAGTGGCGGCGTAGATACAGTGCAGTCCGATGGGCCACAGGGGCTCACTAAGTCGGAGGGAGAAGAGGTAGCGAATCCCCATTTTGCAGATGAGGAAACTGAGGTGAATGGAGGGAAGTAATAATAATAATGTTGGTATTTGTTAAGTGCTTACTATGTGCAGAGCACTGTTCTAAGTGCTGGGGTAGATACAGGGTAATCTGGTTGTCCCACGTGAGGCTCACAGTCTTCATCCCCACTTTACAAATGAGGTCACTGAGGCTCGGTGAAGAGAAGTGACTTGCCCACAGTCACACAGCTGCCAAGTGGCAGATCTGGGACTCGAACCCATGCCCTCTGACTCCCAAGCCCGGCCTCTTTCCACTGAGCCACGCTACTTCTCTGGGCCTCAATTCCCTCATCTACCAACTGGGGATTAAGGCAGTGAGCCCCATGTGGAACTTGGAGTCTGTCCAACCTGATCAGCTTGTTCTACCCCAGAGCTTATTACAGTGCCTAGCAAATAGTAAGAGCTTAACAAATGCTGTAAGGAAAAAAGGTCTCACTCTAGTTCACAGAGGTACTGTACAAGCAAAGAGAAAATTTATTGTTCATATTTAAAAACAAAACAACTTGCGCCTTGATTTTTGCTCAGATATTTTGAGCGAAATACACCGTTGCCAGTGGAGACAATAGTAAATGGTCTTGAACATCGGAGGGGAAGAAAATAAATCTGTGGAGCTGAAAACATTCTCTCCATCAGCATTAGTCTTACTCGTTGAGTCCATGGCAATTGACTTTTATTGATCTTGTTAGCGTCAGACTAAGAGGACACAAACAGATGTTCACAGCTAAACAGATTCCAGATTCATCTTCAGACACGCATCCCCATCCAAATCTCATCAGAAACAAAGGGTGTTACGAGCTTATTTGGCGAACATTTACTTAGGCCTGGGCCGGGTGGACATAACACATTTTCATGGCTGTTTGAAATTGAGATATTGAGAACTAAAGTGCAGTATATCCCATGCCCAGAAGCAATTTCCACACCATAAGCTTCACAGATTGAAGTAACTTTTGGGCTCTCAGTAATTTAGGAATAGAATACATTATAACAAGCTCCTTGTAGGAGGGACTATGTCTACCAACTCTGCTGCGTTGTGCTCTCCAAAGTGCTCAGTACAGTGCTCTGCCCACGGTAAATGCTGAATCAGTTCCATTGTTAATTTTTTTTTTTTAGACCCATAAAAACTGCCAGACTTGAAGTAGAGCGGATGCTGGTTTTATTTTTCTAGCTAGTGTTTATCACCTCTCATTGGCATTTCCATCAGATTCCATACTGAGGAATGGAATGTTGACAGAGAACCATTTTGATTGTACATTGGAAAAACGGGCCAGTGGCGTAGCGCTCAACCCTCTAATTGGAGAAGCACTGGGGAAATATACTTTTTTCTTAATGGGCATGTTTCAGATATTCCAAAAAGCCCTTCTGTAGGAGGCAAAAAACAAGCAACATACTCATTTCATGTGGCCCCAGACCAAAAGCAAAAACTCTCTTTCCTGAGGTTTTCTTAGCAGTAGTTAATAGGTAAAGAAATTGGAAATGGATTATCCATTTATCTCACCTTATCTGCTAAACGTCTCCTTTTATCAGAACGTCGGAGTCATCAAAATCCTAATTGTCAGGCTGGTTTGGACCGGCCACTGGGCTCCGGTAGTGAAACCGATTGAAATAGTTGACAGTTTTTCTCTCCTGGGATCGATAATCAATAATAAAGGAACTAGTAGTCAGGAAATGTGCTGAAAGTTAATGTTAGGGAGACTTGCTATGAAGAGCCTGGAAAAAGTCATGAAATGTGCTGATATAGTAATTGCCACAAAAATACAAATTGTCAATTCTGTGGTATTTCCAGTGACAATGAATGGATCCAAAAGCCGGACAGTGAAAAAACAGGATGGAAAAAACATCGAGAAGCAGCGTGGCTTAGAGGAAAGAACATGGGCTTGGGAATCAGAGGACGTGGGTTCCACTCCTGGCTCTGCTACCCATCTGCCCTGTGACCTTGGGCAAGTCACCTAACATCTCTGTGCCTCAGTTACCTCATCTGTAAAATGGGGATTAAGACTGTGAGCCCCACGTGCGGCAACTTGAATACCTTGTCTCTACCCCAGTGCTTAGAACAGTGCTCGGCACATAGTAAGCGCTTAACACATACTATTATTATTATTATTCATCGATTCTTTTGAAATGTGGTGTTGGAGAAGCCTTTTGCAAATTCCACGGACTGCCCAACAGACAAATGGATTTTAGAACAAATTAAGCCAAAGTGGTCTTTGGAAGGCCAAATGATTCGATTTAGGTTGGCATATTTTGGACACCTAATCGGGAGGACTAATTCTCTGGAGAAGACACTAATGCTAGGAAAAGCCCAGGGAAAACGAGGAAGAGGCAGGCTTGCAGCTAGATGGGTAGAGACCCTAACAGTGATAATGGAAGAACTTTTAGAAAGTTAGCGGATTATGGCAGAGGACAGGACGTTCTGGAGAAAGTATATCTATGAAGTCTATGAATCGGAAACGACTCGATGGCACTTAATAATAACAATGCTGATAATAAAAAGTGAAACCGAGCTTTCTCCTGCTACCTCGGGGAGACATTGGTTTGGTGCTCTACAGTTCAATCGGTCCTGTTTTTTTTCAGTTCAGAGCACTGTACTAAGCGCTTGGGAAAGTACAACACAGCAATAAGCAGTCACATTCCCTGCCATAGTCACTGGCCAATAAAGCCCCCTTAATTGATTCAGAATGCACAGTCATTCATTCATTCAGTCGTAGTTATTGAGCGCTTACTATGTGCAGAGCACTGTACTAAGCGCTTGGAATGGACAAATCGGCAACTGATAGAGACAGTCCCTGCCCATTGACGGGCTCACGGTCTGATCGGGGGAGACGGACGGACAAAAACGAGACAACTTAATCACGATAAATAGAATCAAGGGGATGTACACCTCATGAAAGTAAATAGGGTTACAGTTGTGAGGGGACCTGGGATATGTCCACTTCCTGTCTTTTGGGATCGGTCAGGATTAATCTGGACGCCCATAATGGATTTAGAAACTTATTCCTTTTGATTTGATTCTGTTGGGTCACAGCTTTCTGTAAAAAACAGAGGGAATTATTTCTCTGTAAATGTAACCTCTAGACTGTAAGCTCACTGTGGGCAGGAAATGTGTCTGTTTAATGTTCTGTTGTACTCTCCCAAGTGCTTAGTATAGTGCTCTGCACGCAGTAAGCGTTCAATAAATACGACTGACTGGTAACCCACCGGGTCAGACAGCTAAATCATATCTGTTTTATGGGAGAGAATTTAATCAGTCAGTCAGTGGCATTTGTTGAGTTCTTACTACTCTTAATAATAATGATGGTATTTGTTAAGCGCTTACTTTATGCAAAGCACTGTTCTAAGCGCTGGGAGCGATAGAAAGTGATCAGGTTGTCCCATGTGGTGCTCCCAGTCTTAATCCCCATTTTGCAGATGAGGGAACTGAGGCACAAAGAAGTGAAGTGACTTGCCCACAGTCGCACAGCTGCCCAAGTGGCAGAGCTGGGATTCGAACCCATGACCTCCGACTCCCAAGCCCGGGCTCTTTCCACTGAGCCACGCTGCTTGGTCCAACTCTTTTCTGATGTTCATTTTTTCAGAATGTCTGTCCTTAATTTCTGAGATCAGGTTGCTGATAAGGCCAACAGTGATTCATTCTCAAAGCAACCATAAACTTTGTAGAAATTTGCAAACCAGAGCCCGAGCCGGCAGGGCTGAAAGTCCTCTTTGATCGACCTGACCTCATTCACTCATCTATAAACCTAAACCAGACAGTCGGTCGGATTTATTGAACGTGCACGGTGTGCAGGGCACTGTGCTAAGCGCTTGGAAGAGCACGGCAGAACAGTAGCCAGTCACATTCTCTGCTCACAGCGAGTTTACAGTCGAGAAGGGGAGACAGACATTAATAGAAATCAATAAATTCCAGATATTGAGTGCTTCCCCGACGAAGCCTTCTTTTCCCAGGCTCCCTCTCCCTTCTACGTCATCTCTGCACTTCAATCTGTGACCTTTGGACATTTGATAGTCGCCCTAACCATACGGCACTTATGTTCATGCCTTTAAATTATGCATTATAAATTGCTTTAATAATAATAATGGTACATGTTAAGCACTTACTGTGTGCCAAGCACTGCTCTGAGTGGTGGAGTTAGATACAAGGTAATCAGGGCGTCCCACATGGGGCTGACGGTTCTTAATCCCCGTTTGACAGATGAGATCACTGAGGCACAGAGAAGTTAAGTGAGCTGCACAAGGTCACACAGCAGCACAGCCGGGATTAGAACCCATGTCCTCTGACTCCCAGGCACGGGCTCTTGCCGCTAGGCCACGCTGCTTCTGATGTCTGTCTCCCCTTCTAGACTGTGAGCTCATCATAGGCAAAGAATATGTCTGCTAGGAGCTTAATACAGTGCCCTGCTCATAATAAAGGGTTCAGTAAATATCACCGATTGACTGATTGGTTTGTTGGCCCGCCTGTTAGCTCCTAGGCAGCCCGTGCCGTTTTGGTTTTTAGATAGCTAGCCTTCTGCCTCTGGCACAAGCAGGTGAATGGAATTACCGACTCTATTATATTGTACTCTCCCAAGTGCTTAGTACAGTGCTCTGCACACGGTAAGTTCTCACTAAATGCCGGTGATCGATTGATAGACTGTAAGTTCATGGTGGACAGGGAAGCATGTCTGCCAACTCTGTTATTGTATATTCTCCCACCCACTCAATACAGTGCTCTGCACACAGTAAATAATCAATAAATTACAATAGAGAAGCAGCGTGGTTCATTGGAAAGAGCCCGGGCTTGGGAGTCAGAGGACACAGGTTCGAATCCCGATTCAGCCACTTGTCGGCTGTGTCAGTGTGGGCGAGTCACTTCACTTCTCTGTGCCTCAGTGACCTCATCTGTAAAACGGGGATGAAGACTGTGAACCTCCCGTGGGACAACCTGATGACCCTGTATCTCCCCCAGTGCTTAGAATAGTGCTCTGCACATAGTAAGTGCTTAACAAATGCCAACATTATTATTATATTGTACTCTCCCAATTGCTTAGTACAGTGCTCTGAACATGGTAAG
Source organism: Ornithorhynchus anatinus (assembly GCF_004115215.2). Taxonomy (NCBI): domain Eukaryota; kingdom Metazoa; phylum Chordata; class Mammalia; order Monotremata; family Ornithorhynchidae; genus Ornithorhynchus; species Ornithorhynchus anatinus. The sequence continues at coordinate 178,650,390 of NC_041728.1, read as the reverse complement.
TTCTCACTGTATATCATTGATTGATTGCTAGACTGTAAGCTCATGGTGGGCAGGGAAGCGTGTCTGCCAACTCTGTTACCGTATATCCTCCTGTGTCTAACCCGGCGCTTAGAACAGTGCTCGGCACATAGTAAGCGCTTAACAAATACCAACGTTATTATATCCTCCCACGCGCTCAATACAGTGCTCGGCACACCGTAAATAATAAATACCTTGGTTAATTGATAGACCGTAACTCATCGTGGGCAGGAAGCGTGTCCACCAACTAGGTTGTAATGCACTCTCCTCAGAGTTTAGTACAGTGTTCCGCACACGGGAAGAGCTCCAGAAATACCACTGAGGGATGGATTCATCTGGAATCTCTTCTCCTATTCATTTGGAATAGGAACCTCACACGGCTCTTGGCGGGACCACCGAGTTTCTTGTGGAGGAACATTCCAGTCCGGGAATCATTGACTAGCGCCAGCGGTGCTTCACCCAGGGTAGGGTGAGGGGCTCTGGAGGAGGGCTAGGGGTCAGGCAAGACGTTCTGGGGGAGGGGAGCAGCGTGGCTCAGTGGAAAGAGCACGGGCTTTGGAGTCAGGCGTCATGAGTTCGAATCCCGGCTCTGCCACTTGTCAGCTGTGTGACTGTGGGCGAGTCACTTCACTTCTCTGGGCCTCAGTTACCTCATCTGTAAAATGGGGATTAAGACTGTGAGCCCCACGTGGGACAACCTGATTCCCCTGTGTCTACCCCGGCGCTTAGAACAGTGCTCGCCACAGAGTAAGCGCTTAACAAATACCAACATTATTATTATTATCCCTGAGAGAGAGGGAGGAATGAGCATCGGGGCCCCTCGTAGAGGGTGGTAACATTGTAAGCTTCCCCTCTCGGCCCGTATTTCACCTTCTGCAGGCTCCATGAGGCCAGGGATCGTGTTCATTCATTCATTCGTGTTTATTGAGCGCTTACTGTGTGCAGAGCACCTGTACTAAGCGCTCGGAATATACAGTTCGGCGACAGATAGAGACAGTCCCTGCCCATTGACGGGCTCACAGTCTAATCGGGGGAGACGGACAGACGAGGACGATGGCAATAAATACAATCAAGGGGATGTACATCTCATTAACAAAATAAATAGGGTAATAAAAATCTATATAAATGAGCGGAGGAGCACGGTGCTGAGGGGAGGGGAAGGGAGAGGGGAAGAAGCAGAGGGAAAGGGAGGGAATTCATTCATTCAGTCCTATTTATTGAGTGCTCACTGTGTGCAGAGCACTGTACTAAGCGCGTGGAAAGTGCAGTTCAGCAACAGAGACAACAATAATAATGTTAGTATTTGCTAAGCGCTTACTAAGTGCAGAGCTTGTGCTAAGTGCTGGGGGAGATACAGGGGAATCAGGTTGTCTCACGTGAGGCTCACGGTCTTCATCCCCATTTTACAGATGAGGTCACTGAGGCCCAGAGAAGTGAAGTGACTTGCCCACAGTCACACAGCTGCCAAGTGGCAGAGCGGGGATTTGAACCCATGCCCTCTGACTCCCAAGCCCGGGCTCTTTCCACTGAGCCAGTCCCTGCCCACAACGGAACCACAGTCTACAAGGGGGGAGACGGGTATCAAAAGAAGTAAACAGGCATCAATATAAATAGAATGATATATACACATCATTAATAAAAATAAATCGAATTCTAAATGTGTACCTAGGTACACAAGTGAACAGGAGAAGCAGTGTGGCTTAGTGGAAAAAGCACAGGCTTGGGAGTCAGAGGTCGGGGGTTCTAATCCAGGCTCTGCCACCTGTCTGTTGTGTGACCTTGGGCAAGCCGCTTCACTTCTCTGGGCCTCAGTTACCTCGTCTGGAAAATGGGGATGAAGACTGTGAGCCAACCTGATTACCTTGTATCTCCCCCAAAGCTTAGAACAGTGCTTGGCACATAGGAAGCACTTAACAAATACCATCAACATTATTATTATTAAGTGCTGTGGGGCGGTGAGGGGGGTTAAAAAAAGGGAGTGAGTTGGGACGAAGGGGGAGCAGAGGAAAAGGGGAAGCTTAGTCTGGGAATCCTGCCTGCCGATGCTATTGGATTGTGGTCTCCCAAGTACTTAGTAAGAGCACTGTATTAAGCACTGGGGAGAGTACCCCTGGCCCACGTCCTCCCGCTGTCCCGGAACGCCCTCCCTCCTCACTTCTGCCAAACTCTCTTCCCCTCTTCCAAGCCCTCCTGAGAGCTCACCTCCTCCAGGAGGCCTTCCCTCACTGAGCCCCCCCTTTCCCTCTGCTCCCCCCACCCTCTGCTCTTCCCCCTTGTCCTCCCCTCAGCCCTGTGCTCATTTGTATATATTTATTACACTATTTATTTTGTTAATAAGGTGTTTATCTCCTCGATTCTATTTATCTTGAGGATGTTGTCTTGTTTCTGTTTTGTTCTCTTTTGCTCTGCCTGTCCGTCTCCCCCGTTTAAACCGTGAGCCCGTCTTCGGGCAGGGATGGTCTCTGTCTGTTGCCCAATTGTCCATCCCAAGCGCTTAGTCCAGTGCTCTGCACATAGTAAGCGCTCAATCAGTACTATTGAATAAAGTACAGTAGAACAGTAGACACATTACCCACCCACAATAAGCTTACAGTCTGGAGATAAATATCATTGATTGATTAGGGGCATAAGTAGTGATTATGCTTGAAGGGGCATCCAGAAGAAGAGGCATCAAAGGGGAGAACTTCAAGAGAAAGAATAATAATAATAATAATGTTGGTATTTGTTAAGCGCTTACTATGTGCAGAGCCCTGTTCTAAGGGAACTTCAAGAGAAAGAATAATATTGATATTTGTTAAGCGCTTACTATGTGCAGAGCCCTGTTCTATGTGCTGGGGTAGGTACAAGGTAATGAGGTTGTCCCATGTGAGGCTCACAGTCTTAATCCCCACTTTACAATTGAGGAAACTGAGGCACCGAGAAGAGAAGCGACCTGCTCACAGTCACACAGCTGACAAGCGGCAGAGCTGGGATTCGAACCCATGACCTCTGACCCCCAAGACGGGGCTCTTTCCACCGAGCCACGCCGCTTCTGAAAGGAGAAAGGAGCAGGCTTTAGTCCGTGGGAGGGGCGAGGGTCAGGTAATTGAAATTGCCCGGAAAGTCTCATTCTCTGGAGAAGACACGCTCGGAAGAGTCCAGGGGAGACGACCGGCAGCCAGGTGGACCGAGACCGTAACGACGATAACGGAAGAACTTTAGCGAGGTTACGGATTATGGCACAAGATGAGACGTTCTGGGGAAAATATATCCACGGAGTTGCTATGAATCGGAAACGACACGATGCCATTTGCCGATAGTGGCCCGGACGGAAAGGTGACGGCTTGATTCCCCGGCGCCTTGACGATTCCAGTGGAAGCAGCCTCGTTTTCAGTCGAAGGGGGCTCGTGGCTCGTTTTCTCGGTGTCGTTTTCCTCTTGTAACTGAAATAGGTTGACAGAAAAACCGACACGATTTTTAAGGCTCCGCCCTCCCCCGCATCCCAGGACTAGCGGTCGCGGTTCTTTGGGGACTGGCGGTTGGGGAGCAGCGTGGCTCAGTGGAAAGAGCCCGGGCTTGGGAGTCGGGGGTCATGGGTTCGAGTCCCGGCTCTGCCGCTCGTCAGCTGTGTGACTGTGGGCAAGTCACTTCTCGGTGCCTCGGTTACCTCATCTGTAAAATGGCGATGAAGACTGTGAGCCTCGCGTGGGACAAGCTGATTACCCTGTATCTCCCCCAGCGCTTAGAACAGTGTTCTGCACACAGTAAGCGCTTAACAAATACCAACATTATTATTATTGTTGTTGTTCTTGATTGGCACAGGAGCCTGCCTCAGAGAAACTTCACGTGTGTATCTTGGGTGGCGATTCGGGGCCCAGACCAGAGATCTTTGGGCCTGGGACCGTCCCTCTCAGAGGGCTCAGCTCTCTTGGAGAAGCGGCGTGGCTCAATGGAAAGAGCCCGGGCTTGGGAGTCAGAGGTCTTGGGTTCTAATCCCGGCTCCGCCGCTTGTCAGCTGTGTGTCTTTGGGCAAGTCACTTCACTTCTCTGTGCCTCAGTTCCCTCATCCTGTAAAGTGGGGCTTAAGATTGTGAGCCCCGTGTGGGACAGCCTGATTACCTTGTATCTCCCCCCCTACCCCGCAGCACTTTGAACAGTGCTTGGCACATAATAAGCGCTTAACAGATACCATCATAATCATTATTATTATGCGAGCCTCATGTGGGACAACCTAATTACCTTGTATCTACCCCCCAGTGCCTAGAACAGTGCTCGGCACATAGTAAACGCGGAACAAACACCGACAAATACCAACATTATTATCATGGGCACCGTGGAATGGCTTGTTAGCGTCACCAGCCAGGGCGGCCAGGACTTTCCCCGCCCCAACCCCTGGCGATTGGTTTATTGTGTTCTCTGGGGCTTCGGCCGTCCACCCCACCTGCCAGCGGGAACATCGTGACCCGGCTTAGATAATTCACCACCGCCATCCCGTGGCTTAAAGTTTTCTCTCTCTCCGAGGGGCACGGTAATCATTTGGGGTTCTGCTCTACAGTCCTGCCGCACGCCGAGTCCGAGAGCTGAGAACTTGGGGGTTCGTTACGTGCTGACTACACACCAGGCACTGTCCCGAGCACTGGGGCACGTACAAGATCATCAAGTCGGGCCCAGCCACTGTCCCACATGGGGCTCACAGTGCAGCGGAGGAGGGAGAACGGGGATCGAATCCCCAGTTGAAGGATGGGGAAACGGAGCCCCAGAGAAGTTAGCTGTGATCGCAGGCGTTTTCTGGATTCATAACCTCCCCCGCACTTGGCTGGTCCATGGTCTTGTGGAAAGAGCACGGGCCTGGAAGTCAGAGGACCTGGGTTCTAATCCTCGTTCTGCCATCTGCCTGCTGTGTGACGTAGGGCACGTCACTTAACTTCTCTGTGCCTCAGTTTCCTCAACTGTAAAATGGAGATTCAGTTCTTCCCCTTGACTCTACTGCCCATTGTTCTTGTCCGTCCGTTTCCCCCGATTAGACCGAAAGCCCGTCAGAGGGCAGGGACTGTCTCTGTTACCGATTTGTACATTCCAAGCGCTTAGTAAAGTACTCTGCACATAGTAAGCGCTCAATAAATACTATTGAATGAACGAATGAATGAATACCTGTTCTCCCTCCTACTTCAGACCGTGAACCCCATGCGGGAAATGGACTGTGTCTGACCAAACCGACTTGTACCTACCCTGGTGCTCAGAACAGTGTCGGACACATAATAAGCGCTTAACAAACACCATGAAGCATACGAACCTGGCTTCCCATAAGGCTTTTATCCATCGAGCAATCGGTGGTATTTACCGAGCACTTTCTTTGTGTAGAGCACTGGATTAGGGCACGGGAGAGTCCAATACAGTGGAGTCGGTAGGCATGTTCTAGGGGTCTAAATTGGACCCCTGTTTTAGGAGAGAAAAAAAGTTGTCCTGAAGGTAAAGAAAAGTAGTTCACATTAAATAAAACCATAAACCGCAATTAAAAGATAACAGGTTTATGGTAGGCAGCAGGATTGCATCCTTACAAAGTCGGGAGAGCATAAAATCAAATCCAGATTCCCTGGTTTTTCTACTTTTCTCAAAGCTGGGATCCAGCCGGGGTCCCTGAATCTTTCCAAGGGGCAGAGCGGTCCATAGGTTTCAGTCCTCTCCGCGTGGCTTCGGCTCTGCTTCGCTGAAGCAGATGGCTGCGATTGTCCTATCCTTCTCCCCTTCTGGACTGTCAGATCCTGGTGGGCAGAGGACAGCATGGGCCTGCTGGATAGAGCACGGTCCTGGGAGTCAGAAGGACCCGCTGCTCGTCTGTTGCGTGACCTTGGACCAGTCTCTTCACTTCTCCGGGCCTCATAATGGGATATAAGACTGTGAGCCTCATGTGGGATGGGGACTATGTCCATTCATTCATTAAGTGGTATTTATTGAGCACTTAATGTGTGCAGAGCACTGTAGTAAGCTCTTGGGAGAGTACATGATAATACTAAAAAGACGCATTCCCAGCCCACAACCGATTTGTGGTCTAGAGGGGGAGACAGACATTAATGTAAATCAAGTTGACGGTTTGTGGGGCCGGACCGGCGGTGAATAAAGGGAGCGAGGCGGAGTGATGAAAGGGGGGCTAAGTCAGGGAAGACCTCTTGGAGGAGATGTCTTGGATAAGGCTTTGAAGGGGGGCAGAAGAATTGTCTGTTGGATTTGAGAAGGGAGGGCATTCCAAGCCAGAGGCAGGATGTGGGTGAGGGTTCAGCGGTGAGATTCATTCGTGCATTTATTCACTTGTATTCATCGAGTGCCTACCGTGTGCAGAGCACTGTACTAATCAGACTGAGCTCCTCTTCCCCCTCTACTCCCTCTGCCATCCCCCCTTTACCTCTCCGCAGCTAAAGCCTCATTTTCCCCTTTTCCCTCTGCTCCTCCACCTCTCCCTTCCCATCCCCACAGCACTGTACCCGTCCGCTCAACTGTATATATTTTCGTTACCCTATTTATTTTGTTAATGAATTGTACATCGCCTCGATTCTATTTAGTTGCCATCGGTTTTTACGAGATGTTCTTCCCCTTGACGCTGTTTAGTGCCATCGTTCTCGTCTGTCCGTCTCCCCCGATTAGACCGTAAGCCCGTCAAACGGCAGGGACTGTCTCTATCTGTTGCCGACTTGTTCATCCCAAGCGCTTAGTACAGTGCTCTGCACATAGTAAGCGCTCAATAAATACTATTGAATGAATGAATGAACTAAGCATTTGGAAAGTACGATTCATCAATAAAGAGAGACAGTCCATACCCACACCGCGTTTACGGTCTAAAATGGTGCAGACCGACATCAAAACAGGTAAACGGGCATAAATATAAATAGATAGAATTATAGATATATGCACGTCAAAACAAGTAAACAGGCATGAATATAAATGGAATTATAGATATATACATATACGCTGTATGAGGTGGGGAAAGGTGGGGAAGTGGAAAAGGGAGTGAGTCGTGTGATGCAGAAGGGAGGGGGAGCTGAGGTAAAGGGGGCTCGGTATGGGAAGGCCTCCTGGAGGAGGTGAGCCTTCGGTAGGGCTTTGAAGGGACCACTGGAGTTCCCTGAGGAGTGGGAAAACGTCCTGAACAGTTTTTAGAAAAGCCATCGGGGCAGCATCTCTCGCAGCGCTTAGAACAGTGCCTGGCACGCAGTAAGTGCTTAACAAATATAAAAAAAAAAAAACCCAAAAAACATGTCTGCCAACTCTGTTGTATTATTCTCTCTCTCGAGTCCTTACGACAAAGTGGTCTGCACGTAATAAGCGCTCAATAAATACCTTCGATTGGCCCCTATCTCTTCGATTCAGAAGCCCCATCTTTCCTTTCCCTAAGGTGTTTTATACATAGCCTCACCTGCCCCTTACACCCGACCCAATTTGTCAACTGGCCTTGGATCACGGCCCGTGATTTCAGATCCCCTTTCACCGTTTCAGGCCATGCTTTGAATATGCAGATAAATTTCCTTTGCTTTCCTCCCAGCTATTGTCTTACCAGCCCGTTGTGTCTGATCTGATGGTCTTCAGCTACCCCAGCGCTTAGTTTAGTGCCTTGACATAGAGGAAGAGCTTAATAAAGAGCAGGAAAAAAGGGCAACACACTAAAACCCAGGTCATCTCCTAGGAGCTCTGTGAAGCAACGTGGCCTAGTGGAAATAATAATGATAATGTCGGTATTTAAGTGCTTACTATGTTCATTCATTCATTCAATAGTATTTATTGAGCGCTTACTATGTGCAGAGCACTGCACTAAGCGCTTGGAATGTACAAATGGGTAAAAGATAGAGACAGTCCCTGCCCTTTGACGGGCTCACAGGCTAATTGACTTAGAGAAGCAGCGTGGCTCAGTGGAAAGAGCACGGGCTTGGGAGTCAGAGGTCATGAGTTCGAATCCCAGCTCTGCCACTCGTCAGCTGTGTGACTGTGGGCAAGTCACTTAACTTCTCTGGGCCTCAGTTATCTCATCTGTCAAATGGGGATTAGCCTCACGTGGGACAACCCGATTACCGTGTATCTCCCCCCAGTGCTTAGAACAGTGCTCTGCACATAGTAAGCGCTTAACAGATACCAACATTATTATTAATTGGGGGAGACAGACAAGACCAATGGCAATAAATAGAATCAAGGGGAAGAACATCTCATTAAAACAATAGCGAATAATAGAATCAAGGCGATGTACATCTCATTAACAAAATAAATAGGGTAATGAAGACATATACAGTTGAGCAGACGAGTACAGTGCTGAGGGGATGGGACTGTGTGCCAAGCACTCTTCTAAGCACTGGGGTAGACACAGGGTAATCAAGTTGTCCCACGTAGGGCTCAGTCTCCATCCCCATTTTACAGGTGAGGTCACTGAGGCACAGAGAAGTTGTGACTTGCCCAAGGTCACACAGCCGATAGGCGGCAGAGCTGGGATTAGAACCCATGACCTCTGACTCCCAAGCCCGGGCTTTCCCCACTAAGCTGCGCTGCTTCCCCGGGCCAAGGAATCAGGACCCGGGTTCCAAACTTGGCTCCAACACTTGTCTTCTGTGTGCCCTTGGGCAAGTCACTTCGCTTCTCTGTGCCCCAGTTCCCTCATCTGCAGAATGGGAATTCAATCCCTGTTATCCGTGGCTTAGTGGAAAGAGCCCCATTTTACAGATGCGGGAACTGAGGCACAGAGAAGCGAGGTGACTTGTTCAAGGTCACAACAGCAGACAAGTAGCCGGGTTGGGATTAGAACCCAGGTTCTTCCGACTCCCAGGCCCGGGCTGCGTCCGCTGGGCCTCTTAGAGTTTAAGAGGAAGATCTTGCTTCCGGTTGCCAGATGCTGAAAACTTCAGAGGACCAGTAACCCTTAGAAGCCCAGCCAGCCACGTTCCTCCATCGCAGTCTCTTCTTCACCTCCTCATACGTACACTCCATGCGAAGCTTAAAAGCACAGTTCATCTTGTCTTATATCCAGAATGGAACTTTGGTTATTCTGATCGTTTCTCAATCAGGGTTATTTATTGAGTGCTCTACCATGTGCAGAGCGCTGTACGAAGAGCTTGGGAGAGTACAATTCAGCGGTCTGTTGACCCTGTGGGCTGAATATCAGAGTACAGATCTGAGTGCATAGGCAACCCAGAAGGGAGAGTGAGAAGAGGAGATGGTAATGTTGGTATTTGTTAAGCGCTTACTACGTGCAGAGCACTGTTCTAAGCACTGGGGTAGATAGAGGGGAATGAGGTTGTCCCACGTGAGGCTCACGGTCTTCATCCCCATTTTGCAGGTGAGGGAACTGAGGCCCAGAGAAGTGAAGTGACTTGCCCACAGTCACACAGCTGACGAGGGGGCACAAGCGCTCAACGGATCCCTCTAAGACGTAAGCTCGTTGTGGGCAGGGAATGTGTCGGTTATATTGTTGTATGGTACTCTCCCAAGCGCTTAGTACTGTGCTTTGCACACAGTAAGTGTTCCGTAAACATGATTGACTGACCATTAAAAAAACAAAAGCAGGGAAGGCCTCTGGAGGAGATGTGATTGGCTCAGTGGAAAGAGCCCGGGCTTGGGAGTCAGAGGTCATGGGTTCTAATCCCTGCTTCGCCACTTGTCAGCTGTGTGACTTTGGGCAAAGTCACTTCTCTGTGCTTCAGTGACCTCATCTGTAAAATGGGGATGAAGACTGTGAGCCCCATGTGGGACAACCTGATCACCTCGTATCCTCCCCGGCACTTAGAACAGTGCTTTGCACATAGTAAGCGCTTAACAGATGCCATCATTTATCTTGATTCTGTTTATCGTGATTGTCTTGTTTTTGTCTGTCTCCCCCGATTAGACTGTGAGCCCGTCATCGGGCAGGGATTGCCTCTGTCCGTTGCCGAATTGTACATTCCGAGCGCTTAGTGCAGTGCTCTGCACATAGTAAGCGCTCAGTAAATACTGTTGAATGAATGAATAACAACCTGATCACCTTGTATCCTCCCCAGCACTTAGAACAGTGCTGTGCACATAGTAAGCGCTTAACAGATGCCGTCATTTATCTTGATTCTGATTATCGTGATTCTCTTGTTTTTGTCTGTCTCCCCCGATTAGACGGTGAGCCCGTCATCGGGCAGGGATTGCCTCTGTCCGTTGCCGAATTGTACATTCCGAGCGCTTAGTGCAGTGCTCTGCACATAGTAAGAGCTCAATAAATACTATTGAATGAATGAATGAATTAGGCTTTGAAGGTGGGGAGAGTGATGGGTCATTCAGTCTTGAAGTGGAAGGGAGTTCCAGGCCAGAAGGAGAATGTGGGCGAGGGGTCAGTGAGGAGTGGGGAGATGTGGACCGAACGCCTTTTTTTAGAAAATGATCCGGGCAGGAGAACGAAGCTAGGCCCTTGCCCTTTCCATTAGGCCACACTTCCCAGCCTCTACTTTGTCGCAACCTTGGCCCGCTTCTGCCGGGCTCCCGATCTCTTTCTCCACGCCTCTTCAGCCTCTTCGCTGCACTTTCTTCCCATCTCTGAATTGTATGCCTCTTAATGGTAGCGATAATAATGATAATAATAATGATAGTATTTGTTAAGCTCTTACTATGCACCAAGCACTGTACTAAGCGCGGGAGTGGATACAAGCTAAATAGGCTCGACAGTCTCTGTCCCACATGGGACTCACAGTCTTAATCCCCATTTTACAGGTGAGGTAACTGAGGCCCAGGGGAGTGAAGCGACTTGCCCCAGGTCACACAGCAGATGAGCGGTGGAGCCGCACGTGACCCGTGGCCTTCTGACCCGCAGGCCTCTATCCGCTCCGCCAAGCTGCTGCTTATTAGATATCCAAAGGGATTCCTTGGCTCAACGAAAGTGTTCTTGTTTGGTCTTTTGACTTTGTGACAGTCCTAACCAGTAAAAAAATCAGACTTTTCTGAAAGTTGTTAGCCTGCCTGAGTTGGGCCAGAGTTACTAGAGAAGCAGCGTGGCTCAGTGGAAAGATCCCGGGCTTGGGAGTCGGAGGTCATGGGTTCTAATCCCGGCTCCGCCACTCGCCAGCTGTGTGACTTTGGGCAAGTCACTTCACTTCTCTGGGCCTCATTTCCCTCATCTGTAAAATGGGGATTAAAACTCTGAGCCCCACGTGGAACAACCTGATAACCTGAATCCCCCCAGCGTTTAGAACAGTGCTCTGCACAGAGTAAGCACTTAACAAATACCAACATTATTATTATTATTATTATTATCAACAAATACCATTAAAAATAAAAAAAGCCCCAACAAGCCTCCCTCCATTAATTATCAGCAACTCAACTCACAGAAACCCACCAGCCAATCTCCAGCACTTCTGCACGTATTTCTTCACCCCAACCTGAACACTTTTGTATATGGGTTATTCAACTGTCCGTTCATATTTTTCTTCAGATAACTCCGGGTTATTATGCTCCCCTCATTTAATGTCTCTTTCGCCCTCTGGACGGTAAGCTCACTACGGGCAGGGAACGTGTCTGCTAATTCTGTTGTAATGTACTCTCCCAAGCGCTTAGTACAGTGCCCTGCACATAGTGAGTGCTCAATAAATGCGATTGACCGATTGATTTAGAGTGTAAGATCCTTTGGGGCGGGAAATGGGTCACTTGCTCTGTTTTGTACTTCCCAAGTGCTTAGAGTAGTAATTAAATGCTGCCCTCGTGCAGAGCACGAGACAGGCGAGAGTTCTGCACGCAGTAAACACTTCATAAATACGATTGAATGGGTAAATGAATTAGACATGATCTCTGCCCACCCCCGGGCCTCACAGTGTAAGTGGGGAGAAGGAACCGGAGGCAGATCTATCAGGATTATATTTACCCAAGTGCACAGTACAGTGCCTGGCACCTAATAAGCACTTAACAAATACCACAGCTATTATGAAGAAACGCAACTCTGAAAGCTTCCATAAAATAAAAGCAGGAGGGGGCTGCGGCCGGAGGAGCAGAATTTCCGTCTCCTCGCGGCTCGGAGCTCGGGGCATCCCCGCAGCCGCAGGCCGGCCCGCTCCGGCGACCACCGACCCCCCCCCCCCCCCACCGGGGTTGGCCGAGGCCTCTGCGAGGGGGTGTTTTGCTCTTTCTCTCCGGGACGGTGGAAGCGGTCGTTTCTGGCCGTGGCACTCGGTGGTCGCTCAACAGATTGTCCGAGGGTTCGGGGACGGCGCTGCTGGGGTGGCTGCCCGGAGTGGGTTCGGTCTCCCTATCCTCCCGCTCCGAGGGAACCGGCTCTCAGCGGATCGCGGCCGGTCACGGCCGGCTCGTCTGTTGTAGTTGAGTCCCCAGCTCCGGCTCTGGCGTGACATTGCTCGAGGTGAGGCTCGTGGGTTCTTTTGGCTTTTTTAAATACGGCATTTGTAGAGCGCTTACTGTGTTTTAGGCGCCGTTCTAAACTCTAGGTTGGATACAAGCTAATCAGGTTGGACTCGGTCCCTGTCCCACAGGGGGCTCACAGTCTTAATCCCCATTTTCCAAATGAGGTCACTGAGGCTCAGAGAAGTGAAGTGACTTGCCCGGAGTCACGCAGCTGGCAAGTGGCTGAGCCGGGATTTGAACCCACAACTTTTGACTCCCAAGCCCGTGCTCTTTCCACTGGGCCCCGCTGCTTCTCCGAAAGCCTCTTTAAAGAGGCTGTTACTGTATTGAGTCCTTAAAAAACGGTCGCCTCTGCACCTGGCTGCTTTGGGTCGCCCGGTTTCAGACCTTCCCCGAGCTGCTGTTTGGGTGTCTGGTGTCCCGATAGTCTCCTGGCCTGTCCCCCCCCCCCCCCAAAACCCTCCTCCTTCCCCTCCAGTAAATCTATATTAATAATAATGTTGGTATTTGTCAAGCACTTACTATGTGCAGAGCACTGTTCTAAGCGCCGGGGTAGACACAGGGGAATCAGGTTGTCCCACGTGGGGCTCACAGTCTTCATCCCCATTTTACAGATGAGGGAACTGAGGCCCAGAGAAGTGAAGCGACTTGCCCACAGTCACACAGCTGACAAGTGGCAGAGCTGGGATTCGAACCCATGACCTCTGACTCCAAAGCCCGTGCTCTTTCCACTGAGCCACGCTGCTTCTCTTGACCGAGTTCCAGGGCTTCATTACTTGAGTGCCTGCCTGGCTACTCGTAGCCCCCGAGGGACCACTGATCGATCGTGTTTATCGGTAGCATTTAGTGAGTATCTGCTGTGTGCAGAACACTGTACTAAGCACTTGGAAGAGGACAGTAGAACAGAGTTGGTAGATGTGTTCCCTGCCCACAATGAGCTGAAAGTCTAGAGGTGGGAGCTTTGGGGGGGGAGGCCAACTCTGTAGGCCTTCATTGTGATGACGCTAATAAAATTAATAATAAAAACGTTATCGTGGGATCTGTTAAGCATTTGTTATGCGCAGAGCTCTGTACTGAGCGCTGGAGTAGATAAAAGATACCCAGGGTCAGTGGATAGAGCAGGGGCCTGGGAGTCAGAACGTCATGGGTTCATTCATTCATTCAGTAGTATTTATTGAGCGCTTACTATGTGAAGAGCACTGTACTAAGCGCTTGGAGTGGACAAGTCGGCAACAGGTAGAGACGGTCCCTGCCCTTTGACGGGCGCACGGTCTGATCGGGGGAGACGGGCGGACGAGAACGATGGCAGTAATGTTCCGGCTCTACCTCTAGTCTGCTGGGTGACCTCGGGCAAGTATTTCACTTCTCTGTGCCTCAGGGGCCTCATCTGTAAAATGGGGATGGAGACTGTGAGCCCCACTTGGGACGGGGACTGTGTCCAACCCGATTTGCTTGTACCCACCCCAGTGTTGAGAACAGTACCTGGCACGCAGTAAACGCTTAACACATGCCGTAATTATTATACAGTCTCCATCCAGCATGGAGCTCCCAGGCTAAAGAGGAGGGAGAACGGGGATTGAATCCTCTTTTACAGGTGAAGAAACTGAGGCCCAGAGCAGTGCAGTGATTTGCCCAAGGTCACACCTCAGTCAAATGGCAGAAGCTGGAGGAGAATCAGGTCTCCCGACTCACTGACTGGGGGTCTGATGTCGGCGTCGTTGGGGCATTATTCATTCAGTGGTATTTATTGAGCGCTTACTATGTGCAGAGCACTGTACTAAGCGCTTGGAATGTACAAATCGATAACAGATACAGTCCCTGCCATTTGACGGGCTTACGGTCTGATCGGGGGAGACGGACGGACGAGAACGATGGCGATAAATAGCATCGAGGGGAAGAACATCCCATTGAAACAGTAGCAAATAAATAGAATCAAGGTGACGTACATCGCATTAACAAAATAAATAGGGTGACGAAGGTATATACGGTCGAGCGGACGAGTACGGTGCCGAGGGGATGGGACGGGAGGCGGGAGGAGCGGAGGGAAAGGGGGGACGTGAGGGGTCGGTCGGAGAAGGTCCCTTGGAGGCCTGCCCACCCCGCTAGACCGTAAGGTGGTTGTGGACAAGGGAACGTGTCTATCAACTCTGTCGCATCCTACTCTCTCAGCGCTTTAGTCCAGTGCTCTGCACGCAGTAGGTGCTCACTAAATCCCCCCGATTGGTCCGGAACACAGTCGTCAGTGGATAAACGTACTTGGCTTCCATCTCCAAAGCCGAGGAGACCCTGCCCGCGCCGGCGAGTGGAGCCGGAGGGACGCCGCCGGTCGGTCGATCGACCGACCGATTGAGCCCCTCCGGCGTTGTGTGCACGCGGCCGGGTGGACCCTTCGAGGGGGAAGCAGCGGGGCTCAGCGGGTAGAGCCGGGGCCTGGGAGTCAGAAAACCCGGGTTCTAATTCGGCTCGGCCACATTCACTCATTCATTCAGTCTTATTCTTTTAGCGCTTAGTGTGTGCAGAGCACTGTAGTGAGCGCTTGGAAAGTACAATTCAGCAGGAGAGAGACAGTCCCTCCCCACAACAGGCTTACGGTCTAGAAGAGGGGAGACAGCCATCAAGACAAGTAAACGGGCATCACGTGTCCGCGCTGTGACCTCGGGCAAGTTACTTAACCTCTCTGGGCTTCAGTTCCCTCATCTGTAAAATGGGGATTAAGTGTGTGAGTCCCATAGCCCTTAGGGGAAATGTGGGTCTCCAGACACATTCATTCATTCATTCAATAGTATCTATTGAGCGCTTACTATGTGCAGAGCACTGTAATAAGCGCTTGGAATGTACAAATCGGTAACGGATAGAGACAGTCCCCGCCCTTTGACGGGCGCACGGTCTAACCGGGGGCGACGGACGGACAAGAACAATAGCAGTAAATAGAATCAGAACACAGAAGCGGTGGGCCTCAGTTTACCCAAACCATATGGGACAGGTACTGCATCCAACCTGATTGACTCGTATCTATCCCTCCAGCACTCAGAACAGTACTTGGCACAAAGTAAGTGCTTAACAAGTACCGTTATCATTATCAGACGGGTTGCCCCTAGCTGAGGTGAGGTCTGCATTATAATAACAATAATAATAATAATTGTGGGATTTAAGGGCTTACTGGGTGCCAGGCAGTACACCAAACACTGGAGTAGCTACAGGGTCATTGGGTTGGACCCAGTCCCTGTCCCTCATGGGACTCACAGTTTTAATTCCCATGTTACGGATGAGGTCACTGAGGCCCAGAAAAGTGAAGTGACTAGTCCAAGGTCACCCGGCAGACAAGTGGCAGAGCTGCGACGAGAACCCAGATCCTTCCGACTCCGAGGCCCGGGCTCTTTCCACTAGGCCACGCGGCTTCTCGTGGCCTCTTCCCGAGCGGTCGCTCGCTCTGAGCCAAGAATCGGCCTCTGCTTCCGAGCCCCCGGGGCGGCCCTGGCCACCTGCCGACGGGGGAGGAGGAGTTGGGAAGACGTTGCCCAGGGAGACCCTGGATCCCGCTCTCGGGTCTCGCATCAGCCCCTCCGGGCAGCGGTGGACAGTCGAGCCGATGACCACAGGCTGTAAGCTCCTCTCTAGACTGTCAGCTTGTTCGTTCGTTCGTTCGTTCGTTCATTCAGTTGTGATCATTGAGCACTTACCGTGTGCATTGCACTGTACAAAGCGCTTGGGTGAGTACAGGACAACAATAGACAGACGCGTTTCCTGCCCACAGTGAGCTTACAGTCTAGAGTCGGGGAGATAGACATTAATAGAAATGTCAATTACAGATATGTTGCTATGTGCTGTGGGGCTGGGACTCGAGTTCTAATCCTGGCTCTGTCACTTGTCCGCCATGTAAACCTGGGGAAGTCACCTCACTGCTCTGCTTCTCAGTTTTCTCATCTGTAAGATAGGCATCCAAAGCCCGTTCTCCCTCTTGCGTAGTCCGAGAGCCCCATTTGGAACAGGGACGGTCCGAACTTCCCTAACTCTGTTTTGTTCTTTTTTTTTTTTTTTTTTTTTTGAATGGTATTTGTCGAGCACTCACTCCGTGTCACACACGGTACTCAGCGCTGGAGTAGATACGAGCAATCAGGTTGGACTCAATCCCCGTCCCGTGTGGGTCTTTCGGTCTTAGTCCTCCTTTTCCGGATGAGGAAACTGAGGCCCAGAGAAGTGAAGTGCTGTGCGCGCACCAAGTTCTCAATAAATACGGTGGAATGAATGCAGTGACTCGCCCAAGGTCACACAGCAGGCGGATGGCGGGGCCGGCATCGGCTCATTCATTCAATAGTATTTATTGAGCGCTTACTATGTGCAGAGCACTTTACTAAGCGCTTGGGATGGACAGATCGGCAACAGATAGAGACGGTCCCTGCCCTTTGACGATCCCAAGGTCCTCCGGCTCCCAGGCCTGAGCGCTTTCCGCTAGGCAGCGTGGCTCAGTGGAAAGAGCACGAGCTTGGGAGTCAGAGGTCGTGGGTTCTAATCCCGGCTCCGCCGCTTGTCAGCTGTGTGACTTGGGGCCAGTCGCTTCACTTCTCTGTGCCTCAGTTTCCTCATCCGGAAAACGGGGATTAAGACTGAGCCCCCCAAGTGGGACAGGGACTGTGTCCAACCTGATTACCTTGTATCCACCCCAAGCGCTTAGACCTGTGCTCTGCACATAGTAAACGCTTACCAAATGCCATCATTATTATCATCAGTAGCAATGATAACAACAGTACCGTCGGCGATGTTAGTCAGGAGGAGGAGGGGGTGAGCCGGAGCATCTTGGTTCGCGCCGTCCCGTCGGGCGTGAGCGCGAGGGTCTCGGTTGGCGTCCCAGGGCGGCCCGCTGGCCTCAGCGGCTGCCCGAACCCAGCTCCGGCCGGCGGACATCTGGTTTGGGAAGCCCGAGGAAAACCGAACGGAGGCCTTGCGGCGTTCCTTGCTGCATTCCTCCCGTGTCCCTGTTCCTCCAGAGCCCCCTCTAGACCGTGAGCCTGAAGTGGGCAGAGAATGCGTCCTGTGGTTCTTATACTATATTCATTCAGTCGTATTTACTGAGCGCTTCCCGTGTGCGGAGCACTGTGCTGAGCGCTGGGAAACCTCAGCGCTCCGTACAGTGCTCCGCACACGGGAAGCGCTCAGTAAATACGACTGAACGAATGGAAGTACAGTTCGGCAGCAAATAGAGCTCACAGTCTAGAACTGCTTAGTGCAGTGCTTTAACACACGGTAAATACGACTGAATGAATGTGTCAGGCATGTGACCCAGATTCATTCGTTCATTTTCGATCGTAGTTCCTGAGCGCTTACTGTGTGTAGAGTACTGTACTAGGTGCTTGGAAAGTGCAATTGGGCAACAGGTAGAGACAATCCCTGCCCGACATTCATTCATTCGGTAGTATCTATTGAGCGCTTACTATGCGCAGAGCACCGTACCGAGCGCTCGGAGTGAACAGTTTGGCAACCGAGAGACAGTCTCTGCCCAGCGGAGGGCTCACAGTCTTAACGGGTAATCCGTTCTCTGCACGTAGTGAGTGCTCGATAAATACTGTTGAATGAATAATGGTATTTGTTAAGCACTTATAATAATAATGATAATAATGTTGGTATTTGTTAAGCGCTTCCTATGTGCAGAGCACTGTTCTAAGCGCTGGGGGTAGATACAGGGTAATCAGGTTGTCCCGCGTGAGGCTAATCCCCATTTGACAGATGAGGTCACTGAGGCCCAGAGAAGTGAAGTGACCTGCCCACAGTCACGCAGCTGACAGGTGGAAGAGCTGGGAGTCGAACCCATGACCTCTGACTCCCAAGCCCATCCCCTTCCCACTGAGCCATGCTGCTTCCCCGGGCACTACTCTGTGCCGAGCACGGTTCTAAGCGATGGGAAGGATACGAGGTGATCAGGTTGTCCCACGTGGGACTCGGTCTTAAGCCCCATTTTCCAGATGAGGTAACCGAGGCACAGAGAAGTGAGGTGACTTGCCCAAAGTCACAGAGCCGACAAGGGGCGGAGCCGGGATTGGAACCCATGACCTCGGACTTCCAAGCCCGGGCTCTTGCCACCGAGCCACGCTGCTTCTCCAACAGTGGGCACAGTCTAGAACCGCTTAGTACAGTACTTTAACACACAGAAAGCGCTTGATAAATATGATTGAATGACGGTCAGTCATGTGACCCAGATTCATTCACTCATTCAGTCTCATACATTGAGCGCTTACGGTGTGCGGAGCACTGTACTGAGTGCTTGGAAAGTACAGTCGGGCAGCGGGTAGAGACAATCCCCGCTCAACAACAGGCTCGCAGGCTAAAAGAGGGTGACAGACGGACAAAACAAAACAAGTAGACAGGCATCAGTAGCATAATACCGCGCGGTTCAGTGGAAAGAGCACGGGTTTAGGAGTCAGAGGTCACGGGTTCTAATCCCGGCTCCGCCACCTGTCAGCCGGGTGACTTTGGGCAAGTCACCTGACTTCTCGGTGCCTCGGTCACCGCCTCTGTAAGATGGGGATGAAGACTGTGAGTCTCACGTGGGACAACCTGATTACGTTGTACCTACTCCAGAGAAGCGGCGTGGCTCAGTGGAAGGAGCGGGGGCTTTGGAGTCAGAGGTCATGAGTTTGAATCCCGGCTCTGCCACCTGTCAGCTGTGTGACTGTGTGACCCCAATCTTGCCGGCCCTGGAAAACGGCAAAATCTGGAGATCCCCCCCCTAAACAGGAGGGTTCCCCTCCCCCTCCTCTCTCACTTTTCATTTCGTATCGCGGTCATCTGCTGTATCGCGTTCTCCCGAGCGCTTAGTGCGGGGCCCTACACGTTGCAAGCGCTCAGAAGCCTCGCGGGCAGGAAACGGGTCTGTTGTAGTATTTTGCTCAACCGAGTACGTAACACAGCGCTTCACATAATCCCAGAATCGTTATTGTCATCATTATTAGTGCGTGTTCATTTGGGGAGAAGCCCTTTCCCGAGAACCGGAGGGAAGGTATGAGGAGATTGAACGAGACTTTGTGGGCTTCCAGTGCCGAAGAGTGGGCGGGGGGTATTGAATCAGATCCTGTGGGCTGTCAGTGTTTAAAAAAAAAAAGAGGGGGTGTTTGGGGTTTTTTTTTTTGTGTGTGTGTGTGTATGTAACTGCAGGAAGTACAGTAATAATAATTGTGGAATTTGTTAGCGCTTACTGTGTGCCAGGCACTGTACTAAGCGCTGGGGTGGATACAAGCAAATGGAGTCGGATACCGTCCCCGTGAGGCTCACGGTCTCAGTCCCCGTTTTACAGATGAGGTTCGTTCATTCATTCGACAGTATTGATTGAGCGCCTGCTATGTGCAGAGCACTGTACTAAGCGCTTGGAAAGGACAGATCGGTAACAGATAGAGACGGTCCCTGCCCTCTGACGGGGTCACGGTCTAATCGGGAACGATGGCAATAAATAGAATCGAGGGGATGAACGTCTCATTAAAACAATAGCAGATAAATAGAATCAAGGTGAGGTACATCTCATTAACAAAATACCCCGAGGCCCAGCAAAGGGAAGCGACCTCCCCAAGGTTACACAGAAGACACGTAGCAAAGCGGGGATGAGAACCCGTGACCTTCTGACTTCCAGGCCCGTGCTCTTTCCGCTACGCCACGCGGCCTAAAGATAGTCAGACTCTGTGGGCTTCCAGCGTAAAAGGTCGGGTGGGGGGTATTGAATCAGACCCTGTGGGCTTTGGGCTTTTGGCTTTTGGGGGGTATTTTTTGAATAAAAGTGTGTCTGTGCGGGGAGAGGTGTGTGGGTGTGTAACACAGCCAGCGAGGGGGACGGACCGGTGCCAAACCAGAATTGACCAGCTGCGGTAAGAAGCCATGCCGCTCGCCGCCCCGGCCGGCGCCGGCTTCCGTTGGGACGGATGGAAGGGAATCCGTCCGTGCCGACCCCGCGGCTTCAGTGATCACCTCCAGTGGGGGGGACCGGTCCCCAGCCTCTCCCACCCTGCCGGGGATGGCTTTCGGGCCAGCGGGGGCACGCGGGCAGGGCCAGGGCACGGCCCGTCACGGGCTCGGGGCAGGGCTTCACCCCGGCGCCCGGGGGGCATCCAAGGAGGCGGCCGCGGGGCGGGCCGGGCCGAATCCTTCGGCCTCGGGCCGGATCAGCCTCTCCGAGGCTAAGGGAAGAGCAGCCGACGTCTCAAAACGAGCCGCTCTCCTCCCTTTCATTCATTCAATCGTATTTATTAAATAAATTGTGGTATTTGTTAAGCACTTGCTACGCGCAAAACACTGTTCTAAGCGCGGGGGGATGCAAGGTGATCAGGTTGTCCCACGTGGGGCTCACGGTTTTAATCCCCATTTGACAGATGAGGTAACTGAGGCACAGAGAAGTGACTTGCCCAAGGTCACACAGCTGAAGCACTTGCTGGGTGCAGAGCACTGTACTGAGCACTTGGGAAAGTACGATCCGACAACAGTGACGTTCCCTGCCCACGGCGAGCGGGCCCTCTCTACCTCCAGGGGCTTTGCCACCTCTCCTGGAGAAAAGCCGGCAGAAATTCCACCTCATTACGAGCAGGAAACGCGTCTCGTAATTCGGTTGGGTCGTCCGCTCCCAAACGCCCGGTCCAGCGCTCTGCACGAAGTGAGCACTCAGCGAGCAGCGTGGCGGAGGGCCTGGGAGTCAGGAGGTCGTGGATTCTAATCCCTCCTCCGCCACTCGTCTGCTGTGTGGCCTTGGGCGAGCCGCCTCACTTCTCTGTGCGATAATAAAAAATTCCATTGATCGAGTCCCCCGACGGCGGAGCTAGGGCCTCGCTTTCCTGAAAGCGGCCAAAGGGCCAGATTTCTGTGCCTAGGAGGGACACCTCTTCGGGGTCGGGAGGCTCGTTGAGAAGGTGATTGTGCTGTTCTTCTTGGCTGGGTGACAGTTCCTGTTTCTGGTGGTGCGGGAGGGTCTCCCTTGACCGCAGCAGGGCCGTGTGGAAGGAACACGGCGGACCCACGTCGCTTCTTTACTCCTCAGTAAAAGGCCTCCTCTTTTTGCATTCCGCACGTCCCAGTGATCCTCTGACTTCACTGTGCTACCATTTTTTAGCTTAATAGTAATAGCGATGATATTGTTAGGCACTTATTAAGTGTCAAACATCGTTCTGAGCGCTGGGGTAGATCCAGGCCACGGCTGCTTGTCCGTTATCTAGAAACCGATGTTCATTCGTTCTTTCAGTAGTATTTATTGAGCGCTCACTATGTGCAGAGCACTGTACTGGGCGCTTGGAATGGACAGGTCGGCAACAGATAGAGACGGTCCCTGCCCTCTGACGGGCGCACGGTCTGATCGGGGGAGACGGGCGGACGAGAACGATGGCGATAAATAGAGTCGAGGGGAAGAACACCTCGTAGAAACAGTGGCAAATAAATAGAATCAGGGAGATGTACGTCTCATGAAACGAAATAAATAGGGCGATGAAGATATATACGGTCGAGCGGACGAGTACGGTGCCGAGGGGCTGGGACGGGAGAGGGGGAGGAGGGGAGGGAAAGCGTCCAGCACCGACCCCTGCGGCGTGGCTCAGTGGAAAGAGCATGGGCTTTGGAGTCAGAGGTCATGGGTTCGAATCCCGGCCCGGCCACCTGTCGGCTGTGTGACTTTGGGCAAGTCACTTCACTTCTCGGTGCCTCAGTGACCCCATCGGTAAAATGGGGATGAAGACCGTGAGCCCCACGTGGGGCAACCTGATTCCCCTGTGTCCACCCCAGCGCTTAGAACAGTGCTCAACACGTAGTGAGCGCTTTAACAAATACCAACATTATCCAGCCAGCCGGTCCCACTGATGGACGATGCCCTCCCCTAGGACATGCTGGCGTTGAGATTTTGGCCGCATCCTCGACGTCCTTTACTTGAGAGTGTCCCGGATCCCGCCCCTTCCTCGACGGGCAATCACGACGGCCCCGCTTGAGGACTGAAACCTCTTCCTGGCTCTTCCGGTCTCTTCCCTCTCCAGTCTACGCGTCGCTCTCCTGCCGGGCTCGTTTTCCCAAAGCGCTGTGCTGCACACCTCTCCGCCCTCCTCAAAAACCTACCTCCAGGGGTTGCCCTTCCCTTTCCTCATCAGCCAGAAGGAGCTCCAGCTCCTTCTTATCCGCTCTTCTCCCACCGCCCGCCCCCACTCCACCCCAGCTCCAACTCCTCCGCACAAGCTAATCTAGTAACCTGTTCACCGGGCCTCTGTCTTTTTTTTAAATGGTATTTCTTGAGCGCTTACTACGTCCCGGGCACTCTCTTAAGCTCCGGGGTCATTCATCCGATCGAATTTATTGAGCGTTTACTATGTGCAGAGCGCTGTACTAAGCGCTCGGAATGGACGGTTCGGGCAACAGATAGAGACAATCCCTGCCCAACGACGGGCTCACAGTCCGATTCCTCATTTTACACGTGAGGGAACTCAGGCCCAGAGAAGTGAAATGACTTGCCCAAGGTCACACAGCAGACAAGTCGCTGCGCTGGGACTAGAACCCTGATCCTTCTGACTCCTGGGCCCCGGGCTCTAACCGCTAGACCACGTTGCTTCCTCACTGTCATTTCTCCCACTGCAAGTGTCTTTCTCACTGGAACACCTCCTCCCCCGGCCCTTTCTAAAAATGATATTTAAGTGCTTACTATGTGCCAAGCACTGTAATAACAATTATGACGGTATTTATTAAGTGCTTACCATGTGCCAGGCGATGTACCCGGTGCTGGGCTGGCTACAAGCAAATCGGGTCGGACACACGTTCCTTTACAGATGAGGTAACTGAGGTCCGGAGAGGTTAAGTGACTTGCCCGAGGTCACGCAGCAGACAGGCAATAGATAAATTCTAGACTGTGAACCCATTGTTGGGTAGGGATTGTCTTTATCCGTTGCTGAATTGTACTTTCCAAGTGCTTAGTGCGGTGCAGGCAGTAAGCACTCAATAAATGCAGTTGAATGAGTGAATGAATGAAAATAAATTATAGATCTGTACATAAGTGTTCTGGGACAGAGAGTGGGGTGAATATCAAGTGTTTGAAGAGGACAGATCCAGTTGGCTAGGCGACCCGGAGAGGAGAGGGAGACAGAGAGACGAGGGAGGCCTTTGGGAGGGGATGTGATTTCAGGAGGGCTTAGGAGGTGGGGTGAGCGGTGGTCTGTCCGCTATGATGGAGGAGGGCCTTCCAGGCCGGAGGCAGGATGTGGGTGAGGGGTCGGCGAAGAGTAGATGGGATTGAGGTACGGAGAGCAAGCTGCCTTAGAGGAGTCGTGTGTGGGGGCTGGGGTCTAGGAGGAAACGATGGGGTTAATCGGAGCATCAGGTCGGGCACGTTTCCTGTCCCACCTGGGGCTCACGGTCTAAGGAAGAGGGAGACCAGATCCTGAATCCTTATTTTACAGTGGAGGAAACTGAGGCCCCGGAGAAGTGCGCTGCTGGAAAGGAGCACAGGAATCCAGGTTAAGTACGGTGCTTGGCGATCAGTCAGTGGTATTCACTGAACACTTACTATCCCGAATGCTTGGGAGACCACAGTAGGGTTGGCAGACGCGATCCCTGCCCACAGGGGTCTTACGGTCTAGCGGGGGAGAAAGACGAGATAAGTTACAGTTGACAGAAGCCACAGAGTGTACGGTAACGTACATAAGGGCTCCGGGGATCGTGGTGGGGGGGGGGGGCGAACACAAGGGCGTGGACGACACAGGCCGGAGAATAGGTTGGGAAGGTGGGAGGTTAGTCAGGGAAGACGTTGTGGAGGAGATGTGATTTAGTAGGATTTCGAAGATGGAGAGAGTGGTGGTCTGTCAGATAAGAAGGGGCAAGGAGCTCCAGACAGGAGGGAGAATGTGAGCAAGGGGTCGGCGGCGAGGGAGACGAAACCAAGGTCCAGGGAGTCGATTGGGTTAGATGATGATGATGATGACGATTGTGTCGTTGATAATGATGATGATAGTTCAGTGATAACTGTGGAAGTCGTTAAGGCTTACACCGGGCCAGCCGCTGTACCGAGCGCTGGGCCGGATACCGGCACGTCGAGTCGGACCCTGTCCCTGTCCCGCGTGGGGATCCCGGTCTTAATCCCCTTATTACAGATGAGGTAACTGAGGCCCAGAGAAGTGAAGTGACTTGTCCAAGCTCACACAGCGGACAGGTGGCAGAGCCGGACTCCCAGGCCCGTGCTCTGTCCGCTAGGCCGAAACAAAGTGTGAGAGCTGGGTTTTAGTGGGAGAGGACTGAGGACTGGTAGAAGGAGGGGGGGGGGGACCAGCTGATGGAGGGCCTGAAAGCCGACCGTGAGGAGTTAGTTTTCGGGTGGAGATAGATGGGTAACCACTGGGGGGCTTGGAGGAGTGAGGAGACCTCCACCAAATGCCCCGGAGGGAGGTACGGCCTGGAGAGGGGAGAGGCTGGAGGCAGGGAGGCCAGTGAGGAGGCCGATGCAGAACTCATCAGAGGTGGGACGTGACCAGCGGGGTCGCAGTCTGGGTGGAGAGGAGGGGGTGGGTTCTAGAGATGATGTAAGTGCCTAATAAATACCTTTTGAAAAATTATTATTATTAGTATGTGAGGAAGGGTTGGCTCAGAAGCGTAAGCCCTGGATAGTGAAGGTAGATGTCAGACCGTCCAAGAAACACTGGACTTAGCATGTAGTAACAATAATAATAATAATAATATGGTATTTTTTTTAGTGCTTACTATGTGCCAAGCACTGTTCTAAAGACTGGGATAGATACAAGGTCATCAGGTTGTCCCACGTAGGGCTCACGGTCTTAATCCCCATTTTCCAGGTGAGGGAACTGAGGTACAGAGAAGCTAAGGGACCTGGCCAAAGTCACACAGCTGACAAGTGGCGGAGCCAGGATTAGAACCCACGACCTCTGACTCCCAAGCCCGGGCTCTTTCCACTAAGCCACACTGCTTCTCTAGTACAGTGCTCTGCACACAGCAAGTGCTCAATAAATAGGATTGGATGAATGAATGAAGAAACAGTTTGCAAGGAGCAGTGTGCGAGAAGCAGCGTGCCTAGTAAGTAAGTAGTCAGAAGGTAGTAAGTACAAATATAAGTATAATTAGCACTGTAAGGATCAGTTGGCCGGTTCAAAGGTTGTGGTATTTCAATTAGTTTGGGTACAGCGACTTATGATGAAACCCATTAGCCGTCCAAGCTGAGATGGTAGCGGGGAGAGCAGACCCGTGAAGTGGAGAAGTGAGAGGAAGCGAATGCCCGCGAGGTCATCGGGCAAACCTCGGGGCGTTCGACCCGGCTTATCTCGTATTTACCCTAGAGCGTGGCACGGTATCGCCGTCGGTAGCGTTTACTGTGGGCAGAGCACTGTGCTGAGCACGTGGGAGAGCACCCCAGAGCTAGGAGACGGCATCCCTGCCCTCAACTAGCCAGGGAAGCCTCGGACGATCCATCAGGCGATAGCGTCTGCGTGGCAGCTGCGAGCAGAGCACCGTGCTGACCGTGTGGAAGAGCATAGGAGAAGGAACAGACCTGATCCCTGCTCTCAAGGAGCTTACGGTCGGGAGATGTGACAGATGGTGGCATTGGGGTAGTAACTATCGTGAACAGCGTGGCTCAGTGGAAAGAGCCCGGGCTTTGGAGTCAGAAGTCATGGGTTCGAATCCCGGCTCTGCCACCTGTCAGCTGTGTGACTGTGGGCGAGTCACTTCACTTCTCTGGGCCTCAGTTCCCTCATCTGTAAAATGGGAATTAACTGTGAGCCTCACGTGGGACAACAGAGGAGTGAAGTGAGTTGCCCCCACAGCACCATACTGAGCGCTTGGGAGAGGAAGGTACAACAGAGTTGGTAGATGCGTTCCCTGCCCGCAGCGAGCTTGCGGTCTAGAGGACTGGCCGTTGACTCTATATCTTGTCGACTTTCCCTTGACGTAGCTTTAAACTCACACGGAATTTTATTCCTTTTAATCATTGAGCGGAATGAATTTCCGTGTTCGCCTCGAGGGCACGCGATAAAGCCTCTGATGCGGTGCTGTAGATCAACTCTATCCAAGACCCTCACCGGTCTTGAACCTGAATTATAGATGTTAACACCTGGACCTGTCCAAAAAGTGAAATCGGTGCTATTGTCCATCGGCCGGTGCTCTACAATAATAATAATAATGTTGGTATTTGTTAGGCGCTTACTTTTCAATAGTATTTATTGAGCGCTTACTATGTGCAGAGCACTGTACTAAGCGCTTGGGATGAACAAGTCGGCAACAGATAGAGACGGTCCCTGCCGTCTGACGGGCTCACGGTCTGATCGGGGGAGACGGACGGACGAGGACGATGGCGGTAAATGGAGTCGAGGGGAAGAACGTCTCGTAAAAACCGATGGCGACTAAATAGAATCGAGGCGACGTACAATTCATTAACAAAATAAATAGGGTAATGGAAATATATACAGTCGAGCGGACGAGTACGGTGCTGTGGGGATGGGAAGGGAGAGGTGGAGGAGCGGAGGGAAAAGGGGAAAAAGAGGGTTTAGCTGCCGAGAGGTAAAGGGGGGGTGGCAGCTTACTATGTGCAGAGCACTGTTCTAAGCGCCGCGGTAGATGCAGGATAATCAGGTTGTCCCACGTGAGGCTCACAGTTTTCATCCCCATTTTACAGAGGAGGTAACTGAGGCACAGAGAAGTGAAGTGACTTGCCCGCAGTCACACAGCTGACAAGTGGCAGAGCCGGAATTCGAACCCTTGACTCCCAAGCCCGGGCTCTTTCCCCTGAGCCACGCTGCTTCTCCGCTCTATCTGTGCCGCGTTAGGATGGTAAGGAGAGTGTGGGCTTACGACTTAGGTGAGCTCTCGGTCCTTGGTAAACAGTAGGCGCTTAACAAATACCATAAAAAAAATTGCTGGTTAAAAAATGAGGATTTCCTGTAGTATGGTTTTTATTAGCTTAAACAGGAATGATCTTGGATAAATGTTTCGGATGGTGGGTGGCACAGAAAATATGTCATCCGAGTGAGTCATTTTTTGTTTTAAAAGCCACAGAAGACTGTGTAAACAATTGAACACAGGAGACATTTTTATTTCAACTGGAGGTTTTTTGAGCTTCACTTTTTCTGCTCTTTAGCACTGTAAAAAGTTCTCTGAACTGTTGAATCCGAGGACTAGGAGCTTGGTCCGAGCAGAGCCAGAGATGAGGGAGAGCCGTGGGAAAATGGTCTTATCAGTTTCAAGTCTCGTCAGCTGTGTACTTTAAGCCGGGAAAGTACTGTGCTGACTCTAGGGTGCAAGCAGGCCCAGTTGAAATGGAATAATAATAATAATAATAATAGTATTTAAGTACTTACTACGTGTCAAGTACCGTTCTAAGTGCCGTGGTGGATACAAACTAGTCGGGTCGGACACAGTCCCTGTCCCGCGTGGGACTCACAGTCTTCATCCCCATTTTACAGATGAGGTAACTGAGGCCCAGGGAAGTGAAGTGACCTGCCCGAGGTCACACAGCAGACACAAGAGGCGGAGCCGGGATTAGAACCCAGATCCTTCTGACTCCCGGGCCTGTGCTGTATCCCCTAGGCCGTGCTGTTCATATTCTTCACGTAACAACAGTGTCTGCAGTGACCGTCAATGAGTCGCTCTCTGCCTAGCACTGTGCTAAGCCCTGAGGTAGAGACAAGATAACCAGGATGGACTCAGCATCCCGCACCGTGTAAGAAGGAGGGAGAAGAGCTGTTGAATTCCATTTTACGAAGGAGGAAACCGAGGCCCGGAGAGGTGAAAGAGCCCAGTAGGACTCAATTCTCCTGACTCTGGCTATCGTTTCCCCCTTCAGACTGTAAGCGCGTGGTGGGCAGGGAACGTGTCTGCCAACTCCGTTATACTGTTCTCTTGTGTTCTCCCCAAGTGCCCAGCACGGTGTTCTGCACACGGTAAGCGTTCGATAAATACGACTATTGGATCGAGTCCCAGTCTTGTGTTCTTTGGCTGGATCGTGCCGTTTCTTGTGACAGAGAGAGAGCCACTCATTCTCAGTGTTGTGGCTGCTGCTTCTCAGTCTCTTTCGTGAGTTCCTCCTCTGCCTCCCACCCTCTAACTTGGGGGGGGGGGTCCCTAAGGACTCAGTTCTGGGCCCCTTTAAAGTCTCCAGCTACACCCACTCCCTTGGAGAACTCACTCGCTGGTTTGACCCCCGAGCCACGGCCTCCCGCGGTCCGGGAACGCCCTCCCTCCTCACCTCCGCCAAACTAACTCTCTTCCCCTCTTCAAAACCCTAGTGAGAGCTCACCTCCTCCAGGAGGCCTTCCCACACTGAGCTTCCCCTTTTCCCTCTGCTCCCCCCCACCCTCTGCTCCTCCCCCTTCCCCCTTCACCTCCCCTCAGCTGAGCCCCCTTTCCCTCTGCTCCCCCTCCCCTCCTCCCCCTCCCCTCTGCGCCTCCCCCTCCCCGCTTCCCCTCCCCTCAGGGCTGTGCTCATTTGGATATATTATTTATTACCCTATTCATTCTGTTCGTGAGATGTACACCCCCTTGATTCTGTTTATCGTGATAGCGTCGTCTCGTTTTTGTTTCGTTCCGTTTTGCTCCGCCGTCCGTCTCCCCCGATTAGACTGTGGGCCCGTCGTTGGGCGGGGATGGTCTCTTTCTGTTGCCGAATTGTACGGTCCAAGCGCCGTGCACATAGTAAAGCGCTCAATAAATACGATCGAATCAATGAATGACCTCGCTCCCGTGGCTTCCACCGCTACGTCTATGCGGACGACTCCCACATCTCCCTCTTCAACCCCGATCTCTGCCCCTCTCTGCCGTCTCGCCTTTCCTCTTGCCTTCAAGACAGCTCTACTTGGATGTCCCGCTGACCCCTCATTCTTATCCTGTCCAAAACAGAGCTCCTCAGCATCCCACCCAAGCCCTGACTTGCCCATCACTGTAGACAGCATCATCAGCCTGCCTGTCTCGCAAGCCCACAGAGACTGTGAGCCCGTCGATGGGCAGGGGCGGTCTCTATCTGTTGCCGGTTGTCCATTCCAAGCGCTTAGTACAGTGCTCCGCACGTAGTGAGCGCTCAGGAAATACTATCGAATGAGTCTCCCTCTTCTTTCCTCCCTCCGGATTGCTACCGTGTCAATCCCAGCTTTTATCCCCGTCCCTTCTTGATTATCGTATCAGCCTCCTTGCTGAGCTCCCAGCCCCCTGCCTCTTCCCACTCTAGTCCGTACTTCACTCTGCCGCCCGGGTCATTTTTCTATAAAAGCGTGCGGGCCACGTTTCCCCGGTCTTTTGAGAACTTCCATTGTGTGTGCCCATCCGTCTCTGCATCAAACAGAAACTCTTCGCCGTCGGCTCTGAAGCACTCAGTCACCTTGCCCCCACCTACCTCAGCTCGCTACTCTCCTTCTCCAACCCGGCCCGCACACTTCACTTCTCTGATGCCAACCTACTCGCTGCACCTCGCTCTCGTCCGGCCCTATCCTGCCTCTGGCCTGGAACTCCCTCCCTCTTTATAGCCAACAGATGACCGGTAGCCCCGCCTTTAAAGCCTTATTGAAGGCACACCTCCTCCAGGAGGCCTTCCCTGACTAAGCCCTCGTTTTCTCTCCTTCCACTCCCTGCTGCATCATCCTTTCGCTTAGATCTGCTCTCTTTTTATCCCCCTCCAGCCTCTCAGCACTCATGTCCATATCCCTAATTCGCTTATTTGTGTTAACGTCTCTCTCCCCCTCTGGACTCTAAGCTCACGTCTGCCAACTCTGTTATTAGGTACTCTCCCAAGCGCTTAGTACAGTTCTTTGCGCACAGTACGCACCCAGTAAATCCATTAGAGGAGCGGCGTGGCTCAGTGGAAGGAGCACGAGCTTTGGAGTCAGAGGTCATGGGTTCGAAGCCCGGCTCGGCCACCTGTCGGCTGTGTGACTTTGGGCAAGTCACTTCACTTCTCGGTGCCTCGGTTCCCTCATCTGTAAAATGGGGATTAAAACTGTGAGCCCCACGTGGGACGACCTGATTCCCCTGCGTCTACCCCAGCGCTTAGAACGGTGCTCGGCACATAGTAAGCGCTTAATAAATGCCAACATTATTATTTGATCGATTGGAGTCGTAGGTGCATTTAGAATTTGTGCAGAGCTCCCTGGGTGAAAGGCGCTTTTCGGACAGTGGTACTTTCGGAGCACTTAACTGTGGGTAGAGCACTGTACTAGGCGCTTGGGAGAGATTCCGGTACAGTAGAGTCAGTAGTCACGATCCCTGCCCACAACAAGCTTACAGTCTAGAGGGGGAGATGGACAGGAAAATAAATCACGGAGAGGAAGTGGCAGAATGTAAGGATATCGTCCGTGAGGGTTGTGGGGCGGGGGACGGGGCATCATTCATTCATTCAGTTGTATCTATTAAGTGCTTACTATGTGCAGAGCACTGAACTAAGTGCTTGGGACATTCATTCATTCAATAGTATTTATTGAGCGCTTACTATGTGCAGAGCACTGTACTAAGCACTTGGAATGGACAAATCGGCAACAGATAAAGTCCCTGCCCTCTGACGGGCTTAAAGTCTAATCGGGGGAGACGGACAGACGAGAACAACGGCGGTAAATAGAATCGAGGGGAAGAACGTCTCATTAAAACAATAGCAGATAAATAGAATCAAGGTGATGTACATCTCGTTAACAAAATGAATAGGGTGATGAAGATATATACAGTCGAGCGGACGAGTACGGTGCCGAGGGGGTGGGACGGGATAGGGGGAGGAGCAGAGGGAGAGGGGGGAGAAGAGGGCTTAGCTGCGGAGAGGTGAAGGGGGGCAGAGGGAGCAGAGGGAAAAGGGGAGCTCAGTCTGGGAAGGCCTCTCGGAGGAGGTGAGCTCTAAGTAGGGTTTTGAAGAGGGGAAGAGAATCAGTTTGGCGGAGGTGAGGAGGGAAGGCGTTCCGGGACCTCGGGAGGACGTGGCCCAGGGGGTGGGAAAGTATAGTGCCACAATAAGCAGTGACATTCCCTGCCCACAAAGAGCTTACGGTCTAGAGTGGGGGAGACAGACATTAATATAAGTAAATAAAATGACAGATATGGACAATTGCTTTGGGTCTGGTAGGGGGAAAGAGCAAAGGGAGAAATCTGGCCCTTAAGGGTTACAGATCCAGGAGCAGAGATGACTCAGAAGTGAAGGCCAATTTTCCAGGAGGCTTTATATGTTTTTAACTCTTTGCATCTACGTGTCCCAGGCTTCAATGTCAAGAATTTTGAAAAGACTAGCCATTGGCTAAAAACATTTCATTCTGTCTTGTAGGGTGACTTGTTACTAGCCTCTAACCTCAACTCCATCCTGCCCCGGCTAATTTTTCAACACCAGAAGCCCCCGAGACCTGGACCGTTTGGCTGCCGCAGTATTTTTGTGGCCGCAGCATTTTAAACTGGGTCTAAAGAATGATATTTAAGGTGGAGAAACTCATTCATTTAATCGTATTTATTGAGTGCTTACTGTGTGCAGAGCGCTGCACTGAGCGCTTGGAAAGTACATTACTCCAATAAAGAGAGACAATCGCTGCCCACCATGGGCACACAGTCTAAAGGTGGGGAGACAGACATCAATACAGGTAAACAGGCATGAATAAAAATAAAGAGAATTATAGATATGTACGTATATACGTAAGTGCCGTGGGGTGGGGAGAGGGGTGAAGAGCGAAGGGGGCAAGTCAGAGTGATGCGGAAGGGAGGGGAAGCTGAGGAAAAGTGGGGCTTAGTCTAGGAAGGCCTCTTGGAGGAGATGCACCTTCAGAAGGGCTTTGAAGGGGGGAAGAGTCATTGTCTGTCGGAGGGAGACAGTTGTTGAGGAGGGAAGACGTTCCAGGGCAGAGGGAGGACGTGGGCCGGGGGTCCGTGGTGGGACAGGTGAGAACGAGGCCCACTGAGAAGGTTAGCGGCACCAGAGGAGCGGAGCGTGCGGGCTGCGGTGGAGGAGGAGAGGAGGGAGGAGAGGCAGGAGGGGGCAAGGTGACGGAGAGCCTCGAAGCCTAGAGTGAGAAGTTTCTGTTTCGTGCGGAGGTCGATAGGCAACCACTGGAGGTTTTTAAGAAGGGGAGTGACAGGCCCGGAGCGCTTCTGCGGGAAGATGAGCCGGGCAGCGCAGTGAAGAATCGACCGGAGCGGGGCGAGAGAGGAGGGAGGGAGGTCAGAGAGAAGGCTGACGCAGTGGGACAGGTGAGAACGAGGCCCAGTGAGAAGGTGAGCGGCAGCAGAGGAGCGGAGCGTGCGGGCTGCGATGGAGAAGGAGAGAAGGGAGGAGAGGTAGGAGGGGGCAAGATGATGGAGAGCCTTAAAACCCATAGTGAGGAGTTTTTGTGTGATGCAGAGGTTCATTCATTCAATAGTATCTATTGAGCGCTTACTATGTGCAGAGCACTGTACTAAGCGCTTGGAATGTACAAATCGGTAACAGATAGAGACGGTCCCTGCCGTCTGACGGGCTCACGGTCTGATCGGGGGAGACGGACGGACGAGGACGATGGCGGTAAATAGAGTCGAGGGGAAGAACGTCTCGTAAAAACCGATGGCGACTAAATAGAATCGAGGCGACGTACAATTCATTAACAAAATAAATAGGGTAATGAAAATATATACAGTCGAGCGGACGAGTACGGTGCTGTGGGGATGGGGAGGGAGAGGCGGAGGAGCGGAGGGAAAAGGGGAAAAAGAGGGTTAAGCTGCGGAGAGGTAAAGGGGGGATGGCAGAGGGAGTAGAGGGAGAAGAGGAGCTCAGTCTGGGAAGGCCTCTTGGAGGAGGTGAGTTTTAAGTAGGGTTTCGAAGAGGGAAAGAGAATCAGTTTGGCGGAGGCGAGGAGGGAGGGCGTTCCGGGACCGCGGGAGGACGCGGCCCGGGGGTCGACGGCGGGATAGTCGAGACCGAGGGACGGTGAGGAGGTGGGCGGCGGAGGAGCGGAGCGTGCGGGGTGGGCGGTAGAAAGAGAGAAGGGAGGAGAGGTAGGAGGGGGCGAGGTGATGGAGAGCCTTGAAGCCTAGAGTGGGCAACTACCAGAGATTTTTGAGGAGGGAATGACATGGCCTGAACATTTCTGTAGAAGGATAATCCAGGCAGCGGAGTGAAGTATGGACTGAAGTGGGAAGAGGCAGGAGGTTGGGAGGTCAGAAAGGAGGCTGATGCAGTCATCCAGGCGGGACGGGTGGAATGATTGTACTAATTTGGTAGCACTTTGGATGGAGAAGTAATTATTCCACTGGTGCCTTAAATGTTACGTTGGTGACCGCACCAGCTTGCCACACTTAGTTATTGCTAGTTCAGATTTTTGTCCCTCTTTGCGTGCAGACCTGAAGCTTGATCAGATTTGGGTTTGTTTTCGGTTTTTGGTTTTTTTTTTTACGAGCAGTAGCTTTCAATGCGGTGTCCACTCGGTGCAGGGAACGTGTCTACTGATTCTGTTGGATTGGGCCCTCCTGAGCACCTAGTAAAGTACTCTGAACATAGTAAAGATTCCGTAAATAGCATTGATTCAGAATAGCAAAGTGACCCGTCACCTGCCCACAAAGGAACTTACACCCTAACAGGGGAGAGAAACGTGAAAGTAATTCCTATTCTATCAGAATAAATAATAATAACGTTGGTATTTGTTAAGCGCTCACTATGTGCAGAGCACTGCTCTAAGCACTGGGGTAGATACAGGGTCATCAGTTTGGGATGAACTGAACCGACATAAAGGTGAATGCCACTTTGTTCTCGGGGGGGCGGAAGGTTACAGTTGTGGAGGGTGGTGGAACTAAATGGGTAACGCCGGTAATCGGATTCAGTCCGCAGCATAGCTCAGGGGAAAGACCCCGGGCTCGGGAGTCAGAAGTCAGGGGTTCGAATCCCGGCTCAGCCCCTTGTCAGCTGTGTGACTGTGGGCAAGTCACTTCACTCCCCTGTGCTTCAGTGACCTCATCTGTAAAATGGGGATTAAGATTGTGAGCCTCACGTGGGACAATCTGATTACCCAGTATCTACCCCAGCTCTGCACATAGTAAGCGCTTAACAAATACCAACATTATTATTATCATTAGAAACGATGAGGTGAATAATCAAGTAGTGATGCCACTCGTCTGCATTGCTTTCTGATGATTTTGGGGGGGGGTCTGTAAGACTCTCTGAAACGTCCTGTGGTTTTGGTGACCTGCTTAGGGGCGGGTAGGAATTTCGGTATTTGGCAGTGCAGTGAGACGATGCTAAATTAGAAGAGAAATGAATAAGACTTTGTATTCTTGGGAAGCGGTGTGGCCTAGTGGAAAGAGTACCGGCATGGGAGTGGGTGGACCTGGGTGCTAATCCAGGTTCCGTCACTTGCCTGCTGGATGGCCGTGGGCAGATCAGTTTCCTCCGATGTAAAATGTCCACCCCCATTTTCTCCCTCCCATTTAGACTGGAAGCCTCATGTGGGACAGGGACTCCCCTCCCCACCCCCACCCTCTGCTCCTCCCCCCCAGCACTGTGCTCATTTGTATATATTATTTATTACCCTATTAATTTTTTTAATGAGGTGTTCATCCCCTTAATTCTATTATGTTAATGTTGTCTTATTTTTGTTTTGTTCTGTTTTGCTCTGCTGTCTGTCTCCCCTGATTAGACTGTGAGCCCCTCATTGAGCAGAGATGTCTCTATCGGTTGCCGAATTGTCCATTCCAAGCGCTTAGTACAGTGCTCCGCACCTAGTAAGCGCTCAATAAATACTATTGAAGGAATGAATGAATGAATGAATGTCCGACCCGGTTATCTTCTATCTACCCCAGTGCGTAGAACAGTGAGTCACTAGTATTTATGGAACACTTACGATGTACAGAGCACTGTACTAAGCGCTCTGGAGAGTACAGTGGAACAGAGTTGGTAGACACCTTCCCTCCCCACAGTGAGCTGAGAGTCTAGAGGGGTGTCTACCCCAGTGTGTAGAGCAATGCATAATAATGATGATGACGATAAAGATCTAAGCTATCATTTCCAAGTTTTTTTACACATTTCTGTACAGTGGAATTCTAGCTCCTATGGAGGCACTAAAGGAAACATATCTGGAGAACTTCCCATTGCCGAAGTTTATGGAGCAGTGTGGCCCGATGGAGAGAGCCCAGGCCTGGCAGAGGTCCCGGGTTCTAATCTGGCACTGTGGATTGTCTCTATCTGTTGCTGGATTGTACTTTCCAAGCGCTTAGTACGGTGCTCTGCACACAGTAAGCCCTCGATAAATACGATTAAATGAATGAAGGAATTTACCTGCTGTGTGACCCCGGGCAAGTCACTTCATTCTTTTGTGCTTCAATTATATCATCTGTAAAATGGGGATTCAGTACCTGTTCTATCTCCCGCTTGGACTGCGAGCCCCAGGTGGGACAGGGACTGGGACCAACCTGATTAACCTGTATCTACCCAGTGCTTAAAACGGTTCTTGGCACATAGAAAGCGCTTAACCAATACTGTCGTCATTATTGTTATTGAAGTCCAAATCATGTGGGTTTAGTTTTGACAGATTGTCTTAGGTAATATTTTGATGTTGCTCCTGTCGGATCAAACTGCACCACGTGTGGGAAGTTTCCTTTATGGCAGGGGTTGGGAAGCAAAAGAGCTCCCTAAAAAAACCTTTCAGTAATTGGCAGGCAAAGACTGCATCACATAAATTAACCTACCGTAATGATAATAAGAATATTTACGGTATTTGTTAAGCGCTCACTACGTGCCAGGCTCTGTACTGGTGGGATGGATACAGGCAATCGGGTTGGACCTGTCACATGTGGGGCTCACAGTCTTCATCAAGAATGATGGCATCTATTAAGCAATTACTATGTATCAAGCACTGTTTTAAGCACTGGGATGGATACAAGCAAATTGAGTTGGACACCGTCCCTGTCCGACGTGGGGCTCACGGTCTCAATTCCCACTTTACAGATGAGGTCACTGAGGCCCAGAGAAGTGAAGTGACTTGCCCAAGGTCACCCAGCAGAGCCAGAGCGGTGGCAGAGCCAGGATTAGAACCCAGGTCCTTCCCAGGCCCACGCTCTATCCACTAAGCCATACTTCTTAATCTGTATTGGAGGCGTAATTATAGAAGAGCGGGAACCTCATGTTGCGGGGGCTGGGAGGGAGAAAGAGAGAGAGAGAACACGAGAGAGAGAAATAATTTGAGAAAACGAGTATATTCTTGTGCTGGGGAGGGGAGAGGGTGGGTACCAGAGTTGTGTCTTTGCCCATTAAACACCTTTGAGGATGTAAAGAGTCACAGGGCCCGCGCTGCACGGGGAAGAGGGCAAGGAGGAGGAGTGGGGTAGAGGGGAGCTGGGGGAGTCTGTGGCTCTCAGACCTCCAAGCAGCTGGGCTTGTCGGGGTAGGAGGCAGAGGAGGTCACTGTTCTGAAGTGAATGAGCCCGTGGGAAGGGGAGAGACGCAGGCACAGGGCCCAGGTTTCGCCGCCGTGGCTGCCGGCCCCCTCCCCGTCACACCCAGCTCGGCACCCCGGGCCCACGGACCAGATCTCACCCACTGCCCTCCTTCTCCTCTTCCTCCTTCCCCCCTCCCCTCCTCCTCCTGCTGCTCCTCTTCCTCGAACCTCCCCTTCCTCCATCCTCCGTCCTCCCTTTCCTCCATTCTCCTCTTCCCTCTTCTCTCCCACAGTCTCTTAAATCAGCTGCTGGGGCCCCAGGAAACTCCTGGGATGGGTCTGCTCTCACCCCCTGCTGCCCCAGCTCCCGCGGAGGGCGCTCAGTCCTACCTTCCCGACCCAGCTTGGCTGGCATCCCGGCCGCTTCCTCGTGACAGATGTTTCAGGGGGCGGGGGGCAGCAGAGAAGGAGGAGCGGGAGGGTAAGGGCACAGCTCTGTAGTGGTGAAGGGGACGGGTCGGATCGCCCCCACGGTCCGCTCCTGCCCAGAGGTCCCGGGAGTGATGCTGAAGGCCGAGCCGCCCCCTCGTCCCCCCTTCCCGCCCACCACGGAGCCCCATCGGACCCCGAGAAGAGCCGCTGCCCCACGACCCCTGGGCTGCCGGCCCCGGCTTCGGGGCGTCTGCGGGAAAACTGCCAGGGAAAGGCTCGACACCAGGCAGGGATCACATCTGACTCGTGGCACTTCGCTTGTTCGTGATCGGCATCCTTATCGATTGATAAATGGCGTGGAGCACTTCCCTCCCTCCATCCCCACTCAGGCGGGCCCTGCCTTGCTAGCGTTATTTCCACGGTTGTTTTCTCTTCGAAATTGTGCGGTAATTAAAAATACCCATGCTGGCTTTTTTTGTTGTTTTTCGTAGGCCAGAGAATGCTGACGGGAGAGCCGTTTCCCTGAAGCGCATGTTAGCAAGCCAGTTGCCGCTATGGGTGAGTGTTACGTGACACCGAAGCTATCTTTAAACAGGTCGACCGTGGACTCGGAGGAACGGGGATCTCGTTCTCCTTTTTAAGAGAGTTGTGTAGTCGAACTAGGTCGACCACAGAGCGTTTTAGGGCTAATAGCTCATGTTTTGTCATTGGAAGAAGTAGTGAAGTTTTCTTTCTACTGGCAGCACCCGTAGCCGTTATCCAGCTCAGAATAAACGGGCAAAAGGTTAACAAACATTTTCCACCAATCTGAGTTCCGTTATTTCTCGGCTTCGGGATCCTAGGTCTCTGGTAAACCTTTCCGGTGAAGTGAAAACAGCACGGCGTAGTGGGAAGAAAGTGGGAGTTCTAATCCCTCCTCTGCCACTCGTCTGCCTTGTGATCTTGGGCACATCACTTACCCTCGCTGGGTCCCATCTGGAAAATGGGGATTAAAACTTTGACCCCTGTGTGGGACGCGGACCGAGTTCGACCTGATGGTCTCGCGTCTACCCGGGGGCTTAGTACGGTCCCCGGCACGTAGTGAGCACCGAACGCATTCCGTTAAATAAATGATATTGAGCTGATAATAGGGCTCTATAATTTTTTTTTCTCATCTAAGATCATCTACGCGTAACTTGTCATCGTTTGGATGCTTGGGCAGTTTTTCGAAGTAAGAAGCAGCGTGGCCTGGCGGATCCGGTGCAGGACTGGGAGTGCTGTGTCTGCTGCGTGACCTTGGGCAATTCACGTCATTTCTCTGGGCCGCGGTTCCCTCATCTGTGAAATGGGGGATTAAGACCGTGAGCCCCATGTGGGGCAGGGACTGTGTCCAACCTGATTAGCTCCCCCAGCGCTTCGGTGCAGTCCCTGACACGTAGTAAGCGCTTAGCAAGTATCCTAAAGACGATAAAGTATCGGGACAGGATATTAATTGGTCTCTTCCTTCCCCTGTGATGGGAAAAGGTGACCACGCGCCCCAGAAAGTTAGAATCTTTTCCCTGTACCCTGGCTTCCTCCTTGGCTTGCCTCCTCTATATGTTCTAGACTCAATCCAGGGGGTCAGGAGCCCCCCGGGGCCCCGTCCTGCCGATTATTACGATCCGCTACTCGTCTGCTGTGTGACCTCAGGCAAGTCACTGAACTTCTCTGGGCCTCAGTACCCTCATCTGTCAAATGGGGATGAAGA